>NC_061120.1:175427973-175605605 GCF_002878395.1 Capsicum annuum | reverse complement strand
AAGTACATCCAAACTGTTTTAAAAAGCACTTTTCAAAAATTTTATGTGAAATAATTTATTTAGTTTAAATAGAAAAAAAAAGAATTTGTGCTTGAAAATAAAAAGAAGATGACATTTTTGTTAGAATTAGTGGCGACTTTTAGATCTTTTTTTAAAAGGTAGAACATGGATGGAATAAAAAAGAAAAATACTAAAAAGGAAGAAAAAGAAAATATAAATGATGGTCATGGAGAAGTGTCAACCACACTCTATTGCATTTTGGATTATAACTCCTCCGTCTCAAGCATCTTTATTTGATCGCATATTGGATTTGCATTAATAATATGTTATTATTTAAAGTAATTAAATTTGTATAATAATTATAGGTACTAAATAAGGTAATGAACATTGAGTAGTTGCAAAAGATGAGTAATGTGCATTAAGAAATTTTAATGGCATCAATATTATTAAGTGCATTAATTTTAAATAATTGATAGTAGTTAAAGTTCTAGCTAGATAGAGTAAGAAAAAAGAATTTTGCATCAAAAAGAATTAAAAAAAGAGACAACATGTATCAAATTAAGAACGTGACTTTTGGAGTTGTTGTAACGTATAATTTTAATATTTAAGAGGTAAAGATTGAATGAAATAAATTGATTTTAACCTCAATTTCTACAAATTATTTAGAAAATTATTTTTACATTAAAAATATTCAAATGTGAACATGTAAAAATATCCGTCCATAGATGTTGTGTCATCGATTCTCTCTCTCTTCAGTTGATACGATTTGACACATTTTTGTAATCATAAAATAAATACCGAAAATGTTGAGATTAATTAAAATGAGTAATTTTTAAAAAAAGAAAAGTCTCGAAACTATTTTTTTTCTTTTCAAGGTTTCATCCTTATGATGAAAGTGTTAGACATGAATCTAATCTGTATATATCTACTAAAATTATAATTAAATGGACTGTTGAAAATTCAACAATAATTAAGAGAGATACAAAAAATTATAAACATAACACGTTTAACATAATAAAAAGAGTTAAAAGAGTGACTTTTGACTATTTTTTACACATAAAATATAAATTAAGGCTAGGTTTTTTTAGCCGAAAAATGTGTCGCATCACTTTTCATAAAAGCTAGCTTTGACATTTGATCTTAATGTATAATTTTTCGATAGCCTAAACTACCACATGAAAAATAATAAGAAAGAAAAATTAGTGTTAGTCTAAAAGCTATGACTGAAGTAACACTTAGATGGAGTAGTATTTGAGTGGTTAATTTAGATAACAAAAGTAAAAGTAAAATAAATTTCTTTTTATTTTTTTCTAAAATCTCTCACCTTTTTGCTTTCATGGTGGATTTGAACCTGCAACCTTAAAATTGAAGAGGAAAAATATTCACTATCCGAGAAAGTGAAATTCTATAATTCTTTACACCAAATTGAGGTTCAATAATTAAATTGGTCCTTCCATGATTTTGTATATTGCTACTCATGATAAATTTTAATACAAATATAATGTAAAATATAAAGCAAAACACCTTCAGACCTCTCGATTTCTAACAACTCCTATGCTATTATCAAATAAATACTAAGAAAATCTATATTGTTGGATGCTTAGGGAAAGGGGATGACATATGTATATATAGAGCATAAAATATTCTAAAGATTTTGACTTGCTTTGACCTTCCTTTAGTGCTGCTGATCATCTTTAATGTTAGCACTTGTTCCCATAAAAGTAGGCTAAGCCCGCGTAGTTAAAAGTTGCAATCATATAGTAGCGTATTTTCTAGCATTCTGACAAAATTACAATGAGTAAATAGATAGTTTCTGTCTTCATCCCGTGTTTTGCATAAGACACATCCTTTCTTTACTTGCACTTCCCACTTTCTCAATCTATCTGTTGTCATTAATTTATTTTGTCGTTGGAGCCACATGATATATTGCTTTAGGCATGACAAAAGTACTACACATCACATTTTTCATGGCGTAAAGGTAACAGTATTAGTACTAAATAATAAGAATGACAACTTCTTACCAGTTGTCCCTATGTTATACATTAAAGTATGTATAGTTGTTAGTACATGAAAAGAAAGAAATGATCATATCATCACAAATATATGAAAAGAAACAATTTTTTTTTTGTTAAGATTAGCAAATGATTGTAAATCTAAAATATTAAGTACAACTCAAATAATTTTAAACCAATTTAAGCTCAAGTAACTGAAAAAGAAAGACGCCTAACGCCCAAAAACACACATATTAAAAACTTACAACCTTAATTTTCTTCTTTTGCGTCCAATCATAGCTACAAAATTTAATATTGTCCTCCGAATAAATCATTGTACTTGTTAATACATGAAAAGAAAAAAATAATCACACCATCACAAATATATGAAAAGACACAAAACAAATTGTTATGATTAGTAAATGATTATAAATCTAAAATATCAAGTACAACTCAAATAATTTCAAATCAATTTAAGCTCAAAAATAGAAAAAGAAAGACGTCTAATGCCCAAAATCACATATATTAAAAACTTACAACCTCTATTTTCTTCTTTTGCGTCCAACCATGACTACAAAATTCAATGTTGTCCTCCAAATAAATCACTGTACATATATAGAGGTTGTTAGTTTTTAATATATGTGATTTTGGGCATTAGACGTCTTTCTTTTTCTATTTTTGAGCTTAAATTGATTTGAAATTATTTGAGTTGTACTTGATATTTTAGATTTATAATCATTTACTAATCATAACAATTTGTTTTGTGTCTTTTCATATATTTGTGATGGTGTGATTATTTTTTTCTTTTCATGTATTAACAAGTACAATGATTTATTCGGAGGACAATATTAAATTTTGTAGCTATGATTGGACGCAAAAGAAGAAAATTAAGGTTGTAAGTTTTTAATATGTGTGTTTTTGGGCGTTAGGCGTCTTTCTTTTTCAGTTACTTGAGCTTAAATTGGTTTAAAATTATTTGAGTTGTACTTAATATTTTAGATTTACAATCATTTGCTAATCTTAACAAAAAAAAAATTGTTTCTTTTCATATATTTGTGATGATATGATCATTTCTTTCTTTTCATGTACTAACAACTATACATACTTTAATGTATAACATAGGGACAACTGGTAAGAAGTTGTCATTCTTATTATTTAGTACTAATACTGTTACCTTTACGCCATGAAAAATGTGATGTGTAGTACTTTTGTCATGCCTAAAGCAATATATCATGTGGCTCCAACGACAAAATAAATTAATGACAACAGATAGATTGAGAAAGTGGGAAGTGCAAGTAAAGAAAGGATGTGTCTTATGCAAAACACGGGATGAAGACAGAAACTATCTATTTACTCATTGTAATTTTGTCAGAATGCTAGAAAATACGCTACTATATGATTGCAACTTTTAACTACGCGGGCTTAGCCTACTTTTATGGGAACAAGTGCTAACATTAAAGATGATCAGCAGCACTAAAGGAAGGTCAAAGCAAGTCAAAATCTTTAGAATATTTTATGCTCTATATATACATATGTCATCCCCTTTCCCTAAGCATCCAACAATATAGATTTTCTTAGTATTTATTTGATAATAGCATAGGAGTTGTTAGAAATCGAGAGGTCTGAAGGTGTTTTGCTTTATATTTTACATTATATTTGTATTAAAATTTATCATGAGTAGCAATATACAAAATCATGGAAGGACCAATTTAATTATTGAACCTCAATTTGGTGTAAAGAATTATAGAATTTCACTTTCTCGGATAGTGAATATTTTTCCTCTTCAATTTTAAGGTTGCAGGTTCAAATCCACCATGAAAGCAAAAAGGTGAGAGATTTTAGAAAAAAATAAAAAGAAATTTATTTTACTTTTACTTTTGTTATCTAAATTAACCACTCAAATACTACTCCATCTAAGTGTTACTTCAGTCATAGTTTTTAGACTAACACTAATTTTTCTTTCTTATTATTTTTCATGTGGTAGTTTAGGCTATCGAAAAATTATACATTAAGATCAAATGTCAAAGCTAGCTTTTATGAAAAGTGATGCGACACATTTTTCGGCTAAAAAAACCTAGCCTTAATTTATATTTTATGTGTAAAAAATAGTCAAAAGTCACTCTTTTAACTCTTTTTATTATGTTAAACGTGTTATGTTTATAATTTTTTGTATCTCTCTTAATTATTGTTGAATTTTCAACAGTCCATTTAATTATAATTTTAGTAGATATATACAGATTAGATTCATGTCTAACACTTTCATCATAAGGATGAAACCTTGAAAAGAAAAAAAATAGTTTCGAGACTTTTCTTTTTTTAAAAATTACTCATTTTAATTAATCTCAACATTTTCGGTATTTATTTTATGATTACAAAAATGTGTCAAATCGTATCAACTGAAGAGAGAGAGAATCGATGACACAACATCTATGGACGGATATTTTTACATGTTCACATTTGAATATTTTTAATGTAAAAATAATTTTCTAAATAATTTGTAGAAATTGAGGTTAAAATCAATTTATTTCATTCAATCTTTACCTCTTAAATATTAAAATTATACGTTACAACAACTCCAAAAGTCACGTTCTTAATTTGATACATGTTGTCTCTTTTTTTAATTCTTTTTGATGCAAAATTCTTTTTTCTTACTCTATCTAGCTAGAACTTTAACTACTATCAATTATTTAAAATTAATGCACTTAATAATATTGATGCCATTAAAATTTCTTAATGCACATTACTCATCTTTTGCAACTACTCAATGTTCATTACCTTATTTAGTACCTATAATTATTATACAAATTTAATTACTTTAAATAATAACATATTATTAATGCAAATCCAATATGCGATCAAATAAAGATGCTTGAGACGGAGGAGTTATAATCCAAAATGCAATAGAGTGTGGTTGACACTTCTCCATGACCATCATTTATATTTTCTTTTTCTTCCTTTTTAGTATTTTTCTTTTTTATTCCATCCATGTTCTACCTTTTAAAAAAAGATCTAAAAGTCGCCACTAATTCTAACAAAAATGTCATCTTCTTTTTATTTTCAAGCACAAATTCTTTTTTTTTCTATTTAAACTAAATAAATTATTTCACATAAAATTTTTGAAAAGTGCTTTTTAAAACAGTTTGGATGTACTTAAATACGTTATAAAGAGTTACTTTAATAATGTAATTGTTTTGACAATCTTTCATATATCAAAGGAGAAGAAAATTTTCATTTTAAGAAATCTTGATTTATTTCATTGGCTCCATAAAATATACAAAGTGATTTTTTTTTAAAGTGGACGAAAATGATAAAATAAATAGCTGCTGATTGATCTATAGCTCTCACGAAAAGCATTTTTTTTCATATCTAACACACTCTTGAATTGTGATATCTCCTTTAAGTTAAAAAAAAAATATGTTTTCGTCTTTTTTCTGATGTCATTCAGTTCTCATGAGTTTTCGTCTTATAAATTTTAATTAATATTAATAATGATCTATATAATATTCTTTTTTCCTGAAAAGCTATGATGGTATTAGTGAATTAGCAACTAAATTAGGTGATTAGTGTCATGTATTCATTTTCTCACTAATTTTAATATTTTTATCACAATAAGAGAGACGGTTGATAAAACTTAGATATTGCACAAAAGATAGTGAAACAATAAAGCACTAGAAGTATAGTATCTATTTCTCCCCCTATCAACAACCGGACATAGACTCTTAACTAAGTTTTGTTTCTTCCCCAAAAGATTAAAATTTGAATGAAAAAATTGAATAGGAATTTTGAGAGGTTATAATTCAATTTATATATTCCTTCTACATTTATGTAAATCTACTTATATATATATATATATTTCAAATGGAGGAGGACTACTTTTTTTTCGAGTATTCTTGAGCTTTCATTTTTTTTATTTAAATTTAATCTTTTATTATTAAAAATATAATTTCACTCAATTTCTTATTGCCGCGTGAAGTTCGATTGAGTTTTCTAGTATAAATGATAGTCAAAGAGAGGTGTCATCATATCACCTACTCGATTCCAACCTTCAAATTATTCATCTATAAATAAATATAGGTTTATATGAATTTAACATTTTAACTAATATGAAATAAATTACAAATGATAAGAAGGAAAAAACAAAAATCAAAAAAGAAAACAACACAATTAAATTCAAATCTTTGTTATTTTTTTTCCTTTATGTCTTTTTTCTTAATTTTTCCTTCTTCCTCACAGTTAATTATGAGTCTTTTCTAATTACAACTATTATTCTCCATTTAGTTCCTATTTTTCTAAAATTTTATGTCATTTTTTCCCTTTTCTGCATGTAATATTTCAAAAATATTTTAATTTTTTTTGTTTTACCTTTTTTTGTTACATCTCCCATAAATCTTCCAACTTTCTTTCCTTTTTATTTTTTAAAAAAATTGTGTCTCCTGCCATTTATATAATTTATTGTTATACTTTATAAATTTAGGATGACTATATTTGGAACAAAATAAATAAATTACTTGAAAAATTAAATTATAATTTCAGCAATATTACCTTATATACTCCATATTCTTCTTATTTTATTTTCTCCTAATTTTATGTAAAATTCTTAATATAAATCTTTTCTTAAAATATTTTTTAAAAATTCTCATACAAATTTAAAATATGCTAAAGAAGAAAGGGTAGAGAGGAAGAAAAACAAAAATTACTATATTAATATAAGAGCCAAAATTTAAAAATATATCAAATGAAGAGTAATTTTTTTTTTCATAAAGTGTTTCACATTTTTTTTCTTTTTCTTCGTTCTTATGATTCCTGCTTCTTATTCAGTTTCTTCATGTTTTGTTAATGTACACTGCACAAAATAATGAAAACGGGATGTTGAAGATACATTGTATGGTTGTTTATATAGTAATTGTTTTAAAGTTTTAATGGTGCAAAAACCTTTAAAATTTTATTCAGTTAATGAAGAATTATGATATAACTGAAAGAATTTATTTAGCGAAAATTAAAAAGTCTTTTGTTAAATGTGAGGATTAATTAATTTTTATATTAAATTTTAGTGAAAAAATCAGAAAAATAATAATTGCATTTCTTGATCATTGAGGCATGTCATTTCAGCAATCTCTAATGTCTCTTTTATATATATACATATAGATTGTTTGATTACATGTATTTGATTGTCTCTGTTACACATTGCTTCACCCTTACAATTTTCACAAGTTACAACCTCGACCTAGACCTTGCATTTTCTTGGGGTATTCCTTAAATCAAAGTACTTATAAATGCTTCGATCCTGAAACAAAAAGAGTTATTCTCTCACGTCATGTTGACTTGTTGAGCATATTTTTTCATACTAATTTCTGAACATGTGTGTTGCGCGTGTATTGCATACTAATCGATTCAAGTAAAAATGTCTTATAAGTTACTTGCTTTGAGATTATCTAAAATTACATTTTGACATACCCTGCCAGACTTCAGAGATGTTTGTTTGAACTTCAAATTTATTCTCTCCACTTATTTTTTTATGCGCATATTAATCAATTTTTTTTTATGTGTTCTTGTTTTGATTGGTCTAATTTTCATCTCATCTACAGGCATACTTTGTGCATTTTGTAGTTTTAATTTACTATTCAATTTTACCCTTATCATTCAATAATTGTCTTTTAAATTTATTGAAGTACTATTAATCGAATTTGAAAATATCAAAACATAGTAATAAAAATAACTTAATAAAACAAGCACACTTTCTAAAAAAAAATGTAAAGGCATACTAAATCTGATAAGTTAAGAAGAATTGACAGGGCGTAACTTCCTAAAAATATTTTAATACTTGACATAAATATTATTGATAGTTGTATCTAATTGAATATTTTTTTATAATGATGTTCTTAATGACTGTATATGAAATATGTCAAATGCCTATTACTTATGTTTCAGTTCAATATTAGCGGAAACAATAAGTAGTGAACATAATAGTATTAACTTTCTCAAGAATTACAAGCTATATGATCATCTTTTCTAAAATAATATGTATTACACAAAAAGTTAAGTTTCTCAATAATTACAAGCTAATCTTTACTTCAACTTCCTCAAAAAGGAACTAATTGCATCAAGCCTAAGACAAATTAATTACATTGATAATAAGAGAAATTTTTTAATTTTTTACCTTCAAGTAAATATACGAGAGGATAAGTGAGACACTTAATTGAAAAGAATACAAAGTAGTACTTTGATCCCACAGTGGAAAGAACTCGTATATCTCCCTCGATCAAATTAGAATACCTGTGATATAGTATGAAATCAACACGTTCTTATTCTAAGTATTAACTATCAAAGAATATGTGAGTTCTGATTAAACACAAATAAATGAAAGTAAATTTTCATGAAATAATACTGAAATTTTATTGTTGCAGAGCCAACTTTAAGCTATTACCTTGTTCAATCTAATTAGAAGTACTTAGAGCAAAGACTTTTAAAGAATGACCTGCTATAAATAAATAATAACAACTAATTTAGTATAATTCTACAAAATGGAGTTTGTAGATGGTAGTGTTCACAAGCCTTACCTCTACCTCATGCTGAAAAAAAGTACAAGGATAATTAGAGAAAAAGAGGCAAGGAAAAGAAAGAATATAACAAGAAATGCCATACCTTTTTAACGAAGACAATGAATTTGGAATCGAAGAAAGCTTTGTAGCTGCATATGGGTATCATAATTGTAAAAAATCAAATAACATATCATTAGCAGGACTAATATTTTATGTTAAAAAAAGATAGATTATATTAAAAGGAAAAAAGAGAGGAAGAAATTAGAAGTGAACTTGCCTCACTCAAGCAACTCAACCGGCCAACAATTATGTTTTTAGAATTCTAATTCTAAACAGAGATTTTAGAAGTACTTTGAGTTGATTAAATATATGCTCCTAGAACTTCATCATCAATACAAATAAATGACAATTAAAGACAAATAAATATCACTTTCAATTGGTGAAACATGGGTGAATTATGAAAGATCAAAAGATAGAATGGAATTAAATGGGATGAAGAATTATTATTAATAATTATTAATGATACTCAATTAATTATTGCTAATTCTTTAATTTGAAAATAAGAAAACAATAAAAAAAATCTAAAAAAAAAGGAGAAAAAAAAATAGGAATGGTGGTCATAGAGAGGTGCCACATCATCCTTGTCTTGATTCTCCTTTATATATATATATATATATATTGATTGATTGGATAACTGAAATTTCTACCACAGTCTAAGAAAGAATTAAGTTATCGATAGGTTCTTAAACTTTTTTTGAAGTTTTACTTAAATTTCTTAACTAACATTTGTACCTATTAAACACTTTAATATTAACAAACATGTACATAATGTGACAAAATAACAACTAACTTTAAAAAATCATGTGTGTAACTCACATGTAATGTTTT
The DNA here is from genome assembly GCF_002878395.1 of Capsicum annuum. Lineage (NCBI taxonomy): Eukaryota > Viridiplantae > Streptophyta > Magnoliopsida > Solanales > Solanaceae > Capsicum > Capsicum annuum. The sequence goes on along the minus strand of NC_061120.1, from coordinate 175,596,187 downwards.
AAAATAATCGCAAATAAAATAATGACATGTGGCACATGGTCCCAATTCTAATTGTAAAAGTGAATTTTTAAATTTAAAAATAAAATTTATTTTCAACTCTTAATAATTCAAAAACTATTATAAAATAATAAAGAACAGGAAGAAGAGTAGAGAAAACAGAGAGAGTGATTTTTATTACTTTCCTTGAGGGATGAAAGATCGTATGATTGTAAATACAATGAACAAAATCCCTCTATTTATAGGGAAACTTTACTCCTAGTCTGAGTAAAAGACAGATGCTTCAAATCCTAATAGATATCAAAGTAGATCTTGATAGACATTCACTATAATGTAAATACATTTATAACACTCCCCCTTGAATGTCTAGATAGATAATGTGCCTTGTTAAAACCTTACTAGATAAAACCAGTGGGATAAAAAATCTAGGGAAGGAAAAAGAGTACACATTTCTAACAATACGCATATCGGCTGCCTCATTAAAAACCTTACAAGGAAAACCCAGTGGGACAAAACCTCGTAAGGGAAAAAGAGTACAACGTATATTAAATCCCCCTAATGAGAACATCCTTGAACCTTTGCATCCCGATCTTGTACACCATCTTCTTGAAAGTTGCAATTGAAGGAGACTTGGTGAATAAAACAACCACATTGTCACTTGAACGAATATGTTGCACGTTAGTATCACCATTCTTTTGGAGCTCATGTATGTAGAAAAATTTTGATGAAGTGTGTTTTCTTCTATCTCCTTTTATAAATCCATCAAGATGTGTTATGCATGTTGCATTATTTCTGTATAAATTGTGGGTACATTGTCAGATTTCACGACATATTTTTCTCAAATGAGATGTATCATGGATCTCAACCATACTCATTCTTGACTTGCTTTATGAATAGTTATTATCTCATCATGGTTCGATAAAGTGTCTAGATAGACTTCTTTGTATATCTCCAAGATATGGTAGTATACCCACATGTGAACATATTGTATGTTTGAGACTGAGATTTATGCGGGTTAGATGAGTACCCAACATCAGCATGACCAGTAATATCGGGACTGCAATCTTTAGAAAATCATTAAAACTCATGTATCTTATTCAATTTCAATGTCTCGTAGTAGGAGTAGAAATATACCTTACTAACAAATTGAGCGAAAGGCTGTATTGGGTCTTGTAGTATTTTACAAGATACATGAGTGCACCAATTGTACTAAGATATGGTACTTCATAACCAATCCAAATTGGTATATTTCTCATTTCAGAAAATAATCTTATTGCATTTGAAAACTCTCCAAGAGTTTCAATAATTTTCAAGCTATAAGCTTATATAATATAAGGATTATCAATAAGTTTCCCAGAAACTTTTATATTTTGAATCCTTAAAGAAGTTTTCATATAAATTTTGTCAAGTGACAATATTCAACATTTCATGTGTGACATCTTAGCTTCAAGTGTCTGGACTGCAAATCAAATAAGTTTTACGCTTACCAAGATGCATCCTTTCATGTCACTTGATAAATGTTTCTACGCCAGTATGCTTAAATTAACGTAGAATTCAGATCCTCATAATCTTTCACAATATTGCGCCAATATTGTATCAAAGATATTGATGATTTATCATTTTGTATCGGTTCACAATGCGACATAACATTTGAGATCTCATTACTTCATTATTTTCAAGTACATGAACCTCTCATAAGGTTTCATGAAGTGGTATGTCGTAGGCTCTTCAAGAGCTCATTACCTTCTTATTATGATTATTTGCTCCTTATTTTTCAAGGACTATTTCATTTGGAACTGATCAGTCTACCACGCTTTACGCATGCATAGACTGTCCTTTAGGAACATAAAATAAGAGCACTTGCGATTAATATAAGATGCTTTCAGCATTTGACATGAATTATCTTTTGGATAAGGATATGGTGAACATTCCTAACATATTTCATAGCGCTTATAATCTCCTCCTTATGTTAGGAAAACTAACATACATCCTTTACTTCTTTGAGGAATCCATCGTTGTGCATTATGGTATATTCATTAATCGTATACCGCACATCAAAATTATTAGATGGAATAATTGATTTCCGACCTTGAACCAATTGAGAGGGAAGAAATAATCATAATTTATTAGTATAATGCATACAAATGATATTGTACGCAATATATCATATTTCATACCAATACATGAAATTTTGTTATCATTAGTAATGGTTCAGCTATTTATGGAAGACATTCAATGCTAAACCATCATTATCAAGATGAATTATCTTGATTACACAATTTGAAAATTATGCTCAATTTATATTGAACAAGTAACTTTAAGAATGTCAAACGTAGGTTGACCATGAATGTACATGTGATAATCTTATTGATGCATCTTTTCAACATATCAGTAAACGGACCCTTATTCACCTTTTATTCTTTTCAGATTTTGAGGGATTCAATCCCAAAATTAGTTGGTCCAACCAACTTATCATGAGAACAAGCAACATTAATGTTCATGAAGAATTTTCTAATTCTTCAATATATGTTCAATACTTAGTATGCACATCGTCGGGATATCACAATTGTTTATGTCAACTTATGAACTTTTAATCTAGTAAACTCCAAGTTTACCATGATATGTGTTTTTGCTTTAGTAAATTTCAGATTTACTATTATATGAATAAATTTCAGAAATAGATTTCAAAATTATTCCACCTCTTTCGGAGGTGAGTTGTGATACAATCACAATCAAGTGCACGTTTGCATTAATAAGTTTCTCATTCTCCAGGAATTGAATATAATCGTACCTTAAGCCTATCAAATTATGATAGCTTATAACCTAGTTCAAGATTTTGCTACTTCAGAAGCAAATTGAGGCATACATATGATGTAGAAAATTTTTCTCTAGTATATATTATAATCATATAAGCGTGTGAAAATATCATCACTTTTGATGATCATTATCATATTATCCCTTCACACGCATATTCGTGCATTTAATCACTTATCTTTTTTCAGACATATTATGCACTGCTACCACATACACCTCAAGAATGAAGTAAGTTGTCATATTTCAGACTTATCATATATTACTATCACATTCACTTCATGGAATGGAGCATATTCAATTGATCGAATTTCATGACTTTTCATTAAACATCCATTATTTTGCCTTAGCCATCATAATATCATCAGTATGATATATTGAGATTCAAACTCAATATCTTATCCATATAAAAAGGCGTTTTAGGCATAAATCGATGGGACTTGAACCCAACATCTTATCATCATGGTGCATGGGACTTAAATCGATCATCATACCTTTTAACAATATTGTTTCAAGAACAAATTTAAGGCATAAATAATTTTGAACCAATTAGGTTTCCTCAGATCCAAAAAATTCAATAGAGTTATATTAATTTAATAATAAACTCATGATGTCATATATATTTAAACTCATCAAAATTGACAAGAGAAAATCAAAGATGATTAGTTAGATTAAACCACAAGGACATAAAATATAATTTTTCACGTAGAATATAGGAGCACGTGTAATGAGAAAATAATGCACTTTTAAGATGCTTTAACAATTGTTTGCTATTACTTTTTCATAATTGGTGTACATAGGAATTCTTAACCATTAATAGGTTAATATAAACTAACAGTGGTAAAGATTTTTCATATCAAGATAATAATTGAATTCTTGCAGAAAACTAATTTTAACTTTGACTAGATGGCTTTAATATACTTTGCTAATGGTAATAGATGAAAACCAATGTTTTAAGACTAGATAAATATTTAGATTCCAAGTCACAAAGCAGATTAGTATTAAGTGAGATTTGTTATTAGACGAACAAATATTGCAGACCTGAATCGATAGAAGATTAACTCCAATTCTTTTGCTACCTTAGCCTTAGCCTTCAAATTTGAGACGGTAGAGTCTCGTGCTGATAACGTGTTATAAAATAAGAAAGAACAAGAAAAAGAGTAGAGAGAACAAAGAGAGTGATTCTTATTACTTCTCTTGAGGGATGAGAGATCGTATGATTGTAAATACAATGAATAAAACCTCTCTATTTATAGGGGAGATTTACTCCTTGTCTGAATAAAAGACAGATGATTCAAATCCTAATAGATATCAAAGTAGATCTTGATAGACATTCACTATAACGTAAATACATTTCTAACAAAAACTAAATAATTAAAAAGATAAATCTCCACCTACCCCTCCCTTCCCCTTCCCGCTCCCCCAACCCAGCCTAACTTTTTTTCCCTTTCTTCTCACTCGTCATTTTCAAACTTTTCCAGCGAGCTTATCTTTTTGTTTTCATCTTATAATAAACTATTAAAATTTAATAATGTACAACAACAACAATAATAACATACTCAGTGTATTCCCACATAATGAGGTATGAGAAGGATAGAGTGTATCCAGACCATACCACTACCTCATGTGAAGTAGAGAGACAAAAATTTAATAATGTAAATTAATAAAATAAATTGTGAAACATATCATTTAGCAGTGATTCTTGAGACGATTGGGAAAGAAAAATCGAACGTCAACTAGTCATTTTGAAATTGACGAGGAAAAAGTCATTTCAAAATTGACCAAGAAGAAAAATTAATTTTATCGATTTTTTTGATATCGTTTTTTACAAGTTTTGTGAGTTTATATTTTAATTTGAGTAGTGATTTTTGTTCGGAGATGGACAAAAATGGAGATGACGAACTCTTGTTAATTTTTAAATTTTGATACCCAAAATTGTGTTTCTTCTTTTTTTTCTAGCAGAATCAGTTAAGAATCATTTTTTTTTTTTTTTTTTGCTTTTAAAAAAAATGAAAGAAAATAAAATAACAGGAACCGCATAAAACTAGAGAGACCTTGAAAATGTAATAATAGAGTGAAGAAGACAAGCCTATAAAGGGTGGGTTGGAGATGCTTTTATCGGTGGGGAGGGGGTAGAGTTGGGTTGGGGGTGAGCAGGGGGGATTAAGAAATTTTTTTACAATTAAATAATAAATACAATTTTTATTAGTTACTTAATGCCAAGTGTACATTGAAAGAAAAAAGATTGAAAATTTTTTCAAAATAAAAATTAAAAAAAATGTATTTGGGTCTATCCACACGCTCAACAAAAGTGAGATACACTTTTTATGCCACATCAATATTTTGAGTTTAATAGGCACGAGTTTTAAATACTTAAGATGTTCAATAGGTACAGTTGAGGAGTTTAAATATAATTTCAAGACAAGTTTAAGGATATATAAATGACTTAAGCCATTAGGAAATATTTATGCCATTTTAGTTACTTAGGTTTCTCATTGAATATGGTGATATAAATTTGTAAGCATGGGAAACATATATAAAACTAATAAACCTTTAATAGGCGAAAATCAGAATACATGGCTAACATTTTAAATTTGTCACTACATTTAGTTTATACTCTTGAAATGAATTGGAAAAGTCTAACAAAAATATTTTTATCATAGGTTCAATTTAGTGGACTATAATTAAAAAATTTAAATAAAATTTACCGACAAATTTAAATGATTAGCTACTGCTCATGAAAGCTGTTAGCATAGGGTGAAACTGTATTTTCGAAGGGGTAACTACATATTTTAGCAAGCATAGACTTCTAATTATCCTATCTAACCTAAGTTTTAATTAATTACAATTAATAGCCCCCTCTTTCCTATTAATTAATCCTAATTACAATTTATATTCTCTCTCATGTATTTTGTCTCTTTTTCTATTTTTTGTTATTCTTTTTTTTTCTTTTTTAGTTTTTTTCTTCATTTTTTCTTTTCCTTTTTTGTTGTTTTCTCTTTATTTTTTATTTTTTCACTTTTTTATTTTTTATTCATTTTTTTTTCTCCTCTTTTTTTTTTCTTATATTTTTCTCTATTTTCTATTATTCTCCTTTTTTTTTTCTTTTTTTGTATTCTTTCTTCTTCATTTTTCTCCTTTTTTTATTCTCATTTTTTCTCCGCACTACACTTTCCCTTGCCCAGATGTTCGCCTTTCTAAGTCAAGTAATAGTGACTTCTTTTTTTTCCTTTTCAAATTTTCTCCTTTTCATTTGTGCGAACTAGCAAATACAAATATAAGTGTGAACTATAAAATATAAATATAAATGCGAACTATAACATACAAATACACGTGCGAACTATAAAATACAAATTTAAATACGAAAAATAACATATAAATATAAGTGTGAATTATAAAATAAAAATACAAATGCGAACTATAACATATAAATACAAGTGTGAACTATCATTTGTATTTTTTAATTATTGAAATGGAACGATTGATTTTCTTTCTACGAATACTTATTTGTATTTATTGATACGAGTTGTATTTATTCATACAAATAAATAAAACTCAAATTTTTATACAAATACAATATAAACAAATACATATTGTATTTGTATTTGCAAAATCATTTATTGTATTTATTTTTCATTGTATTTGTATCAAATTATATTTATTTATTTACAAATATGAATGATAATTTTGATATATACAAATACAAAATGGTACATTTGTATCAAATGATACATTACATATTTATATATTTTAGAATCAAGAAAATACAATTAATCCATTTACTTGTTTGTGTACAAATGCAAATGATAAATTGTATATAGTCACGGCTAATTACAATATGCAATCAACTTACAAATACAAAATAATTTTTTAAAAATAAAAAGGTCAAAATAGAATACAAATACAAGTATAATCCAAATATAATCAAAATAGACAGACACAATAAAATCATAATATAAATATAATTCAATATAATATGCAGTCACTTATAAAATATAAATACAAAATAGTTCTTTAAAATACAAGTGCGAATTATATAAAATATAAATGATGGCACAAACTAACAAATACAAATACAAGTGCGAACTATTAAATACAAATACAAATGTGAACTATAAAATATAAATATAAGTGTGAACTTTAAAATATAAATACAAATACAGTTGTATCAATGAATACAAAAATATAAATGACGGTTTGACTATAGATACGATAAATAATTATGGTATTTACGAATCATTCATGAACATATTTTTTGAAATTACAAAAAATATAAAATAGAACAAAAAAAATGATAAAGAGAATAAGTACAAAAAAGAAAATAAAAAAAATCAAAGAAGAAAAGAAAATAAGAAAGAGAAATAGAAGTTAAAGATTAAAGAGAGAGAAAAAAGAAAATAACAAAAAGAAAGAAACGAAAAAAATAAAAATAGAAAAAATATAAAAAAAGAAGAAGAAAAAATGGGGAAAACACGAAAAAGAAAAAAATATAGAAAAGATAATAATACTGTTAGACAAGAAAATATTCAGTTCAATGAGATAAGCGTGATTGAGATTTTTTTCTTTTTAAAAATATTGAATTTCATTTTTGGCGCAAATAAAAAGGGACTTTAATCATATTTTATATGAATACCTTCTATCTGTAAAACCAAATACAACGGTCGTAAATCGAATACAACGGTTATAAATGATAATTATATAAAATGTGACTATGAAAGGTGAGTTTTATAGCAAAGCGCTGCTATTTTTGAAAGATCCCCATCTTCAAATTGAGATCCTTTCAATTTCACTTCGGGCGCAAGTCACTCAAATAATAAATGAAAACTTTAAGGCTCCGTTTAGTAGATGTATAAGAATAATGCAAAATATGATGTATTAATAATATTTGTGTTAGCTATACTTACATTAGTTATGCTTATATTTTTTTAGCAGTATTTGACTTGATGTATTAAAAATAACATAAATCGCATAATTTTTTTTTAAAATAATATTTATTTACGAAATTATCCTCCATAAATATGATGAAAAGGATATGAAAAAGATTATGAGGGATAATTATGTCTTTAATTATGCTAATGCATGCATTGTAATCCATTGCATTAATGACTAACGTGAGTTTTGGTGATAACTTTAGGGAGAAAATCCTGTCTTTTCCCTTAAAATTTACACGCACCTGATGTATTATATAATCATAATAAAAAAATATCAATTTAATATATACATCAGATATGTGTAAATGATCTCTTAATGCACAGTAAAATGTATTACTAATACAAATATTAGTTATACCTTAGCTAAAATAATATATCAAATAAGATACTATCGTTAACAATATTTGTCTTTCTTCGAGGGAAAAACAAATCTGCCCTTTAATTTGGTTGGGTGGAAACTAGCTTTCATTCTTTGAACATTTCTTGGACTGTTCTCTTTTTTCTTCCGCCAACCGATCAAATATAAAGAAATTAATAGATATTTTTTTTCATACTAAACACAAGTCAAAATCAACTAATTTGCTGTAACAAGTCAAAGTCAAAAGGTAAAATAAAAGATCACTTACAGATAATTACGAAAACGTTCACCCTTGGGCCTTGATTTGACGTCGGTGGGAAATTAATTGGCCTATGAAACTACATACTCCCTCCATCTCATTTTATTCATTCCAAATTTTTTAATTTGATATCTTATTTTACTTATTAAGATAACACAATTTTTTTTCTATTGTACCCTTAGTTTAATTGCTTAATCTTTGTTATTAGCACTCCTTGTTATTAGCATTCTTGAAAAATGTTGTAAAGAGGAGTGTCATTAAGAGTGCACCATTAAAAATATAAATGGTGTTTTGGTATTGGACATCCATTAATATTGAAACTAACAACAAGACACAATTAAGAGGGACAAAATGATAAAATTACATTACCAAATATTATTTTCTTAATAGCTGTGTCATCCCAATTTGAGACGGATAAAATAGGACGGAGGGAGTATGTATGAAGAAATATACTAAATAATTAGCTACAAATTCAATTATTATTCAATATTAAATTACTTGAGATTGTTGTATGAGTTCATAAACTTTAAATTTTGATTTTCTCGCTATTTAATACAATTTACAAATTTAGTAAATGCATCACCAATTACTTTTTTTCCCTTTTTAAAATTGATTTAAATAACATTTACTTAATATGCATCCAAAAAAATACTCCCTCTATTTCGTATTAGTTGATCTCTATGCACTTGACATATCTATTAAGAAAAATATTAATTAGGTGCTTATTTTATCAAATTAGCCTTATTAATTATGCTTTGAAAATATAAATGTGAATTATACACTTTATGTAGTCATTTAATAATATGTATAATCTTGAAAGATTGTAATAAAATTCTATTAATTTTATAAATAAAATAATTAAATTAAAATAAATATTTTTAGAAAGAAGGCCACCAATACAAAACGAAGAGACCAGCAATTATTACTAATTTTTGTTGGAGCTTATGAGTAAGAGGAAGACAACAGTTTCACCCGTGGCGATATAGTGTTATGAATTATGACATTATAATAATGGTTTCCAATTTAGTTACCACACAATCATAAATTAAATTGGCATCACATTCACAAAATCCAATTTAGTTACCCAACAATTATAAATTAAATTGGCATCACATTCATAAAAACACAAAAATAGTAAACACATATGGAACATTTTTGGATCAGGGTCCCTCGTCGTAGCTCGTACATAATATTTCTGCATTTCCTCAACGTACAATTTCATGATTTGGACACATATCTTTTACTTTTAAAATATGTTGGATCAACAAAATGAATTTGACTAGCTCGCTGTGTTCCACAGTGTCTAAAAGGATTCCTTTCTTTTCCTCGAAATCTTCCTAAAAAAAAATCTTACAAAGCGGAAATTGAAAAAGTTGTCTCATCACCAGGATGATCTTTAAGATTATTAAGATGACATGTTTCAAAATTATACGACTTGACGATAGGGATTGGAGAAATTATTGTGCATAGGAGAGTTGTAATGTGCGAACTTTAAGAATAAATCAATATTAGTAGGAGTAAGCTTTATGCACGTCATAAATTTGAATAAATTAGATTTGTAAATTTTGAATATATACTAAAGGGATAATACTCACGAAAATATCTGAACTTTAACCAAATTTTCAGTGGACCATATTGAATGTTGCGGGGGTTCTATTACCCCCTATATTTTTTTAAGTGGAATTAATTCCCCCCGAACTTTTTTAAAGTGGAATTAATCCCTCCAAAAACGTTATACCCAATTTTTTCAGTGGAAAGTGTGGTACACGTGCTGTTTCTTCTCCGTTTTATCAGTTTTCAACATTTTTTCACCATTACAACCATATTAAAGATTCCACAACTCAAATTTTTCCTACAAATCAAATTTCAAATGATTCTATTGAGTCAATTTTAAATTCCAAGTCCATTCTTATCACTCCAAATGTTTTCAAATTCAATTGTGAAGAAAGTTTCTTCATACTTGAATTTCAAATTTCAAGTTTCAATTACGCCAACTCAATGGAATCTTTCATTGAGTTTCAAATTTCAAGTTTTAATTACGCCAACTCAATGGAATGGAATTTCAATTTCAATTTCAAGTTCAAGTTCAATTTCAATTTCAAGTTCCAAGTTCGAAGTTGCAATTACGCCAAATTTCAATTTCAATTGAATGGAATCTTCCATTAATCTTCAACAATGGAATCTTCAAGAATTCAATTTCAATTAACAGTGGAGCAACCATTGTTGAAGAAAGGAAGGAAAGACGAGAGAAGAGAGAAGAGAGAAGAGAGAAGAGAAAGAATGAAAAAAATATAAAATATACAATTTTAAATAATTAGAAAATTTAGGGTTTGTTTGGCAAAAAATTTTTTTTTTAACGTTTTTTGACGCCTTCACACGCTCAATACACGTGACTAACACACAATGAGTCAAGTGACAGATATATGCCATTAAAATACGAAAAAAAAGTCTGGGGGGTAATAGGACCCCCCGCAAAGTTCAGTATGCTCAACTGGTAATCCGGTCAAACTTCAGTTATTTTTGTGAGTATTCTCCCTGTATTAAATAACAAAAAGTCTATATTTTTCTTTCTTTGGACAAATGATAGAACTGTCCTCTTTTCTTTCTTTAGAAACAAATATATTGTTCTACCGGATATTAACTTTTTTGGACCAAATTAGATGAATTTCCCTGAGTACTAAAGAAAATTTTAGTATGTACTGGTTTGCTTCAATTCATCTGAAACTATGTTCTTATCAATTCACTTTAAAAAATAAAAAATATCCGTGGCTGAAGCAGACATGTCGATAAAGATGCATCTGCTTCTAGCTGCTTATACTAAGTATAGTAATGTTATAGTAGTATTTTGTTTTGGGTAAATTCAAAATAGGCGAGAATGCCATTTATTAGAGTACTAGATGTGGAAGCCCATACAAGCATGAACCCAACGATATTGCAAGAGAGATGTTGCATATTAAAACTATTAACATACAGGTTTTGTACATTAAACTGTGATTGTTATATCAAAGCGCAAAAACAAACTATTAACATGCAGGTTTTATACATTAAAGTGAGATTATTACATAAAAACACAAAAACTTTATTTATACAACCTGATTCTGTGATGCTGGTATAGCCAAGAAAAATTCGTTTGTACATGCTATACCATGTGATGAAGTTGGTAGAGGCCACAAAAATGTTGTTGTAGTCAGTTGTGACAGAAAGTTCAGAGAATTGAGAAGTTGCAGTTAAGAGAAGGAAGATCACTGCAGTTAGTTGAATGGACCGAGTATATACATAGATAATGTAATAAAAGGAGAGGATGAATGTTGTACTTACCTACTGAGATTGAGATGCTGTGAATGTTGGATACAAAATGTCAATTTTCTGCAACTATACATATTTTTAAAAAATTTCACCTGGATAGAATAGTTCAAAGTAGTTGGTCAAATTTTTTTGTAATGTATATGTTATAGCTATTGAACTTACAACATTTAATTGATCCGAATACAATTCACAAGCACAGAAAAATTACAGATACATGTAATTAAGCCATATAACAGTAACCCCATAGTGGATAACCATATTTTAGGTTATGAACCTCAAGATATCAAAAGGGTTCACTAAAAAATATATAAAGGTTGAAATTTTTGCACAATAATCCCAATATGAACCAAATCTCACAGTAGTCAGTATTTCACATTAATTCAAGAATATAGATGAAAATTCAAACTTTAGCATGCTAATCACAATATAAAGTCAACATTGACACAACAATCCCAAAATATTCCATAATCATTCAACAATTTGCATGTCCTAGTCGATCAAATTCAAGAACTTTAAAAAACCAAAAGGGTCACAAAAATATAGATAAAGATTCAAACTTTCTCACAATAACCCCTAATAAAAATGAAAAGAGGTTATATAACTATAGCAAACAAAGCTTAAAGAAAGTTGATAACTAAGGAATATGTTGTAAATATGCTTCAAGAAAAGATTGAAACAATGAAAGTTATATATACTAATAAAATAAGTTATTTTTTCTGTTTTGTCTTAGTAGGTATGTAAATATATATTGCGCGTAGAAGGTGATAAGTATCTCGTGAATTTAATAGAGATGTGAAAACTAATTCAAAGACAATGATTATTTAAAAAAAAGTGGGAAAAAAGAGTGGTGTTCTTTCTATGAAAATATTCAATAGCGAAAGCCACATGAACCAAAATCATATTTGAGGAATCCATCTTTAAGGCTAATATTCTAAAAACGTAAGTGTTAAGACACAATTAATCCAATTAATATCAACTTCGTCATAATTAAGCCTATTAATATCAACGCCATCAACCAAAATCTTCAAAGTACAAACTCATAAGCGCAGGAATTTAGATATAAACAATAAGGTAGGCATAATTAAGTTGCATAATAGCTAGGCTACAATAGAAAATTCAATTTTAAAAGTATTGGTACCTTCATTTTTTTTCCACTGGGCTAGGTGGGTTGATTTTCTGCCTCTTACCTGCCTCATCGGGAGAAAATGGAATTTCAGTGAAAGAGGTGATAGCCACCATACCAGTTTTTTGATCAGGAAATTTGAATAATGGCTTTTGTAGTTGGAGCTTAAATAATTCATGAGTGAGCAGCTGGTTTATGCAGGCAATACACAATGGTTGTTGCTAAGTGGAAAAGAAAAAAAAAACACCACAGTAAATAAAAGTTTGTCTAATTTAGGGATTTTATTTACTAAGAGAACAAAATTTTAAGGAAATGAGTTTTTTCTGTTGTTAATTGTATGTATATGTGTACCTGGATAGCAACCCGTTCATATATTTGTTCGGCGGTTAAGGACAACATTCTTTCACCCAACGTTTCTGAGATCATTACCGTAATTGTATCACTGTCATCCATGATGTTGGCCTCAAAGTGGCACCAGTGATTAACATAGAAGCGTAAATGAAATGAACCATCTGAAAATATTCAATAGTAGTTCCCAAGATCTTTCTTCCGACAAAATAAAGAATAGAATATTTAGTACTCTTGGAAATGAAATACAGAAGTTGTCTATCTATTTTTAGCTTGCATGTACTTGAGTTAGATAAACTTAAACACATACTGTAAGAGAACAAAACAAAGCTCACATCAAATTTAGCACGGGTCCAACAATATAATAGTAACTAATAAGAGCAAAATATGAACAACTATATGTCACAAATTGGAAAAACTTTGAAGCTGCGATGTGGGAAAACCAACTTTTCATGAACAACTATATCTGCAGACTACAACAATAGAGAGTACTATTTATGTGTTTCAATATTTACTTCAATAAATACACCATTCTCAAAATTTTAAATCAACAACTGTTTCAGGTAAAAAATACACGTCTTGGAAACCTGCACCTCAAACTTCATCAACCTGCGTCTAGTGTTGCCAATGTTTTTTACAAATCTAACCACAAATTGGATCTACGGCTAGGCTGCATATGAGGCTGCAAAATCAAATGCTTTCAAGATACATTATGAAGTTGATGGGTTTGTAACTTGTTAATGCTGAACATGTTCCCTTGTTGTAGTTGAGTGAGCCTGCTAACTAAATGACCTTGTATCTATTGCACAGTCTTAGGAAGCAAAAAAGTTTGTGCCTAATATGATTGTATGCCAAATAAAATTGATTCATTTTGTAGTCTACTAAGACAACAATCTAGATGACCAACAACTTATTCTTGCAGTAATCTTTTCTACCAATGGCTAATGTTTTTAAATGGACAACTTTCTAGCAGCAAGAGGAACTCCTAAATATTTATAAGGAAATGATCCTGCACTATAGCCTATTCCAAATTATAAAGATCACCAAAGGTTAGTACATTGGCCCTTAAGTTACACACACCTGCTACAATTGCAATTTCTCCAATGCTTCTACAGCCGAGGAGACACCTACGTGTATTTGCCTTCATCCCCGATGAGCATGAGTTGGTTAGGATGTTGTATTTGTAGATAACTTGGGACTCTATTTCCTTTCCAAACCTAAGAAGTTCAGTAACAACCGCCAGTGATTCCTTGTTAGAACACATGAAACGTTCGTTTGATGTCATCGCTGACAAATGTATCCATTAGTTCTTGATGTATCCAATGAACATACATTTTTTTCTTTGTAAAGATACATAATTATCTCCTGGTACAGTTTTTCTGACGTTGAATCTAGTGAAATACATAATTAGCTACCCATACATCAAACAAAAGATACGTAATTAATTGAGATTTTTGTGATTAATTTGTATGGGTAGGAATTTGTCTAAGTGTGTTAATTTTTTGCTAGTCCAAACACGCTAGTATGAGGATAAGGAGTCCAGTCTACGTACAAACCTTATATTATATTTGTAGGTGATGCATTAGCTACTATCTGTTTCTGTTTTTCTTAAATTAGATACCAGATTCAACTCTTTAACAAGGGATCTTGCTTGTTCCCTTTTGGTTTGGTTTTCTTTTATGATCTTGGGGGAGAGGAAATTCTTGAATTTTGCATTTAGTATTAGTAGAGAATGGTGAGGAACACTAAAAACTCCGAGGAAAAAATAAGGCCACTTGAAGAAATAGAAAATGAATAACTTGATATTGTCATAATCGGAGTCTACGGAGCACAGAATGTACACAAACATGAGCTGTATTTAGTCTAGATAAAGAGGCTCTGTTTGGAAACTGTTCTGCTGCCACTATTTCAGATTAGTAATAACAATATAATCAGGTCAAACTCTATCTTATTGAGGTGAGGAGGTTGTTTCTGAAAACTGGTCAGGTGTCATTCTTTTAGATCGACAACAACATAACCACGTCAATCGATTTTACAGAATTATAAAATGTACGTAAAACTTACTTCTATCTTGTCGAGATAAAGAGGTTGTTCCTGAAAAAGTGCTAAGCTACCCTTCATTGAGATCAGTAGAAAGAAAATTCAAAACTCCCGAAAACAGGACAACCTACACACTTTTTCAAGTTTTACCATAGAAGGCAGGAAAAAGAAAGTTCATAATAGAGTGTGTATATGATAATGTAGTTGTAGTAGTTACTTGGGAACTAATTTCTATTCTAACTTATAGTTGAAGCATCAAACCATTTTTTTGGGTTTGGGACGCACAAACTGACTGCAATTTGAGCACACAAGCAGATAAAATGATTGAGGATGGTCAGGGGGTGATAATCTAGCTTCCACAGGAAAAGTTTGTACCAGCAGTGTTAATGTAGAATAATGTTAGAAACTTCTTCGACCTCACAAGTTGTTTTAGTTGTGTAAGAAAATAATTAGTACATGTATACGTTATGGATAAACTAACCATAGATAACAACTTTGTAATGATGGATATAGCTAACACTTGTTCTTCAATTGGCGCAAGATTTAGTGAAGATGGTGATGATGACGAGCTTCTTAAAGTGTAAGACAACAACATTTGTTCGTTGTGCTTCACCCTGAAAAAGGTTAGATGAAACAGTAAAAATATATTTTTGGATAGTCCTACGAAGAGGGAGCATGTTAGTGTATACCAGTTTATCAGTGTAGTAGCCTGCATGTACTGAGGATTTGTTAAGATTGTTGACTGATATCTTATTTCTAGTCTTAGAGCTGTGTATGTTATAGACAGAGAGCTTTTGAAATTCAGTATAGAGAAGGAAAAAGTAAAAAGAAGGTATAACAAGATTTAGTAACACCTATACGCCTAGCAAGAATAACAGGATACTCATGCAGATGTGTAGTAATGTAGCTCCTTCATTGTCGGTTAGATCACCCCATATAGTAAATAGAAAAGGTTTCTTGCTGGTTGAAATAGTAGATGCAAAAATTATTACAATCCAACCATGTTTTAACAAGAAAGTAGAATGCTTGGTAAAATTGTTGTTGGTATGCGAGTAACTTACCTCTGGTCTATGATGATCATTTCCCAAAAGTGCTTGCTTTGGTCAGTTGTATATTGGACGACACTACAATTAACTACTACTGTCAATAAGTCTGGAATAATTAAGAATAACATGTTAACAATTAATTTGATCAGTAGAGGCTAGTTAGTTGACGGGAAAAAAGGCCAGAACGTAAGATGGATGTTTATCAAATTCGACACCTGGACGTTGCTGCTCAATAGATGAGAAACAAAGTGTATCCAATTTTGTTGGAGCAGGAAAGGGTGCCTCCTATCGATTGTTGTTGGTAACCGCCTCGATGATTGTGTGTATCTATCAGCCACCCATTCGTACATACCGGCTTGTATTGAGTAACCACGGGGCTCTCTAACTTTCATACAAGACACCAAATATATCTGGAAAAGGCCTAACAAGTTCTCGTACTTGGGAATGTTATCACCGCAAAGTACTATAGAAACCTGTTGTTCCTGTAGTCAAGTAAAAGGGAACAAATTTTACATGTGCGAGAACAATTTATGAAAGAAGTTGTTAGAATTTCAGTTGTTCTTTTGGTGAGGTTAAAATTTGATTTTTCTTAATTTCCTAAGTCATTAAAGCTATTACCTTTGTGACAGTAACAAATGTCATGTACATTATAACATTGTTAGACGCAATAAATTTCAGGGTATGAACTTTGATTTTCAAGGAAAGCAGAGGTGGAGAGGCAAGCTTACACTTTCATCCTGCATAAGTACTTTCTGGAAATGCACGGATGAGTCACTTCTTTTGCAAGGCCGGAACTTGTCCACTACCTGTACTTTACTGGTCCAGTCTGTAGTTTCTGTTGTGATTGCGTCCACGGGGAAATTTTGATCCATTATGTTAGTTTCTGTTTCATTATTGCAGGGAAGGTGTACATGAAACGTAGACATATGGGAGAGTAAATTAATAGACGAATCTATAGTGAAACATTTGTAGGCAAAAATAAGCTGTACAGTTTGCTGGCAGCAGTGTTTTACGGATTGCAAAGTGTTTACGTAAGGGGAAGAACCTTTCTCTGAGCCCTAGAATGTGAGCTTTACAGAACTAAAGTGAAGCTAGTAAAAATATAAATCACACATACTGAAAAGGCAAATTTACTGACAACAAATAAACTGCAAAATCACTTGCTACAATAAAAATCATAGGTACTAAAAAGGTAACTTTACCGATGACAAAGAACAAAGCAAAATGTTTATTCAACCACCAAATCACGTTTCACAGACATGGATGGTTAGATCGAAAAACAGCAAAGTAAAATGTTTATTCAACTACCAAATCATGTTTTGCAGATATGGATGGTTAAATTGCAGGTGCTGAAAAGGTAAATTCGATGACAACAAATACCACTGGAAAGGTAAATTTACTGATAAGAAATACCGAAAAAAATATGTTCTAAAAATCCCAACTATTACAAACCAACTCAAAAGCCACTACACTTTCCATTCCAATCATAGTCGGTGTAAATTGCATACAGAAATTACAAAGATCAACCATCAATTCATACCCGCTCATTTTCATTTTCGATCTTGTTCATATGGTAAAAATTAGAAAGTTAACATCAAATTAAATAAAAACTAAAGAAACTTTACCATCAACATGCAATAGCTGCGAGGAAAAAGAAGAAGGAGAAATAGAAATAAGGATAGATACCTTGAAATTACAACAGCAACAACCAAGAACTCTTACTGTTCTCCTACGAAGTAATTTAGTTTTAATTTCAGAGATGGTTAGATAGAAATAGGTAGATGAGTTATAGAGAGGAACATAAGGAAGGAGAAGTAGCAAAAACAAACCTAAGAAACATACCTTCTTCAACGTGCTAACGTGCTTCTGTAGTAGACCCAAAGATGTGAGAAGCTCATAGACGAAGGAAAAAGTTGTGATGAAATGAGTGTTGAAAACTTGTAGCTCTTAGCTCTTAACAAATGACACATTTGGCTTGACCCAAAATGCCGTAGACATGTAGTGTATTACTCAGACAAAAGAAACTCTGGAAAGACTATATTACCCCTGCGCTAAATTACAAAGATGCCCTTTTGAGGAAGCTAGCAGGACAACCTACAGTAGCTTCCCCACGACACTTCTATATATTAGTAATACTATGTGCATTTTGGAGACACAAAATCACAAATATAATTCGACCTACTTTTATATTATATAGAAGGCATGATTTCAACAAGTCTGCTATGTGGAATAAAAATTGTAGTTGAGGGCATATTGTTCATGTCAGATATAAGTAGATTTTATATCCACCATACGTGTAAACACCCTACCACTCTAAAGACACTTTGTATGCCCATACCATTCAAAATACACATATCTCTTCTACTGTGCAATTTGTAGACTCCATCGGTTCCATCGCTTCTATTTTACTATTGCTTTTCCTTTGTTTTATCTCCCTTTGATTACTATCAAAAGTTAACAATAATCAAGTGGAATATTTGGGAAATTCCTGAGATGTGAAATTGAACTTTGACTGGCTATTTTCAAGTTTGATTTTTTGTAATTGAAGATAACCCAATTCTTATTTAAGTTTTGAGATTTTGACCTACAATTTTATTCAGGTATTTTAGGATAGATAGAGTAAATAAATAATGGTAAAGAAAGTAATTTTATTTGGTTTAAACTTGTTGCTAAAGATTCAAATTTTTCTCCATATGGAGTACAAAAGAGAAGGAATGAATTATCTCAAAAGTAACAAGTCCTTTTCATTTGTGGTGTTGTTGTCAACGATATTTTCTTGGGTATTCTAGAAGGTATGTTCGCATATTTTTTCTCTTTAGGTCTCTTTTGGATAATTAAGAATTACTTTTGAGGAAGAGTTTTCTTTGGAGATGTAATGGCCTAAAACTATGAATTTTCATTTTTATATATTTTGATCATTTTATCACTTTTCATAGTTGCAACATATTGATTTTGGGGTTTGAGAAGGATTGACATGGTTTTCTATGCGATTGACGATTTGTGCAAACTTTTGAATTTTAGAGGGTTGAGAAAACATATAGTTGACTTAGGTCAACATTCATTGTTCTGAGTGTCAAATAAAAATTTGGACTGTGCCAGCACATCCTAAATATCAAATTTGGATCAGTAGCGCGGTTGGTTCGAATACAGAAACTTTATGTCTCATTTCGGCTTATCATTTAAAAAATAGTGAAAAAGAATGTCGGGGGTCAATTCAGCGAAGATAGTTTTTTTTTAAATCTGACGTTGCCATTGAATTTGAAATATCAAATTAGCCTAATAACATAGTTTGTTTGTATTCACGAGATCTCGAACAAATTTTGAGGGTAAGATCGGGAACTTGACATTTTATTCAAGTTGCTGATATAACATCAGCTGGTGTTGCTGCTTTGTAATACCCCATATTTTTCTCAGCTTAGTTCAACTCATAGTCCATGCATAAGAGACATAGAACCTGAAATTTAGCTAAGTGTTGGAGACTTAGTTTTATTTTTAGCCTCTTAACTTTGATGATTTTTAAAGTGAACTTCCTGACCCCAAGATGATGGTTTCTAAGTTAATTCATGTTGAGGGGTATAAGTAGCATGTCTCGGGTAAGTTTCAGATTTTTCAGATGAGGTTTGGACCATATTTAGATTTCCAAAACAATAGTTCACCACGATTGAACCGCGTCGCGGTGGTCACTTCACCGTGTTGCGGTGAAGTCCAAAATGACAATTGTCGGCTTCCAATAAGTCACCGTAATTTCACCGAATCGCAATAAAAATCGCGATGACAGCTTGGCGCGTCACGGTGAGGGTCAATTTCAGGTTCCAGTTATGAATTTTAATTTTTCAAGGGTAGTCTTATCATTTTTTTTCTCACCCAAATCCTCCAAAACACGAAATTAAAACCCTAAAGGGTCATTATATGCCCCATTATTCATAATTTCTCTCCAAGAAAGTAATTCTATCTCAAGAACAAACCCTAGCCCCTTCAAGATTCAAGCTCCAGTTTCAAGAAAACCACTAAGAACCTCCACGATCTTCAATCAAGGTATGTTAGATGTTCATCCATAGGCCCTTTTCACCCATGGAGTTCAAGAGTCCATCTTTTATGTTTTAAATTATGATATTATATGTTTATAATGATTTATCTCCATAAAGCTTTTATGAATTCTGATTATACATGATGTTTACAATCTATTTTCGTTCAAAGTAGCCCTTACACATTTGAAGCATGAAATTTCATTGTTAAATCCCTAAGTATGGTTTTAGTACTGAAATTATGCTATTCTCGCATATTTCACTCATTCCCATGCTTAAATACATAAATTTCTATTGTTTTCTAAGAGTTTTGATAGAAAGAGCCCTTACACATTTTAAAGTTGAAGTATGTTTACCTATACTTTGATAATTTTGATTTCAAGTAATGATTTCAATTGTTTTCATATGGAATGGATTATAGTATGTTTTAAATATTGTGGTTTCCATATCATGTTCATGAGAGTTCAGAATAAATCCCCAGTTTATGATCTTGTCATGTGATTGTGCTATCTCATCATGTTTAAAGGTATTCCAGTGTTTAAATTCATGTCTCCCATATGTTTGATGAAATGCTTAAGTAAATAATTACGAACAATGATTTTCTTTCATGATTTCAAAGCTTTCATGTGTCCCTGTTGTTATTTTTATCGAGTTCTGGGGGTTATGAATACCCAAAATTTAGCTGTTTACTTAGTCTCAGTATTCTCAGAATGGTTTCCGACATGTATGGGCATTATCAGTTCATTCAGTTATCATGTTAGTCAAACCCAAATCAGTTCAATAATTCGAGTTAGTTCCTTCTTCTGTTAAACTTAGTTCAGTCCCGTAATCTGTGTCATTCAGTTGGGAGTAGGATTTAGCACCAAGAAAACCTAGGGATAGGGGCTCACCCGTCTGTTAAGAGTAGGTCCTTAGAAGCAATCACTAAGTTCTAGAACTACGTAGCCAGCATAGTTAATGAAATGTCACCCATCAGTTTAGGACTAACACTCTCAGGGATCACCTGCTAGTTAAGGACTGATCTCAGGGGTCACCCACCAAATTAGGACTGAATCTACCACCATTGTTAGTACATGTGTCACGGTAGTAGTACCCTTCCAACTGGGGTCATAGGTTGGACCCCGATCAGTTCAGTTTGGGGCATGTCAGTTAGATAATACCTCCTACAGTTTCAGTTTCAGTATTTAGTTTAGAACTCCATTCTATTTTGATTGACCATAGCATACAGTTTATCAGTTATTTTGTTATCAGATTTAAGTATTTTAGTTTATAGACTATTTAAGAATCATGTTATATGCTTTGTTATGCATTCTTAGATTATACAACATTCACGCATGCATATCCAGTTGTCTTATGCTATTCATTCAGTCAGTTATTATTCATACACATAAGCCCATATATATTAGCCTAACCATATCTAGCATACCAGCACATTCAAAGTACTGACCGCATACTTGTTTCTTACTCTATGATATATCATATCATAGGTTCAGACGCTCAGGTTCTTGACCGCACCTATATATTCCAGCGCATCAGTAGTATCAACAGCGGTGAGTCCTCATATTTTGAGGACCAATTATATTTATTTTATTTATTCAGTCCAGTAGTCAGTCGGATTTAGTTGGGGACATGTCCCATCAACTCTATAGTTATTCAGTTAGAGGCTTTCAGACACTTTTTAGACAATTATCCAATCAACTCCACGTTATTACTTTTAGATAGTTGTTTCAGATTTTAGAGTTCAGTAATGTCCTAGTATTATAAAACCTTATGGCATATTCAGTTATTCCGCATATGTGTATCTTTTATTAACAGTTTCATTCAGTGCTCACAGCAGGTATCAACTCATGGGTTAGCTTGTGGTCACTTGTAACTTTAAGAACTGTGTGGCATTAGGGTGTACTCCCGGGGTGTTACAAACTTGGTATGAGAAACTAAAGTTTTAAAGTGTCCAAAAGAGTCTGAAAGCCACATTGAGTAGATTCTTGCTCATGGGTGTGAAGCGCGCCATACTTATGGGATGAAAGCTACGAAATATTTTAGAAAAAGTTTCCTTTCTTTCAGTATTTATGTCATGCGAATAAGCATGATATCAATTTTAACTCTCTTTCTAATTCAATCTTATTCCTGTTTACAAAACATACCTCCCAGAAAGATTAACAGAAGGAGAAATAGGAATCATCCCGCACCTTCACATATTTAGGAAGATCCCTTGAACGAGCATGTCTCTCATGCTGAATTCAGAGCTACATTCACCACTCTAGCTCACTCAGTAACAGATCAAAATAATCAGAAGGTTCCTGTCCCAGCCAATCCAGTGGCTAATATCGTCGCATCTAGGATTTGAGATTTCACTCTAACGAACCCTCTATTATTTTCAGGATCCAAGTCTTATTAGAATCCGCAGGAGTTTCTCAACATATTTTAGAAAGTATTTAACATTATGGGTGTGAATTCTAGTGATATTGCAGAGTTAAGTTCTTACCAGTTGCAGGATGTAGCTCACACCTAGTATAAGCAGTGGAAAAGAGATGGAGGTGCAGATGCAGGACCTGTTGAGTGGGGGGAGTTTCCTATAAAATTTTTAGATAGGTTATTTCCCTTGGAGTTAAGGGAATCTAAGGTGTAGGATTGTATTAATTTAAAGCAAGGTAATATGAGTGTGAGGGAGTATTCTCTTAAGTTTACCTAGTTGGTTAGGCATGCTTCTAATATGGTGTCTGATAACAGGTCTAGAATGAGTAAGTTTGTTCTGATAGCGTAGTCAATGAGTGTAGGACTTCTATGTTGATTAAGGAGATGGACTTATCTAGGCTCATGGTTCATGCTTAGCAGATTGAGAAGGAGAAAGTTAAGGAGAAAGAAAGAGAAAATAAGTGGGCTAGACAGGTAGTTTTATTTTTTCTCCACCAAGGTCAGAGGGTGGTAGTCGTTCTCAGTTCTGTCAAAATCTTTTAGCCCCAACTCTGTCTTTATCTAGTGTACCAGCACCAAAGTTTAGGAATGATAGTCGGGATAAGGCGTCAGGACCCAAGTCCTAGGGTAGTGGGAACAGTTGTCGTACCTATTCGCTTTGCAGAGAATATTGTAGAAATCACCTCGGTGTGTGTAGAGCTGGAAGTGATGTCTGTTTTGGGTATGGTAATCCATCCCATAGATTTTGAGAGTGTCGAGTAATGGTTCAGAGGGGAAAGAATTTGCGTCAGTAGGGTCAGTCCAACCGTCCTTTAGTTCCATCTGAACACTGGAATCAGCAGGGTGTCACTTCCAGTGCCATCAATGGTCAACGTCAGAACAGACTTTATGCGCTCCAGTCCTGACATGATCAGGAAAGTTCTCCTGATGCGACTATGGGTACGTCACAGGCTTATCATATTCTTGTGTATGTTTTAGTAGACCCCGAACTTCACTTCCTCTTTGTAACCCCTATTTAGCAATCGAGTCAGTGTCAGTTCCAAAACCTTAGTAGAGTCTTTTTCAGTGTTTATCTCAGTGGGTAAATCTATCTTGGCCAGATAGTATACAGAAACTGTCTAGTTTCAGTATCCCATAAAATTACTTCAGTTAATTTCAGAAATAGAGCCATTCAGTTTAAGTTTCTAAATGAATCGATCATTGAATGAAGGGGTAGTATCTCAGTGCTTAGGAATCTGACGTGTTTTCAGATTCTTTCTCAAAATCCTATGATAGCATATGATCTAGAATTTGAGGTATGAAACCCGAAGTTTAGCAATAGTAGTAGAGTTAGGATGGTGTTATCTGAATTTAAGAAGATTATATTTCATGAGCCTAGTTGGATAAAAGGTTAATCAGTAGGCTTGAAGTAGTGTATACAAGAATTTAGGGTTGTTGATTCAAAACATATGTTGTGGATGTGATACTTGTAGGCTATGATAAAAGTAGTATGGTTATTAAAGATTTGGGGATATCCATGTTATGTGTTAGAATCTAAGTTTGAATATTGGAAGGTTGAGCTAATAGAAAGAGGAGTTGAAAATTCTAAGCTAGTCAATTTTAAGTTGTTAAATGATAATTGTTAGGGATATAGAGGGCCAAGAGTTATATCTCAGAAGAAAGTACTAGTTGCATGTTTACATTATCAGGTGTGATCTTTCAAGGTGATTTTATCATTTATGTGAATTATTATACCCCAGACTCTAGAGTAAATTGGTTGCAGTTCAGTTAGAGTTTAAAAGGGTTCACAGACTTAGAGTGATGGCTTTAATCTAAGAGGGAGATGATAGAACAAGAAAACTAGGCCAGGCTTTTAGATTCTAGTAGTGATTCCAGCGTGTTGTAGAAAAGCACTAGAGAGGAAAATGTCAAACCCATTCTTATCTCAATGCAAGGTTTTCAGTTATCACGATATCTACTCATGCCTTACATGTCAGCTCCATGATCATAGTTCTGTTCATGCATATCATAGAAAATTTTGAACACTTCCAGTCCCTAGTATAAGGAGTTCCAATTTACTCAGCAGTAAGAATCATGTTTCACGAATTTACGCACTCTAAAATTAGGTCATACAACTTATGAATCAAGTACTTATGCTTTAGAGTATGTTCAGTTCCAGTACTTAGGCTACACTCTCAATGATCAGCGGAATTCAGATTTTTTGTTTTGTATATCCTCAGATTTGATTTTTTGATGAATTTATGTCATTGATACTCTATTCCTCAGGCCTCAGTTTCAGGTTCTAGATATTCAATCATGATCCAGTTCGTAAGAGTCATGTGCATCATCTCATTCTTTCCTTAGTATTTCAGTCAAGCCAGTATCGTTCGGGGGATGAACTATCCTAAGGGGGAGATTTTGTAACACCCTTGAGTTTTCATGTACTAAATCTCTAAACTTTTCTTCATGAAACCAGATCTAGTCTGAGGCAGTGGTTACTTATATGTTGACTCTCTTGTTTATATCTCAGTCATATAATCACCTTCATGTAATTTCATGCATTCACGAATCAGTTCAGTCAGTCACTATATTTCAGACTCAGTTATGTAATCATGTTCCCAGTCAAGCATGTTCAGTATGTGATCTCAGTTTTGTTGGTTCAGTACTCTCAGTCTAACCAGTTTCATTCGAGGACAAATGTTCTATAAGGGGAGATGTTGTGATATCTCGTACTTTTCTTAGCTTAGTTTGGCTCATAGTGCATGCATAAGAGACTTAGAACTTAAAAATTTAGCTAACTGTTGGAGACAGTTTTATTTTTGGCCTCTTAACTTTGATGATTTTTAAAGTGACCTTCCCTACCCTGAGATTATGGTTTCTAAGTACATGTTCAGGGGTGTAAGTATCACGTCTCAGGTAAGTTTTGGATTTTTGGACGAAGTTTAGACCACGCTTGGATTTCCCAAATAGTAGTTCACTACGATTGCACCGTGTCGCGGTGACTATAACGGTGGTCACTTTACCGTATTACGGTGAAGTCCAAAATGACAATTGTCATCTTCCAGCAAGTCACCAAAATTTCACCATGTCACGGTGAAAATCGCAATGAAAGCCCTAGCGCATCGCGGTGAGGGTCAATTTTGGGCTCCAGTTACGAATTTTAATTTCCCACGGGTAGTCGTGTCATTTTTGTCCCTCACCCAAATCCGTCCAAAACACAAAATTAAAATCTCAATAGGCCATTATATGCCCTATTACTCATAATTTCTCTCCAAGAAAGTAATTCTATCTCAAGAACAAACCCTAGCCCCTTCAAGATTCAAGCTCAAGTTTCAAGAAAACCACCAAGAACCTTCACGAATTCTTCAATCAAGGTATGTTAGATGATCATCCATGGGTCCTTTTCACCCATGGAGTCCAAGAACCAATCTTTTATGTTTTAAATTATGAAATTACATGTTTATAATAATTTATCTCCATGAAGCTTTTATGAATTCTGATTATACATGATGTTTACAATCTATTTTCATTGAAAGGAGCCCTTACACGTTTGAAGCATAAAATTTTATTGTTAAATCCCTAAGTATTGTTTTAGTATTGCAATTATTCTATTCCCTCATGTTTCACTCATTCCCATTCTTAAACCCATGAATATCATGTGTTTTCTTAGAGTTTTGATAGAAAGAGCCCTTACACGTTTTAAAGTTGAAGTATGTTTACCTATTCTTTGGTAATTTGATTTCAAGTCATGATTTCAATTGTTTTCATGTGGAATACATTATAGTATGTTTTAGATATTATGTTTTCCATATCATATTCATGAGAATTTAGAATAAATCCTCAGTTTATGATCTTGTTATGCGATCATGCTATCTTATCATGTTTAAAGGTATTCCCATGTTTAAATTCATGTCTCCCATGTGTTTGATGAAATGCTTAAGTGAATAATTATGAACAATGATTTCCTTCCATGGTTTCAAAGCTTTCATGTGTCCCTGTTTTTATTGTTATCGAGTCCTGGGAATTATGATTACCCAAAATTTAGTTATTTACTTAGTCTCAGTATTCTCAGAATGGTTTCAAACACGTATGGGCAGTATCAGTTCAGTCAGTTATCATGTTAGTAAAACCTAAATCAGTTCAGTAATTCAAGTCAGTTCCTTCTTCAATTAAACTTAGTTTAGTCCTATAATCAGTGTCATTCAGTTGGGAGTAGGATTCATCACCGAGCAAACCTAGGCATGGGGGCTCACCCATTTATTAGAACTTGGTCCTTTGAAGCAATTCCAAGTTCTAGAACTACGTAGCTAGCGTAGGTTATGAGATGTCACTCGCTAGTTTAGGACTGACACTCTCAGGGATCACCCTCTAGTTTATGACTAATCTTAGGGGTCACCCGCCAGATTAGGACTGAATCCACCACCATTGTTAGTACCCATGGCACAGTACTAGCACCCTTCCAATCGAAGTCACAGGTTGGACCCTGATCAGTTCAGTTTGGGGCAATATCGGTTAGATGATACCTCTCACAGTTTCATTTTCATTATTCAGTTTAGAACTCAGTTCTATTTTACTTGACCATAACATATAGTTTATCAATTATTCAGTTATTAGATTTCAGTATATCAGTTTACAGACTATTTCAGAATTATTTTATATGCTTGATCATGCATCTTAGATTTTTTGGCATTCATGCATGCATATCCAACTATCTCATGCTATTCATTCTGTCAATTCTTATTCATACACATGAGCCCATGTATATCAACCTAACCTCATCTATGTAACGGCCCAAATCTAGTTCCCGGGACACTACACGGTGCTCTAAACTGCAAGTAGTCCTGAGCTACCGGGCTTCCAACACATTTGAATCCCATTATAGGGAAATATAAGTACAAAATCATGATAAAATAAGAAAAATATCTGAATATATATGAAAGTACTAATCTCATAAATCTGATTAAACAAATACTTAAAAGTCTGAATAAGACAACTGAGATCTAAGACTGAATCTGGTAGTCCGACAAGCCTCTACTAATTGAATTTAGAGAGTCAATAGAATAGGCCCCAACTGACTTAAACTAAACTAAAATATCTAAAAATAAACTGAGAACATGAATAGCTAAGTCCCCGAACTATGAGGACTCACCAACTGCAGGGGACGTAGATGGGATGCTCGAAAATTACTATTGCTGCTGAGAATGAGCACCTGAACCTACATTATGAGACAATGTAGCACATAAACATATATGTGGATCAGTACTTTGAGGATGTACTGAGTATATAGGGTGCATGCATTAAGTAAAATATCATCACAGTTTATCAAATCATGCATGCTAAATGTAAATGACCCATATAGGCTTGAGATATCTGAAATCTGAAAGTATAAAGCATAAATAGCAAAACATGCAATCTAATTCTTGTGAGTCTAAACACTTAGTCTCTAAAAGCTTTTCTGTTCTGGAATCTGTAGTCTATAAGCTTTAAAACTTTAAGGAAAAATACTTTATCTGAAAGTTATTTATTATTTTATACTAGCAGGGAGGTTCTCTTAACCGACATAAACCATGTGAGCTACATGGAGTCCAACGTCATGTCCTCCCAAGGAGGAAACCCCACGTTGGGGAGAGGTGTCATACTCTTGTCAGGGAGTATAACCTAATCTAAGTGATCGATCACAAGCTAAATCTGTCATCCATATAAATGGGAATAATTTGATTCTGTACCTACATTGCCTACGTAGTTCTGTAGAAGATAGGACATGCTAATCCCACACTTCTCGCTCGATGCTAAATACTACTCCCTTTAAGATCTGTATGCTCAAAACCATTGGAAATCCACTTCTTAAAACTAGCATAAGGATTTATATAAAAAGCTATTTATGCACTGACTCTAATAAGTCTGTAAACAAAACTGTTCTGAGTTTCAGTAAATTGTAATAGTCTATTGTGTGGATTCCAAAGCTAAATAAATGATCAAAACATCAAAGCTGTATTGAAAAATGTAAACAATCTAGCTCATAAGCTGCTTATAGAACCAACTTTCTTGATATCACAATAATCAATCTTGAATAATAGTCCATGCTTCAATAATATCAAGATAATGACTTTAAATCACAATATCATGCTCAATTCAATTGAAAAGCTGTAAACAATATCTCAAATCATGCTCAAGATATTTAAAATCACAAAAGAGCATTCTTTAACTCAAAATAAAAAATGAGATTTCATAATTCAATCATATCATACTCAAAATCATTAATAAGATACTATGGGTATAAACCCTAAATTTCAAATCATAAGAAATTTGTTGAAAAGCATAACTTTTGGAATAAGGACGAAAGATTTATCCTTGTTCAAACCCCACATACCTTAGATGATGAACTAAATAAATAATCTTGCTTTTTGAGATGCTATTTGTGCTCTTGAGTGAAGATTCTTGAAGCTCTTGGTCTAGAGATCTTAAATGTTGAAACAGTTTGGAAAAAGTATGATGGAATCTTGAGTTTCTTGGAGATGAATATTGAAGCCTAGGGTTTTAGATGAGAGTAATTTTGATGAAACTTAGCATATAATTCTTCTAAAAAGCTTTAATCAAGTGTTTGGACAGATTGGGGGTTGGGGAAAAGTCCAAAATACCCCCTGCATCTCCTAAATAAAACTGGAAAAATAAACTAGGGTTTCGATTTTTTGGCCTTAGCGCGACGCGCCACTGGAAAGTGACAACTAGGAAAATGTTTTATGGTGCGATGCGGAGGTATCGCGTTGCCACCTTGGATGGGACCTGGAAACTTGGCGCGATATGCCATTATCGTGGACCTTTACGGGAATTCGACAATTGAGAATTTTGACTCTCTCCGTGATGCGCCAATATCGCGGACCTTCACTGGAATTGGACAATTGGGAATTCAAATCTCTCCGTAATGTGCCAATATCACAAAGGACCACTGGAAATTGACAATTAGGAATTAACACTGCTCCGCGATGTGCTAAGGGTCCAAATGATGGATTTTACGACTGGAACTTAAAATAGCCATAACTTTTAACCCGGTTATCAGATTTAGACGAATCTTATATCGTTGGAAAGATAATTCAGTTTTCTACATCATGGCAAGTCCAAATCTAAATAATTCTATATAAATAAAATATCATTCATTATAAGAGCTAATCCTTAACATTTTTAAGACGAGTTTAAGCTAGGAAAATCGCAGGGTATTACAATCTACCATATCAGTACATTTAAAGTACTGACGGGATACTCATTTCTTATGCTTTGATGTATCATAACATAGGTTCGGACGCTCAGGTTCTCGACTATACCTAGCTATTTTAGCACATCAGCAGCCTCAGCAGTGGTGAGTCCTCATATTTTGATGACCAATTATGTTTATTTTAGTTCTTTAATCTAGTAGACAGTCAGAGATAGTTCGGGACATATCCCATCAACTCTACATTCATTTAGTTAGAGGCTTTCAGACACTTTTTAGACAGTTATCCAGTTTTCTGTTTATTGTCAGTCTTTACGTTATTAATTTCAGATAGTTGTTTTAGATTTAAGAGTTCAGTAATGTCTTAGTATCATAAAAACTTATGGTATATTCAGTTATTTTGCATATGTGTATCTTTTATTAGTAGTTTCGTTTAGTGCTCACAGTAGGTACTAACTCATGGGTTAGCTTGTGGTCACTTGTGACTGAAGCATTGTGTGGCATTCAGGATATACTCTCAGGGTGTTACATACTTAAGCAACCTATTAGTCACTAATGCAAAAGCCACTTACGCATCTAAAGGGTCGCTTTTACGGAAGGCGCCTTCACAATATGAGGATTGCTTAAGTGGCTTGGTCACTAAAGCAACGTCCTAACCCCTTAAGCGGTGGTTGCTTAAGAGACCATTTGGATTCTTAAGTGGCTGATGCTGGTATAATATATAAGTCTCTTTCTTATGTTTATTGTTCATATTTGGACCTTTGACCTTCAGGTTTGGAAGATTCTTGAGTATTTCTTTATCATTTGAGCTTGCGTAAGCTTCAAAATCATATTCACATTATTTTTTATCGATTATATCATTAAAAATACCTTTAAATCATGATTTCAAAATAACAAATTAGGTTTTTTACTAGTAAAATTTAAAATGATTTTATCTTCAATTTGGGCCTTTTTTATCCCTTTCCATGTGTTTTTTCACCTGTAGATTTTTATAATCTTGAGGAATGTATTTCTATAACGAAATTCTGATTTTACCTCTCATTTTGAAACTAATTTTTTGGATCCATTTTTGACCCTGCCCGAGTATGGAAAATATGGGTATCATTGACTTTCTTTTAACATGTAGATGTCATTTTTGGTTATTGTAGTTGATTATGAGTTTGTTCGAAAGGGACAAGCTTCATGATGAAGCAATTTAGACTAAAATTTCATTATTTTGAGGCTGGTTATGGCTTAACTTTATTCAGATTGAGCTACGCAGTTAATAAATAGCTAAAACATTCTATGGGCTGGGAAAATATCTATAATTTTTTATTTCGAGATTATTATTGTTGTTGTGTATCTATGTGGGGGCTTATACTCTGTTGTTGTTGACTTGTGATTTATGATATTGTGTGTTGCCCGTGTAAAGGCTTTATTTGACATCATTGATCTTATCTATGTATTTAATGCCTTTATTCTAGATATAATGCCCATGCGGGAACTTGTTTTGCTAATATAGGTCTTATGTGAGCATTGATTGTATTTATAATTGTAGAAATACCCGAGTAGGGTTGATATGATATTAATAATGTCTTACATGCATATTTATTCTGATGGTGCCTAATTAGAGTTAATAATCATGAATTGTAAGCATATTGAGTTGAATTCTAGTCCCACTTACATATATACGTGTTGGATGGACTTAATATCATTATATTGAGTTGATTGTGAGAATTACATCCTTATTTCATACATATACATTCATAAAATACTGGTACCATTGAGAAACATAGATTTTAAATAAAATGAGACATTTTTATGAAAACTCTCTTCGTAAATATGGGCCGAAGTGTTGAGATTAAGATTAAGATATAAGATATAACATATATGTTTCTAACACTCATGAGTCCTATCTGGGAGCTACCTCGGTGAGTATATATCAAAAGTCATATCAAAAGTCATACGATGACTTTCAACATTCATTCCATCCACATTGTATTACATTTTATTTAAACACGCATCTATATCAATTTTCTAAGTTTCCCTGATTTTGTGAGTAGTTTTATCATTTACTTCATATATATATGAGTGTTGTGTTTTATTTTCTATGTATTAATGGAGAGAATATTGTTAGCATGATGTAAATGTTGTATATATTAATGTAACCATATATTGTTGTATATTAGTGTAATTACATAGATTTGATTTAGTAGTTAAAGAGAACAATAATGGCTTTAGTAGAGTAGATTTGGTGGGATAGAATAGCGGATTTAAAGGGATAGAATAGCTGATCCTATGGATAGGAAGACGGATCTTTAGGGATGTAATCATTGAATATTTTCTATTTAATGGCAAGACTCTCAATATTGACAAGCATTCTGCAGAAAATAGACATGGTATCAGAGCCTTCTTTTGGCTGTCTTGTTTCATAGAGTTCATTTGTGGTACCTTTCAGTCTTTTTGGAAAATTTTAGTTTTTGTTGATTGTTCCTCGACAATTAACACCTTGGACTTTGATCTTGGTTATTTTGGTTATTCTTTTTGAGTCAGTGTTTTTAGTTTTCATAAATATGACTTCATATCTGTTTGAATCATTCAGTGTTCATTTCACTGGAAAGAATTTTTTGTCATGGGAGTTTGAGTTACAGTTATTTGTCATTGGAAAAGAACTATGAGGCCATATAGATGGATCTGATCCTGCTCTTACTGATCCTACAAAATTAGGTGAATTAAAGGTTAAAGATGCTCGGGTGATGACATGGCTTTTAGGGTCAATTGATCCTCTTATTGTTGTTAATGTCAGGCCTTACAAAATAGCTAAAGCCATGTGGGATTATTTACAAAGGGTTTACAACCAAGAGAATAGTGCCCGCCGCTTTCACTTAGAGTATGAAATTGCTAATTACTCTCAAGGAAGTCTTTCTGTTCAAGATTATTTTTCTGGATTTCAGAACTTATGGGCTGAATTTACAGATATTGTTTATGTGAAAATACCTGCAATCTCTCTCTGTAATTCAACAAGTTCATGAGCAAAGCAAGAGAGATCAATTTTTGATGAAGTTACGCTCTGAGTTTGAGAGTGTTCGCTCCTACTTGATGAATCATGACCCATCTCCCTCCTTGGATGTTTGTTTTAGGGAATTACTCCGTGAAGAGCAACATTTTGTCACACAAAATACTTTTAAGCAAATTGATAATATTGTTGTTGCATTTGCTGCCCAAGGTAAGGGAAATGGTAGGAATATGACTAGAACTCAATGCTATAGTTGTAAGGGATATAGTCATATTTCTAGGAACTATGGCAGGAAGTTTTGTAATTATTGCAAACAACAATGACAGTTATCATAGAGTGTCTCACATGCCCTCAAAACCGTAAGGTTAATGCTTTTCAAGCTGGGACAAATGGTTTCACTACTGAGAATTCATATTCGAGACAAGTTCTTACTCTTGAAATGGTAAGACAAATGATCAGGTCAACTTTTTCAGTTTTAGGGCTACAAGGCAGTGGTAGACCTAGCTTTTTTAGGTTATGGCTGCTTAAAATTTTTTTTACTAAACAATGCAGCTACAGGGATTCGATCCCAGGATAGGAGACATGAAAGTTATGTCTAAAGCCAGAGCACCCAACCATGATTTTGTTCTCTAGGTGCTTTTGTATATATTTTACCATTTTTTCACTATTTCTTATATAATTATACCTCTTCTACGTCAAGTTTAATGGGTGCTCGAGCACCCAAAAATTGCACGTCGGTCTGCCCATGCTACAAGGTAATGATCTTGCATCTAATTTTTGGTTTGTTGATTATGGAGCTTCCAATCATATGACCAACTTATCTAGCATGCTAAAAATATTCGTACGTATCATGGTCCATCACAAATTCAAGTTGCCAATGGTAGTAATTTACCCATTACCATGGTTGGGGATATTACTAAAACTTTCAACAGTGTTTTTATGTCACCAAAGCTCTCCACTAGTCTTATTTCAGTTGGAAAATTGGTAGATAACAATTGTGATATGAATTTTTCTCATAATGATTGTCTTGTGCAGGATCAGCTGTCGGGGATGATAATTGCGAAGGGGCCTAAAGTTGGATGACTGTTTCCTATACACTTTTCCATTCCTCGTACTCTATCATTTGCTTGTACTTCTACACCTAGTAAGACTGAGGTATGGCATAAGCGCTTAGGACATCCAAATTCTATTGTGTTATCTCATTTATGAATTCGGGTTTATTGGGAAACAAAAATCAATTTTCCACTGCTTTCTTTGATTGTTCTACTTGTAAATTAGGCAAGAGTAAAATTCTTCCTTTTCCTAATTTTGGCAGTCATGCTACAAAGTGTTTTGATTTCATTCATAGTGATGTTCGGGGTATTTCACCAATTGTTTCTATGCTTATTTCAAGTACTTTGTGACATTTATAGATGATTATAGTCGATTTACGTGGGTATATTTTCTTTGTTCCAAATCTGAGGTATTTCCCATATTCGAGACATTTTTGGCATATATTGAGACTCAATTTTCTACTTGTATCAAATTATTAAGATTTGATTCTGGTGGAGAATATATTTCTTATGAGTTCAAAAAATTTTTGCTTGAAAAATGAATTGTCTCACAACGCTCCTGTCCATATACACCACAACAAAATGGGGTTACTGAACATAAAACTATTATATTTTAGATGTCACTCATACTTTATTGATTGAGTCCTCTGTTCTATCTAAGTATTGGGTGGAAGTTTTATTTACTGCTATTTACTCAATGAATAGACTACCATCTAAAGTCTTAAATCTTGAATCTCCATATTTTCATATTTATCACAAAAATCCAAGCTATGATAATTTTCATACATTTGGTTGTATATGTTTTGTGCATCTTCCTCCTTCTCAGCGTGATAAACTTTTTGTTCAGTCTACTAAATGTGTTTTTATGGGTTATAGTACTTCACAGAAAGGTTTTATCTGCCATGATCCATGTTCTAATAAATTTCATGTTTCTAGGAATGTTGTTTTCTATGAGAATCAATTTTTTTTCCTACTCATGTTATGTCATCTCCTGCTTCTCTTCTTTTTCCTACTTTTAAGGATTTGGTATCTTCTTCTGAGAGGTTCAAACCTGGATTTATGTACGAACGTCGGCGGCCAACTTTACCCCCTTCTGATATTGATCCACCACCAAAAACTACTCCATAATTAGAATCTAAGAATTCTTTAAGGCCTGCTCCTCTTGAGCGCACTCAGCGATCTACGGGAGTATCTCGTACTCCTAATTGGTATGTTTTTTCATCTACTTTATCCACCATTTCTATTCCAACTTGTTACTAATAAGCTTCCAAGCATGAATAATGACAGAAGGCAAAGGAGAAAGAACTTTTGGCTGTTAAAGAAAATGACACATAGGATATTATTTCATGTCCTTTAAATATCCATCCAATTGGATGTAAATGATTTTATATAATTAAACTTTATTCTGATGGAACTCTTGATCGGTATAAAGCTCGGTTGGTTGTTCTTGGTAACAATCAGGAGTATGGTGTGAACTATGAAAAGACTTTTGCAACGGTAACAAAAATGATGACAGTGCGAACTATTATTGCCATTGCTGCTTCATAAAACTGGACTCTTCATCAAATGGATGTCAAAAATGCTTTTCTTCATGGTGATCTCAAAGAGGATATTTATATGAAACCTCCACTAGGTTTGTTCTTATTGCCTACATCAGATGTATGCCAGTTGAAGTGGTCTTTGTATGGATTAAAACAAGCTCCTAGAGCTTAGTTTGATAATTTTTGGTCTACTTTGCTACAATTCTCTTTTAAGCAGAGCACATATTACTCATCTTTGTTTCTTCGAAAAACATCCACAGGTGGTGTTCTTCTTTTGGTATATGTAGATAACATTATTATTACAGGAACTAATTCTTCACTAATCACTAGCCTGCAACAACAACTTAAGGATTCTTTTCATATGAAAGATCTTGGTACTCTTACATATTTCTTGAGTTTGGAAGTTCATCATGATTCACTCGGTGTGTTTCTAAATCATCAAAAATGTACCCAAGATTTGATTTCTTTGGCAGGTCTTCAGGACTCCTCCTCTGTAGATACTCCATTAGAATTGAATGTAAAGTATTGCCAGGAGGAAGGAGATTTTCTTCCTGATCTAACTATATTTCGGCAATTAGTTGGGAGCTTAAATTACCTTACTATTACCAGGCCTAATATCTCTTTTACAGTTCAACAAGTTAGTCAGTTCATGCAAGATCCCCGTTATCTTTATTTGGTGGCTGTCCGTCGCATCATTCGATAACTCTGAGGAATATCTAATCATAGATTATTCTTCCTAGTGGTTCGCCTATTCGTCTTAATGCTTTTAGTGATTCTGATTGGGCGGGATGTTCTAACACTCGTCGTTCGGTTACTGGTTGGTGCATGTTTCTTAGAGAGTCTTTGATATCTTGGAAGAGTAAGAAGCAAGACCGCGTGTCAAAATCTTCAACAAAGGCTGAATATCTAGCAATGTCTACTGCTTGCTCCGATATTATGTGGCTTCATGGATTACTTGCTGAGATTGGATTTTCTCAATCTAATCTTACTCCTCTCCATGCTGATAATACAAGTGCTATTCAGATTGCTACTAATCTGGTTTATCTTGAATGGACCAAACACATTGAAGTAAAGGTGTCATTACTTTTCCGCACGTGTCCAGTGATCTTCAAATAGCTGATGCATTTACAAAATCAATGGCACGACGACGACATTAGTTTCTAGTCTACAAATTAATGCTTCTTGATCTACCAACATCAATTTGAGGGGGGATGTTAGCATGATGTAAATATTGTATATATTAATGTAACCATATATTGTTGTATATTAGTGTAATTACATAGATTTGATTTAGTAGTTAAAGAGAATAATAGTGACTTTAGTAGAGCAGATTTGGTGGGATAGAATAACAGATTTAGAGGGATAGAAAAGCTGATCCTTAGGGATAGTAAGATGGACGGATCTTTAGGGATGTAATCATTGAATATTTTCTATTTAATGGCAAGACTCTCAATATTGAGAGGCATTCAGCAGAAAATTGACAAATGTGAGCTAGCGTCTGAGACTTTTCTGCTTGCAGGTGATGTGCTCATAGTATTATTTTACTTATCTTATTTCCTACTTTGCTCAGCCGGTGTATAAAACCTATTGAGTACAAGTGGACCATACTCACCCATACTATTCTCTTTTGGTGCGGATTTGAGTACGAGTACAGGGTGAGGTAGTTGACTTTCGAGCGAATTAGAGCAATGTTCGAGGTACTAAGTGCTCTATGAAATTTCAGAGCTGACGCTAGACCTCTTCTTATCTCACTTTATGTTTTTATTTAAATTTCACAGACAACTATATATTTCAAATTTAGTCATGTACTGGATGTTGCTACATTGTGACACCAAATTTTAGGAATTTATGATACTTCCTTTAAATTTATTTTAATTATATTTTGTAATGGTCTCACTTTGCTCTAGAAGTCTTGTTTTGGATTAAGCTATTATCAATTTTGTTTTTCCTTTATTTGTTTGGGTGATTGACATACTTATCAAGGCTTAGCCGCAATAAGTGACATCATGACCCATTTTGGGTTGTGATAGGAGATCAAAGATAGAGTAATATAGCTAGAATTGTTATTCTGTTGCAAAATTGGGCATACGCTGGAATGTTATTGCACTTGATGTTAGATTGGAGAGTAGTAGTAACTGTGCGATTTGCAGATTATTAGAAGTAGAAGACTAGGTGCAGTTGGTATGGCAGTAAGTATTTTCCAAGAAAATATTATTCGTACAATATTTTGTTGGAGATGCGTGTAATATATAACAGGTGCACAAGGTGTAGAGTAGAGTGTGAGGGTAAAGTTATGCTGATCTTTTGCGTAGTAATGTTCAATAACCATGTTAAAAGAACAACAATAACAAATCCAGTGTGAAGCGGGTTCTAATGCATATTTGTACTCTTATGCTTATTTTAACTCTATGTTCACTAGTTTTGGGTAACTAATTCTAAGTGCAAATGAAGTACAGAAAAATAAAAGATGTAATATGTTAGAAGTGTCTTTGTAAAGCATAAGAAATGCAGGACATTACCATGAGGGCTGCTATCTTTTATCAATTCAAGAAATCTATCAGATGGGGGTTAGAGTTAGCTATATTCTTTAGAACCTATCTGTTTAATGAGATTAACTCACCTTCCTCTAGCTGCAATTAAGTAGAGCTTCAAGGATTCCTGGTTCTTACAATAAAGAATTTAGGTGGTTTATATGGCCACCAAGAACCTATAGCAACAAGTTTGTCTGCCCACCAAGAATTTACTAATTTTAATATTTGTGCCTTAAAATGAATGAACGATCACAAAGTTAGTGTTAAGTTGTTCCACATTGGTCTTTGGGGTGTGGAATTGGTCACATCCAAATGATAAGATGGTGGTAAGATCTACATACATACAACCCTCCTCAGACCCCACTTGTAGAATTTCACTAGGCATGTTACTCGTTATGTACTTACCCAAATTAAGAAAAGAAGAAAAATAATGTTGTTCTTTTTATTAGGATGCAAATATTAGTGAAGCATGAAATTCGTAATGCAGTAAGAAATAACTTACACTGCTTGGGTTGTTATTTAGTTCCTTAATGGTGTATTGGGATTTAACGTGCATCTGCACCAATGTGCAAGCATTTTTTGTTTTTATTATTGGAATCATACCCTCTGAATTTAAGTTTGTCTTTCTTTGTAGAAGAGTTAAGATGGATAAAATTGAAGAGTCGGGTAGTCCTGGTTGGGGTGCATTCTTTTTTCAAACAACAAAAAATATTGCAACAGTTGTTGCTGCAAGCCGTTCTGTGGTAAATCCATCTAAAGATGATAGAGGTAGTTACCTTCAGAAATTTCATCTTCAATTAACTAATGAAAGACTTATGCAGTCCCTTACTGAAGTTAAAAGTGGATTCTAGCAACCCTGAATACTAACTCGGGTGGTCAACAAGATGAAGAAGCCACGATAGAGAAGCAAATTTCTATACTAGCTACACAATTTTATGTGAATATAATGCATATTTCAGAGAACTTCCATTCTTATGGTCTCTCTATATCAAGGAGTTACAGGTAAATCATTATTGGTCGTCATATATCTATAACAAGTTTTATTGGAATTATAAGAATAAATGATACATTTCTAACAAATATTGTGGGAGCTAGACAACAAATCATACATTTTCAACGATGTCTTTCTTAGAAAGAGATAAAGGTGTCAAAAGATTACACATCTTGTCAACTTCTTATTTACAAGATAAAAA
The DNA here is from genome assembly GCF_002878395.1 of Capsicum annuum. Classification (NCBI taxonomy): domain Eukaryota; kingdom Viridiplantae; phylum Streptophyta; class Magnoliopsida; order Solanales; family Solanaceae; genus Capsicum; species Capsicum annuum. The sequence continues at coordinate 175,557,030 of NC_061120.1, read as the reverse complement.
ACTTGCCAAAATAAATTTCTTCTATGATGTAGTAAATAATCTTTAATTGACACATAATTCTTGGTTAATAACTAATTCCATGATGATGAATATTATTATTGATCATCTAATATTATCATTAGGCAATTTCAATGTTTGTGACACTTTTAACTCTCCTGGATACTGGTTAAAAAAGTATTACCTTTTTCTTGAAACAAAGGTTAACTCTTTAGTTGTATTGATAAATCAACACTCACCTGTGGCCCTAATGGATAAGTTGAATAGCTTATTTCTTCCAAGTTTAATATTGTACTGAAATGACCCTTTCAATCATTTTTCATATTGTTACTTATCTTCTCTGTTAGAGCTTCTCCGTAGCTACTACAAGTCATTTATGACTTTCTGGGATCGATGGTTCGGTTACTGGACAGTTCGTTTTGGTTCTTAGAACCAATTTCCTGTTTTGAAATTTTCGCTGGTTCCAAATGATCACTGGGTGAAAACTTCAACGAAACAATTTCGGATGCAAACTTCGATTACACCAGCAGATTCAAAATATTAATTTTTGTCTAGGTAGACCTTTCGTTCGGGATCCAACGCATCCGAGCTCATTTTGACCTATTGGGTGAAAAGTGGAAAAATTGAAAATATGAGTGTGGAACCCACCCATGGATGAAAATTCAACTTTTCCATCACATTTGGAATGTCGATTTTAGGCTAGGGGGACCCTTTGTTTAGGTCCCAAGGCTCTTGGACTTATTTTAGGATATTGAGCGGATTTTATGAAAAAAGGGACTATAAGTGTGGGCCCCACTTTTTGCCGAAATGATCTCAAATGGAAGTTGTGATGATTCCAATGGATTTTAAATGTAGTTTACACTCGAATTTCAATATTGGATCATGTTATTTGGGTTCCAAATGAGTTTCGAGGGTCAAACATAAGTTTTTCACTTTGTTGTCACATGGATACTGCATCTCTTCTGCGGGAGGGGGAGGGTCTATAAATAGACCCCAAGGTTGCAAATTTGGGCATTTTCTCTTTATCGTTGAGAGACTAAAACCCTAAATGGGTATGATAACTAAAAATTGAGTTGTGTGGTAATTTAGGAGCTTGACTAACCTTGTTGAACCCGATAATGCATTGTAATATTCATGTTATATGCATTCATATATCTATAGATAAATTGTACTCAAAGACGAATGATGTGTTATGAAGGTATGCTCTTCCTCGCTTCTCTTTTACTTTAGCCCTCGTGGGGCTTGCACTTTACTTTAGCCCTTGTGGGGCTTATATTTTATTATTGGGCCTAAGATCGTGAGTACGAGTTGGGATTATTTCGAACATATTATTGAGCCGAGGTCTGTGTTATGATATTAGTTAGATATTCGGGAAGTATTTATCCTTGTAAAGGATACGATTGTAGAATATGGATACATATAGGTTTATGATGCTTATGATTTCATTGATTGAATACTGGTGATGACATTCATAGATTTAGTACATTCATGATTATTATATTGGTATTGATGTAATCCTACCTAAAATATAACCTTAATATTATTTTTCCTAAATATGGGTTAAAACCCACTTTTCATTGTAACAATGGATTTCTTTACTATAATAATTGCCTACTAAATGAAATATTTATACGTATAAACAAAGGTTAAAAATATTGATAAAAGATTTAATCGAGAAAAATTTTGGTCTATGACTTGACACTATTATTTACTCTAGGCATGAGATATTTTGATTTTGTTTATATTTTTACAATGATTTAGTCTCGAAGATCATTCTGGGCAACAAACTTATAGATTTACACTCTTATATCCATGGCTTGAGGATGTGGACCTATTATATATATATATATATATGTATTGATGGTTATAATGATATTGATATCTTATAAGGCCGTAGGATATGTTATGATGATATTGATACCCGACTAGGCTGAAGGATGTTATGTCAATATTGATACCCGAAAAGGCAAGTAAATAGTGTTATGATGATATTGATACTCGACAAGGCTGAAGGATACTGTGATGATGATATTGATACATGACAAGGTCAAAGGATGTTGTGATAATGATATATATACCTAGTTTGAGTATGGAGGATGGTCGTGATATTGATTGTGTACCTTGCATCACTCTTGCATGCACATCACCTATCACCAGTATGCGCCTACGTCTATCAGCCGGTATGAAGCAATTGCATAGATATGGGTGATTACTATCCCTTATGTTGTTGAGTGCTAATTGAGCCTTCCAATCCTGGGGCGGTGGGGGAACACATAGGCTTGGTTAGGTATTTGGTTGTTCAAAAAAGCTGGTTACTCGAGTAGTTATTGATATTTTTATTATTATTGTTATGATTATTATTATTTCTAGTTTATAATAGATTGGTTACTAATTTGGTATCGAGATTTGAGGTATATTTTTGTCCTCTTCTATCTTACGATTTCATTATTATGCATAATTATTTCATGTCTATCTATGTGCAGTTAGAGACCCTGAGTATGATAGTGTTAAATCCTAATAAGTTATAATGAGGCTTTAAAATGAAGATATGATAATCTAGGTTGTGCTTTGAGATGACCTTGTATCTACATATATTTATATCTAGCTATATGTGTCTATGGTATTACTGTATATCCCTTCCTTCATTTTGTTCAGATTGTATATTCATCCTTCGCTATATATATTATAGTATATGCTTCTTTCGTTCTTTATTCGTATATTAGCTGGTGATATACGATATAGTATTGAGATTCATGAGTATGACTGGATTAGGATAGTTCATCCTTGATACTTACTTAGTCCTATTCTGTTAGTCTTTTAGACTTGAATAGAGTAGGCTATCCTTGATATCTCATTAGCTTTGTTATATGATTGATGGACATTTGAGTGTAGTTTCTATTCTGTTCTTATGTTATATATATCTGCATTATCTTTGGAGCTCAGTTGAAAGTTGCCTACTAAGTACCATCCATTTGGTACTCATACTACAATTCTGCAGCCTGCAGATCATAGTATAGGTTATAACCATTGTTGTGTGTGTCGTGTCGAGCAGCCATGGGTCGGAGATATAGAGTGAGCTCTCAACATTTGGAGTATTAATTTTCTCCTTCTTATGTATTAGACTAGTCTTTATGTTGTATTCAATGATAAGTTGTATTAGTGTATTTTTCTTGATATTTCATTTTTGTACTCTTATTTTATTAGAAGCTCTTGTACTGATACCACAAAGTTTTGCTATTTATTCATGTATTTGAATTGTTATTGTACTTATTTTGCATTCTTACCTTATTCTATTTCATAGTCCATTACTAGCTATTTAGATCTACGGATTTGGCTTGCCTACAGATGGGTTACAATATACGTCATTATGAACTAAGAAATTGGGTCATGACAAATTGGTAACAAAGCCTAGGTTTCACCAGTGTATTAGTACAAGAGCTAAGTATTAGTAATGTCTACGGATGAGTACGGAGATGTTCATAACCTATTTTTGGAGGCTACAAAGATATTTTAGGAAATTCACTTCTTGACTCCTTATCGTGTGTCCCCATTTTTATTAACTTTGAACACACCCTTTGACTCTGTTTTGGCCCTAATGAATGATGAAATATGGGCGACGATGAGGGCAGGTGCAGACGAGACTGTAGCACGTGTTTCCAAAAATTTAATACAATATTAGACTAGAGAGTCAGAGATGGATGTCGAAGATCTTCAACATCAGCCAAAGGATTTAGGACCAATTTAGGCTCCAGTTGAGCTCGTGACTACTTCAGCCTTTAAGGTTCAACATTGGGAATCCGAGTCATGATATAGATCCTTTTTATCCATGGATGACATTCGCTCATCGAGCAGTTATCAGACTAGAGTTGGGTCCATTGTTGTTCATCGAGGTTCTTTACCTGTTATGAGTACGAGAGTGTATTTCTCGAGTGGGCCAGACTTATTCCTATATGATATCCTTCTAAGAAAGACATTGGTGCATGAATTATTTGTGGTCTTGCATTGACACTCTTTTTGGCATTAGTAGTGGCTATTTTTTATATTGAAGGGTAGTATCTCATAGTATTCTAGATATTTCACTCAGAGTCAGTTGGCCAGTCATTTGAGCTCAGTTTGTGTCCCCGGTATGTTGATGCTTCAGGAGTTTCTACGACTACTGAGAGATCAACTACTGGTCTAGAAAGTGTCTCCAACATGGGATTTCTATTCATTCAGCTTATTCAGATCAGCCTCATGATATTATGGTACCTTCAGTTAGAGATAGTGCTCTTTGCGCCTTAGTTGATGATTTAGTTGTCAGTCCGAGTTGGACCCGTTCAGATTTATTTTCCCTATGCCCGTCAAATATGTAATTACGGATGTCACCATAATTGGTATGCTTTTATTTCCCGCATTTATATTTTATTATGTGTGTAGGGGGTTGTCGTACCCATTGATGTTTATATGCCTTGATGAGTTCATATCGATTATTATGTGTCTTGTTATTAAATTCATGATTATATGAATACTCCCATAGTTTATTTATTTTAGTAATGGATGGAGTAGATCTCTATTGATATTTTTTCCCTGTGGGTGTAGCTTTTGGGTTCGAGTCCTATTTACCTTGGCATATTGCGCTTATTATGGCCCTTGAGTTATACATGATATTGATGTTCATTTTGGTACTGCCTAATCATTATATTGATGTTGATGTTGCTGTTTCTATTGCTACCGCTACTTGAGGTTATTGATGTTATTTGGTATTATTGCTTGATGTAATTAATTCTCGCGGGTAGCTGTATAGACTATTGTTATCTAGTTAGACTTTTATTTTTTTGAGATTTCTATTTAGTGGCTTGAGTAGATATAGCCCGATTTGATGATTTATTTCCCCTTACGTGGCGAGGTTGATTGTGTTCCCTCTTGGTTAGTTATGTTAGAATGATTCGGGGATGTATTATGCTATTGAAGGCAAGTTGACCTTTCATGGTTCTGTGTGGTTCTTAAGTTGGCAATTTAGCCATATTGCCCGTTCTCGAGTTGGAGATTCTTAGACTTGCCTCCTAGGTTGAGAAGGCTTTTGTTTTGGCTATCCCTTCCAATATAACCCATTTGTGAGATTGACTAGTTTGAGGTCCGTTCTTTATTTGTGGATATTTTATCATCCGATGATGATTTTGATATTGATGTTGAGATATCGTGAATTCATCTCTTGGATTTATTAGGTTTGTTCCATTGTGGTGGTTTCTCCTTGTTCTTAGTGTAGAGATTGGATACTTCTTTCTTGCTATAATATGGTTTTTTCCAGTGGAGTTAGAGATTTAGAGGCAGGTTTCTTTCCTGTGATCACTTCTAAAGTTGGCAAATTAAAAGTTTTTTATCTCGAGTTATTGATTTTCTGGTGGTAGTTTTGGCTTTGAATTTGGTTTTGAGAATGGTATATTTCTTCTTCGATGATGTGATTCTTGGGTGGATTTGGGAAATCCCCATTTCAGAGTTTGTACAACCTAATGAGGCTTGGTGAAGTTTTTTTTCTTGATGAGATATGCCTATGGCTACTCTTACCGAGATGGAATATTAGATTGATTAGCTGTTGGCTAAAGTTGTATTTCTCCGAGTTGCTAGAGTTTTTCCATTACTAGTGTGGCTGCACCCTTGGAGGGATTTTGAGTAAATATTGATAGTTCATGCCCTCTAGCGGGTATGAAGTAGGTTATTTGTATTATTATCTAGCGATTCATCCTTTTGCACGATTTCTATTTTGTGGCTATATTTTGTACCCTCTAGCTGATATAGAGTTAGTTTCTTGCATTTTTAATTGATGGTTATCCCTGTGGAAATTTTTGTTCCTTAGATATGTCTAGTCTGTGGCTTGGTATGATTTATCTCGGATATGTCAGATTTGGATACTAAAGTCGATTTGAATAGTTGGCAATGGTATAGGCTTATTGGTTCAGTTTTAACTTGATTCCTTGGAATGGCGATTAGGATGTTATGACAAACTTGGAGTATGAATGCCAACCCGTCTTCAGGTTTGGTTTACGTAGTTGCAATCAAGTGTTTCAGCCTTGGGATTGAGATTTTACCTTGGTGTTGTAGACCTTGCATACAAATTTTATTTGGGACTTGTCTCAGTTCAAATTTTTTTTATAGGCTGGTTGAGCCTACTTTGTTTGGTTTCCTATTAGGCCTTCTTAACTTCAGAGATTATAGTTGATAAATGTTTAGTTGATAGCCTACAGACCCGGTATTGGTTATTTTAGCTTTGACCTCATGTTTCAGTTTTCTTTGGAAATTTTGGATGATATACTCAGTGGGAGTAATATACTCGAGTTGGACACAGTATGACTTCATTCTTGGTAGATGAGACATCCTAGAGCGGAATGTTCAGTGATGAGTAGTTACACCTTGATCCTCTAGAATTTTAGTTTAGATTTTTATTTGGACTGGTTGCAGCATTGACATAGATTGCATTCCTTGATTATCTCCATTTGTGTGCCTAGATAGCGCATTATAAGCTTAGTCTCATGGTTGCCTTATGGACTTTCAAAGGATTAGCTTCAGTTTTTTGAGTTCTCTATGATGAGATTACGCGGATGAGACTCAAGTGATTTTTCTCCTAGTTTGGACAGGATAACAAGTGTAGGATAGTAAAGAAAAGTTATATTTGGATTTAGAGTCTGTGGTATGACTCATATCTTGGGATTGTTTTTGGCTTGGATAAGCCTTGTTTGGATTATGCTTTTATCGATATGGTATCAGTATGTGGTGGTTCAATTTGTGTGTATCAACCTATTCAATTCAATTGGAGGACAGTTAGTGGTTGAAGTCAAGTTTTGACTGTTTGGAAGTGAAGTGAGAGTGCTGGTTAAAAAAGGGATACATGTGGTAAAATTTCTTAGAAGTATTTTCTCTTCGTTGAGGTTATCTATGAAGTCATGCTTGGAGCATGTGGGCCAGTACCTCATCCTTTCGAGCTTTTGAGATTCTTTCTATCCGTTGACTTTTAGGGAAGGAAGTCCTTTTAGTAGTGGATATTATAATGAGCCTTTCGGTCATTTTTCATATTTTTGCTTATCTTTGCCGATAAGGCTTCTCCATAGCTGCCATAAGTCATTTATGACATGCTGGGATCGATGGTTTGGTTATCCATCCGTTCATTTGATTTTTAGATTCAATTCCCTATTTTGATGTTTTTGCTTGTTCCAAATGGCCATCGAGTAAAAATTTCAGTGAAATGATCTCAGATGTAAATTTTGACTGCACCAGCAAATCCAAAATATCAATTTTAGGCTAAGTAAACCTTTGGTTTGAGTTCTAATGCACCCGAGCTCATTTTAATCTATTAGTCGGAAAGTGAGAAAATTGAAAATATGAGTATGGGACCCATATTTGATCAAAACAACCTCGAATGGAAAATACAACTTTTTCATCATATCTGTAACATCAATTTTAGGCTAGGGTGACCATTGGTTCAGGTTCCAAGGCTCCCAGATTTATTTTGGACTATTGAAAGGATTTTATGAAAAATAGAACTATAGGTATGGGCCCCACTTTTTGTTGAAACAATCTTAGATCAAAGTTTTGATGATTACAATGGATTTAAAATGTGTTTTACACTCAAATTTCACTCTTGGATCATGTTATTTGGGTTACGAAAGAGTTCTAATGGTTAAAAATAAGTTTTTGACTTTGCTGTCTGGGGATACTGAATCTCTTCGGTGGTGGTGGTGGTGGGATCTATAAGTAGACTGCAAGGTCGCGAATTTGGGTATTTTTCCTTTATCTTTGAAAGCTCAAAACCCTAAATGGGTATGATAACTCATAATTGAGTTGTGTGGCTGACTTAGGAGCTTGATAATCATCTATTATCGCGATTATCATTCGAATTAAGGTAAGATTTCATCAGTTTATTGATGAATTTCTTAGTTCATAACCCAAACCTCAAATTCACTTGGGGATTATTTTTAGCTCAAAATTAGCTTCGTTTACACCTTTTTCTTGAGGGTTATGATTTCTACTTGGGCTTTTTAGATCCGAAGCACAATGGTACAATATGGGTATTGTTAGACTTGTATTGATGAGTATATTATGTTTTTGATTACATGGCGGCATTTGGAGATTGTAAAGTGAAGACGAGCATGAGGTGAATGATTTAAGGTTTTGTAGTTTGACTTTGAGGTAGATTTCTACCTACTCTTCTTTGAAGATGATGTGTGTTATGTATGGCATATGAAGAATGAATGTTAGGCTTGTTTATGAATAAAATAACTTAGTATTTATTATTGATGTTTTGAGAATCAGATGATGGTTTTGGACCCGTAAGGTGGATGGATATGATAGTATGCTAAGTTTGGGATGTGGTTTATTGTTGGAATCATAGTCATTATGTTTAACCTTAGTTAGGAAATTCTAGTGATCTTGAAACCATAATTTAGATAGTGTTGTCTTAAATGCCCCTGTTTTAAGGCAAAGTTCATATCTTAGGATTGGTTATGACTTACTTGACATCTAGAAGTTGAACTAGATACCTTGGCCTAGTTTGGGGGCATAGTTTGCCTAATTATGAAAATTGAGGATTATAAGTGGGATCTTGACCCACCTTAAGCTTGGATTTTTATAGTTCCATTGAAGAACTTAGATGCTTGTTAAACGCTTCGAGAATGACCTTGGTAGCATGTTGGCTAACCGTGGTAAATGAGTTATGGTGATAATATTTGTGGTGATGCATATGGTTGTTGACTATTTTATTGTTAATGCTATGTGTAGCTATGAATTATGCTTTTAATTAAGCCCATGACCATGCTATCATTTAAATCATTGACTAGACTACTATTTCAGACTTTGGACTATGACGTTACAATGTTATACTTTTTCCTAGTAACCAAACTACAATAATTGCCTACTAAATGAAATATTTATACGTATAAAAGAGGTTTAAATTATTGTTTACAGATTTGATCGAGACAGATTTTGGTCCATGACTTGACACTATTATTTACTCTGGTCATGAGATATTCCGATCCTTTCTACATTTTTATAATGATTAAGTCTCTAAGATTATTTTGGGCAGCAGAGTTACAGATTTACACTCTTTTAGCCACGGCTTGAGTCTGTGTACCTATTATATATATATATATATATATATATATATATATATATATCTATACACATGTATTAATGGTTATGATGATATTGATGTTCGGTAATACCGGAGGCTACTGTTATGATAATATTGATACCCGACAAGCCTGGAGGATACTGTGATGATGATATTGATACCCAACAAGGCCGTAGGATGTTATGATAATGATATCTATATATCTAGTTCGACTCCGGAGAATAGTTGTGCTATTAATTGTGTACCTTACATTCATATTTGCATGTACATCGCCTATCACCAGTATTTGCCTATGTTTGTCAGCTGATATAGGATGGTTGCATAGATATGGGTAATGACTATGCCTTGTGTTATTGTGTGCTGATTGAGCCTTTTAAGCCTGGGGAGTTGGGGGAAAACATAGGCTCAATTAGGTATTTGGTTGTCCGAAATAGACAGTTACTCGTGCTGTTATTGATATTGTTAGGATCATTATTTTTGCTTGTTTATGACAGTTTGATTGTTGATTCGGTATCAAGATTTGAGGTATGTTTTCAGCCTCTTCTATCTTACGATTTCATTACTATGCATGATTGTTTCATGTATAGCCATGCGGAATTAGAGACCCTAAGTATGATAGCATTAAATCCTGATACGATTATAATAAGGATTTAAAATGAAGATATGATGACCTAGGTTGTGCTTCAAGATGACCTTGTATATATATATATATGTATATCTAGCCATATGTGACTATGGTTTTAGTGTATATCCCTTCCTTCTTTTTGTTTAGATTATATTTTCATTCCTTGGCTTTGTATATTATAGTATATCCTTTTTTCGTTCTGTTTTCATATATTGGTCGGGGATATATGGTATAGTATTGGGATTCATGAGTATGACTGTATTAGGATAGTTATCCTTAATACTTACTTATCCCTATTATGTTAGACATTTGGACATGAATAGAGTAGGTTATCCTTGATCTTTGTTATATGATTGATGGATGTTTGGGAAAAGTTTCTATTCTGTTTATATGTTATATATATTTGCTTTATCTTGGGAGCTCAGTTGGAAGTTGCCTACTGAGTACAATTTGTTTGGTACTCATACTACACTTCTGTAGCCTGCAGATCATAGTATGAGTTATCTCCATTGATGTGTGTGTCATGCTGAGCTGGCATGGTTCGTAGATACAGAGTGAGATACCGATGTTCGGAGTATTACTTTCCTCCCTCTTATGTATTACACTAGTCTCTATGTTGTATTTGGAGATAAGTTGTATAAGTGTATTCCCTTGATATTTTAGTTTTCTACTATTATTATATTATAAGCTCTTGTACCGATACCACCAGGTTTTGAGATTTAGAACTTTTGTTATACTTATTCCGCTTTTTTTTCTTATTCTATTTGGTAGTGTACTACTAGTTGTTCCGGACTATGGGTTTGGGTTGTCTACAGGTGGGTTACAGCAGGCACCATTATGACCTAAGAAATTGGGTCGTGACATATACCACGTAGATAACAAATGAATTTTAGTAATGTTATTTAAGAGTTTAATGTTTAAGTCATATAGATTCTATATTACTGAGAATTTTTGAATTGATAGATGTTTACAAAGGGACATTAGGAAGAATGTTTCTTCAATGGTCTGCTTAATTAAAAGACGTTCCTCTTGAAGCATTCAAGATTATGATATTTCTTGATAATGCTTCTGTATCATTGTAATACCCCATATACTTCTAAACTAGAAAACAAACCGTCCTTCCTACATGTGAGACCTCTAATCTTGTAATTCACATTTGATACATGACTTGCAATGAGTATCCTAGTGAGAAGAGAGCTTATGTGGTGTTTAACGTGATAGGAGTCACCTAAGGTAATGTAAGCTAAGAGCTTTTGAATCCATCAAGTTTTAGTGTTTGATTTTGCAAGGGTCATATTTGAATGAGAATAATTTGATGTATATGTGGTATTTTGGCATATTTAGAACCACCAAATTGTAGAGAATCGAATTAGCTTTCCAACGATACCAATTTTTCCTTAATCCAATACCCAAGCAAAAATTTATGCCCATTTTCCTGAGAGGCAGTAAGGGTATCCGATTGGTTAGGCGCCGCCTAACCAATCGCGCCCAACCAAACTTAGGCGATTGGTTAGGTGCCGCCTAACCTGGCTTGTACGATTACTTGGGTGCCGCCTAAGTCAGTCCTAAGTTCCAAAACACTCTGTTTTGACTTATATCAAGGGTGTTGAAGTCATTTCACACCCCTAAAACCGTCCCTAATCACTCCAAATTGTTATAAAGGATTTTTTAAACACATTATTTACAACCCTTAAGCCCTAAATCAGTTAAGTTATGATCCAAAACCCTTCCCCTCTTCCTAAGAACAAAATCTAAGTTTACCTCTCAAGAATCAAGAAGTTAAGCTCTGAATCCAAAGTTCTCTACATGGATTCTTTTAATCAATCTTGAAGGTCCAATCTTTCAACAAATTCATCACCATTAAGGTATGCGGGGTTTGAACAAGAACAATCCTTTCGTTCTTGTGCCCGAAGCTTTAATTTTTATTAATTGATTTCGTATATTTGCAAGTGGGTTGTACCCAATTCATTTTAAATTGAATTTATGAAGTTATAAAGTGTTCAAGTCTTGAATTGTGTGATATTTCACCTATGTTATATTTTGAATTGAGAATTTATGCTATAAATTGCATGTTACCACCATGAATTGATGTTTTCAAGTGTTTCCAAGATTTATGTCATGATCTAAGCTTCATTGTGAAATTCATATGTTGAAATCATGAGATTCATATTATGAGTTATTCTCCAATATCTTGATTGAGATGATTGAAAGCTTTTTAAGACGATTGTTGAGCATGAAGTTTAAATATGATTTTTGATGCATTAAAGCTTTATATTTTGAGTCCTAAGTACAACTGATGAGTTTATAAGGAGATTATGATCTCAAGCTTTATTGACAAGTTTTGATAAGTGCTTTCAAAAGCAAAGATTGATCTTTTGATCCTAAGCTAAGATAGGAATCCACACTATTTATGATTTAAAGCAAAAAAGAAGCATAATTTGATCTTTATTATAGACTCTTGAGTTATTTTATGGTGGATTTTCTAAAAGTTCTGAGCCTAAGTATGGGAGTAGTATTTAGCACCGGGTTGGGTATGATTCTAAGGTCTCATGCCCCAGAACTATGTGCCACTGTAGGATTAAGTTTATTTCCACTTATACGTGGATGACTAAGATAGTGATCACTAAAGTTAAGGTTCTATTTCGATGGCAAGGGTAGAACAACTCTCCCCAATGTGGGTAAGATGTTGGACACCATGTCAGCTCACATGATTTATGTCGGTTAGAAGAACCTCCCAAAGCAGTCCCCTATTCTATTTAAGATAAAAGCATATGTGTTGACAGTTTGATTTTTGAGATTTCCTAAGTCCCAAAGTCCTATAAGCTCTAAGTTTAAGGAAGTCCTTTATTCTTCATAAAATAAAAGTACAAGTTTTGAAAGCAAACGTTTTAAGATTTCTCTTGCTTACAAGTTTTGAGAATAAGAGGAGAATACAGATTTTAGAATAAAGTGTAATGACTCATGAGATTTATATTACATGCTTCTTTATTCATGATTCATGAGATTCAAATTTTAGTTTTTATTCAAGCTATGTAAGTCATCTATAATGGTATGCATGATTTTTATAAAGATTGATGATATTATTTAACTATTGCATACACCCCCATATACTCAGTACATCCTCAAAGTACTGATCCACATATACGTCCGTGTTCTACATTGTCTCATAATGTAGGTACAAGTTGTAGTGCATACACCATATTCAGTCAGTTCACAGCTTTCAATCAGCAAATAATGAGTCCTTTTGATTCAAAGGCTCGAGTCAGTTATACAGTCGAGAAGTATTGTATTCTTTTTATTCAGTCGTATTGAGTTGGGCTAGTTGAGAGACATGACCCAGCTACCTATAGTCAGTACTAGTTGAGGCTTCATAGACAATTAGTAGTATTAATGTATTTAATTTTCGTTTTATTTGTAACAACAGAGTTGTAATCTTATAAAATCAAATTTGCATTGGTCCAGTTGAGAAGAGTTTTTTTTATGTTTTTGCAGATTTTGTTTAGATGTATGTATTTTATTTAGTTTCTTGTAAGTATGCTAGTAGAAGGGTTAGCTTGGGATCACTTGTGACCATAAGCACCGTGTGACATCTGGGGAAGCATTTTTGAGGCGTTACAAACTTGGTATCAGAGCATAGAGTTCAAAAGTCCTAGGGTGCTGTGAAGACGTGTCTAGTAGTCTTGTAGAATGGTACAGAGACATCTGTACTTTTCTTCAAGAGGGTACAAGGCATTTAGAAAATGTCTCTATTCTTTCAAGTCTCAGATCATGCTATAGAAAGGTTCTCTTAGGATCTTATATAGATTGTCATCCTACTCTATTTAGGCCATCTCTACCTTATTTTTAGGATATCAGAAATAGTCAAGCTTAAATTTTTATAGATAGTATTTTCTTAGACAGTCTCCACAGATAGTTATGGGATTATAGGTGAGCTAGAAAGTATCCCATCAGCGCTTTTGAGTTTTGAAGATTGAAGTGCTTTATTCATGTTCATAAAAGTCGTGCACTAATTCTAACTCAAAGGTGCTTTTAGATTCCTTCTCAGAATACATAATGTAAATCTATACTTCTCTATCCATGTATTATTCTTGAGATAGCATGATCAGCAAGTTCCATTTCCTCCCCTGATAATGCTCCCAGACTTGCTAGCAAGAAGTTTTCAGAAGTCTTACAAAGCAGCTTGAGAGGAGCCTTCTAGTGTGTTAAAAGCCCCTCAAGTTTAAAGTTATGCCCTCATTCTTATGAGTCGATCAATTAAGACAGAGTAAGATCTGTATTCTTAGATCATTGAATATTATGTGTCAAGTTTCTATCTCTTATAATCTTATTATCATTGTGTTGGTTGACACTAAAAGTCTAGTGAAGCCGTGTGGGGCTCTTTCAATTCACTAGCATAATTGCCTTGTTATTGATCACATGTTCTTGTTTAAAAAAGAAAAATTAAAGTATAGTGAATCCGTGTGAGGCCTATTTTGATTCATTAGCACTTTTTGTTCACCTTATTATTCTTGTGTTGGTTGGAGCTAGGGGTTTAAAGGTGTATTGACAAGAAGGGTGGTAAGTGTGATTTATTGAATATATGTATAGACGAATCTTTTTGCATATGATTGAGTTAGTGATGAAATGGTATATCCTTGTGTGTTAGTTTAGTAGAAAGTAGAGAAGGAGTTATTAGTTAAGGTGAATTGTTATTTGCTTGAAGTATGAAAAAAATTATTGACGGTGTTTGTTGTGCAAGAAAGGTTATTGATGAAGGTGCTTGGTGGATGAGCATTGTTAATTTAGGCTTCTCTGAGATTGCAAGAGAGAGTTTAGTTGAAACTTATAGAGCTGTGAGCTAAGTTTAGCTACATAAAAAGGGTAACTAGTAATGATGTGTAGAAGGAGGATGTGTTGATTGATTGTAAATAAGATAGGCCATACAATTATTGATCAATTATTGTGGTTATGAGATTCTAGTGGTTTAGTGTTTCTTGATGCTTTGTTTTGTAGGTTCTAAGTGAGAATAGTATATGAGGTTTTGTTGTTAATCATGCCTAGTACTAGACACTAAGTTTGAACAGTAGATGATCATCAAGGTGGAAATAACTATTGCTTGGTTAGTGATGCTAGCTTTATGGAGGTGAACCAATAGGCTTGAAACAGTGAATGCATGAATGTAAGTTTACTGATTTGAGATTAAGTATGATGCTTTATGAATGATTTAGAAGTATGCCCTAGGTAATATGAGACTGCATTATTTTCGAGGATTATGACATGTTGTGTGTGGCTAGTAGTACCATTGAGTTTCTAGGTGGAGAAAGACTAGTTAGATGGAATATGATGTTCTAAATAGCCAAGTTAAGCAGTTTTGATGGATAGTGTTGAGCCTTTTGTTATGGTCTTGATTCTCATGGTCTAGAGATATAAGTTTGGAGATGCGATATTGGTAGGCTATAACAGAAGTAATATGGTCCATTAAGGGTTGAATATATCCGTGTTAAGTGTTGGAACCTACGTTGAGTTTTTTGAAGATTGAGCTAATAGAAAGTAGAGTTGAAGAACTAGTTGGTGTGAACTCATAGTATGGTGATACTTCTGAAGATTCTAAGTTAGTAAGTGTTCAAGTTATTAGATGATAAATATTGGGGATATAGAAAGATGGGGCTTTGGGCCACAAGTGACAAAAGAGTTTTAAAATGAGGTGTAGGTTACACAAGTCTTAATTATTAGTTGGAGGTGACAATAATTTATTATGGATTAAGAAAGTCGGGGAAGTTTGAAAATAACCTACAAGTTTTTAAATTTATACTTTTATCCCAATGTTAACGTAAAATAACGGGAAACGAAGGGAAAAATGGTGCCTTTCTGTCTCTTTTCATCCATTGTTGTTTTCTTTATCCTAGCTATTTTTGTTGTTCATTGTTTTTGCTGCTTTATTCATCATCTTCTGCTTCATAATCATCATCTTCTACTTCATTATCATCTTCATCTTTTTCTTGTCGACCATTTATTATTGTTGTTGTTGTTGTTGTTGTTGGTATATCGCTACTGCTGCTATCTGACCAATTTCTTAGGTTAAATTTTGTTTACATCACTTTCCATCTTAGCATTACTCCATAGGTGACTTTGGTAAGTAAAATTATGATTTTTATTCGTATTTGTCATCTGGGTACAGTTCTATTTTTCCAATAATGGATAGAACCCCGATCATGAATCCAACATAAGTGACCATAATTTAAACAGATCAATCATCTAGTGCATCTGATGAGTAATCTGTTGCATCAGAAGATTTATCTATTGCATCAAACTGTTTATCTGTTGCACCAGAAGATTTATCTATTGCATCAGACGTATTATGTGTTGCATCAGACGTATTATCTGTTGCATCAGAATGTTTATCTATTGCACCAAACTAATTATCTGTTGCAACGAATGATTAATCTGTTTAGAACAACACAATTCAACCCCTACCACAAACTCAACAGATAACCAATATGTTTTAAATCTTGCTATTGCTACTGGATTCAAAATTATTCCTTACATCCAATTACCCGTCCCAAATTTTCTAATTTGATTTCTCATTTTACTTGTCTTTCTTATTAATCTAGAAAAGATTAAAAAAAATCCATGTTTTACCCTTTGCATTAATCACTTTTTCTTCAAATTAAAATGGAAACATCATTTAATAGGGGAACTATATGCCGACCAACGTTAAAAGCTTTCTTCTCTTATGAAATTTTGATTGAATAGCAAACAATGGTTATTTCAAACACATCTACTGTCCCACCAACTGATCTGTAGGTTATGGTAAACTAGACATGTTATTAATTATTTTCTTAATCAATGTGGCATCTCAATTTAGGATGGATAATTTGAGTTGGAGGGAGTACGAATTAAAACGTCAAAGCCATGCAGCAAACTAGTCATCTGTTGAAACAAACTATTTATCTGTTGCATAAGACTTCTTATCTGTTGCAACATAAGTAATCTGTTTTGAACAACACATCAGCCCCTGCCACAAACCCAACAGATAAATCTTGTTATTGCTAATTGATTCTAAATTATTTCTTTTTACGTCAAATCATTGACATGTTTGTTGATAAGATAATAGAGAGAATAAAAATTAAATATGGATTAAAACGTCAAAGATCAAACATAATTTTTTTATTAAACAAAAATAAATAAAAATACATATAATATACTAAAATAAAAATAATAATCTAATTATTATTATTGTTATTATTATCATCATCATTGCCAGCCGTACAATCTTCAACCGAAAGTAACAAGGCCCTCCTCAGCCTACGTATCTCACGGAGAATTCTTGCTCTAAATCCTCTTAGTTCCCATTGCAAGTCACGAACTTGATTCTGAAGTTCATTCATGGCATCTTATAGAAAACCAATGCCCTACACTAGGTCTGACATAATCTTCTAGAGTGTAATATGAAAGACGAGATGCAATAAATAAATAGAGTGTAGTTGAATGAACGATTGAGTAAGGATGGACCTATTTATAGATGATTGAATTTGAATGAGAGGCAAAAAGACGCAACTGTTCACCTCCATTCATTAATTACATTTTTGATTAAATTAAGAAAATAAATATTGTGATAAGTCATGACTTTTCAGATTATTATTATTAATTAGTTCTTTCCAAGAACCATTTTTATTAAGTTGTGACAGCAAATTCTATATCTGTTGCATCAGATTACACATCTGTGACAACATATATATCATCTGTTGCAACAAATATAAATATGTTGCATCAGATAACCTATCTGTTGCAACATATAATCTAATTATTCACCTCCATTTATTAATTATATTTTTTATTACTGTAAAACGTAATGACTAAATTAAATTAAGAAATATTGTGATAAGTCATGACTTTTCAGATTGTTATTATTAATTAGTTCTTTTCAAGAACCGTTTTTATTGAGTTGTGACAATAGATTCTATATCGGTTGCATCAGATAAATCATTTGTGACAACAAATATATCATTTGTTGCAACAATAGTGAACCTGTTGCATCAGATAATATATTTGTTGCAACATATAATTTACTTTAAAAAAAAACTATCATCATACCATTAATGACTTTTTTATTTTATAAATTAAAAAAAAACTTTTCAAATTCTTTAATAAAATAATAACCATTTTTATTTTCTGGCAACAAATTGTATATCCGTTGAATCTGATAAATCATCAGTTGCAATAAATATACCATCTGTAGCAACAAATAGACGTTCTATATTAATATCTATTTTGATTTCTTCTAACAGCTGAAATATCAGTCGTAACAGATGGAAAATTTGATGCATCAGGAACACTGTTGAATGTATGTGTTTTTGTTTTAGACAAAAACTCACGACCGACCTTCACCTTGTTTTTATTAACAATCATCATATAAGTTAATTAATCCAATATTGTGACTTTTTTTTATTATATAATAAATAATTTTAAAAAACAAATTCAAAAACAATAATGGTAAAAAGTCACGATCAGTTATTAAAATTAAATAACCGTTCTTTTATGATTATAAATTGTGTATATCATTTATTTCCTTATTATTTATTTATGAAATATTTTTCATATTAAATAATCGGAAAGTCATGTCTTTTTCACCCTCTCAATAACAGCAATTACCCTTTTTTCTTAATAACCGCCTGGTGCAATATATGATAGATCTGTCGTATCAGATTAACCTTTGTTGACATAAATTGCTCAATCCCTAATACCAATTATCGACATGTTGAGAACAAGGAATAAACAGAATGATTATTAAATACTAACTAAGAATTAAAAATTCAAAGTCGGCCACCAAATGAAACATAGATTTTTGAATCCCTTGGGTAGATCCGATATACAAAAGGAGGAAAATACATAGGCTAAAATAAAAAAAATTACATAATTATTATTACTACTATTATTATTATTATTATTATCAATCGGACATTTTTTATCTGGTAGCCTTGCTCCGAATTCAGCCAAATCTCTCTGGAGTTCATCAAACTGCCTTTGAAGTTCATGCAAGGACTCGATATAAATATTTTTGTACGATTTTGGATCATCCATATTTGTAAGGAGGGACCTATTTATAAATTATTGTATCTCGAAAAGAAAAGAAAATTGCTTTAAAATAAATCTAACAGATGGATAATCTGTTGCAAAATATATTCTTTCTGTTAGATAACTTACAACTTACAGGAAATATTTTGCAACAGCTGTATATATCTGTTTGATTTCTCCAACAAATACGTCATATGTTGCAAATAGATGTCTCCAATTGTTTGACAATATAAACAAATGTGGCATCTGTTGCAACTAGCTAGTCACCTGTTTATTCAATTTAAGCCATAGATGGGCTAGGAAGAATGAGGTGCGTGCAGATGGATCCACTATCATATGTGTGAGATTTAAGTATGTATTACTGATAAGGACACCGGGACAACACACACAAAGTACAGTGTTTTTGTGAATGCAGTTTTTAACCGATTAGGCACTAATCATTCAAACAAGATCCTGCATTGTACCATTAAGTTTGATGGGTTCGAAATTGATAAGGCTGAGGACTTCATGAAGATAGTGCAGATACCCTGTTACAAATTACTGACAGTTGTTGCTCGTGTTTATGCATGTCAAGTTTTGAGAAGGGATCAATATTTGTTGTCATTGCAGAGAATCAATAGCGATTGGGCTTAAATTTAAGTGTGCATTGGATTTTGAGAACACCTTTGAAGCCTCACATTGCATCAAACAAGAACGGAAAACCAATAGAAATTCCCCTGGCCCAAATTTATATGGTTGGATTGTTCGCTCGGGGTGATGATTATATGCCAGAAGGTGCGGTAGGAGAATGCCTTCGAGGAAAAATGGGTGGTTGATGGAAGACTATATCATCTGAGAGCTAATTGAAGAAGCAAAATACATAGGGTAGAAAGTAACTTCTAATGAATTTGGCCGATGGAATTATCTTAAAAGATGCGAAATATGAATCAAGTGCAAATATGAAAGTGTATCCGGTAATTTAATATCGTCTGTTGTCTCTCTGAAAGAAAAATAATGTAGATGGACACTTTGCTAGGGATCTACGTGGTCGGGATTATCACCTAGATAGAAAATAGGAGAAGACCAACAAAGCAGCCTCACGGGCATCGAGGGTTGAAATGATGACAACAAGTCTAGAAAACTTACGCCAACAGCAACTGCTGTTAAAATAAGGAATCTAAGCGAAGGCGACAATTTCTGAATTTTAAATTTGATCCCATGCCTTCTTGTTTGTGTTTCTGATCAGGTCTATTGTCGTTGACCTGATCGAAACCATAAATAAGATTGAAAGGCAAATAAAGTATCATTAATTCCTTAGAAATATTAAGTAATTGATTGTGTTTTATTTCCTTAGCATGCTTTCAACATTCCTTGGAGAAGATTAGATGCTTGTTGTAGCATGTGAATCCTGATAATTTTCAAGCTTTCCTCTAGCTTGCTGATTCTGTATTCAAACTGGTCGTTTCCGTCTTCGAAGTTGGTACGGAGTTTCTCATCTCTTGTGAGCTCGATAAGGAAAACTACCTTCAAAGTTGTGGCATTCTAGAAGCTATTCAGAACACTTTCTTTAGAAGTCTTAAAGGATACATGGAGGGTCGCTGCATTTGTTTTAGGTCAAAATATGTTGACGCACATTGAAGATGTAGTCCCGACAGTTGAAAAACATAATTTTATCAAGCGTTGATCCATGCATCTTGCATAACCAATTTGATAAATTAATAAGCAAGGATTTACGTAGCGCGTGATCTAAATCGACTTTACCAAGCCTATCAAATGTTACATAACTCTGAGCTTATTACCCTATTAAAAAAATATGATCGAGTTAATGCACAAATCAAACAAGCTCAATCTGCCAGCCTTTCTGCTAATAACTCTTCTCCAATATATATGATAAGATATCTGCTATGTAAAAGTCTACACCATCGCCAGACATGTTTGCCAGGAAGAAATTCTTCAGAAGGCATCAATAGATATCTTCTAAAGAATTGCTCCCTGGCAAGCATGTCTGGCGGTAGTATAGACTTTTGCATTGCAGATATCTTGTCATCTATATTGAAGAAGAGCAATCAACAGAAAGGCTAAGATATTAAGCTTGTTTGATTTGTGCTCTAACTCGGCCATATTTTTTTGATGGGGTAATGAGCTTGGAGTTATGTAACATTTGATAGGATTGGTAGAGTCAATTTAGATCACATGCTACGTTACTCCATGCTTATTACTTTATCAAATTGGTTGGGCAAGATACATTGAGAAACACTCGATAAAAGTATGTTGTTCAACTGTTGAGACCATATCTTCAACGTGCATCAACAAATTTTGACCTAAAACAAACACAACGACCCTCCATGTATCCTTTAAGGCTTTGAAGAAAGTATTCTGAAGGGCACCTAAAATGCCACAACTTTGAAGGTGGTATCCCTGATCGATCTCATAAGAGATGAGGAACTCGTTACCAACTTTGAAGATTGCAATGACCAGCTTGAATACAGAATCAGTAAGCTGGAGGCAAACTTGAAAATTATCGGGATTCACATACTACAACAAGCATCTAATTTTATCTAAGGAATATTGAAAGAATGCTAAGGCAAGAAAACACAATCAATTATAACCATATTGCTAAGGAAGCAATGATACTCAATTTGCCTTTCAATCTTGTTTGTGGTTTCGATCAGGTCAACGGTAGTGGACCTGATCAAAAACACAAACATGAAGTCATAGGATGAAATTTAAAATTAAGAAATTTCCGCCTTCGCTTAGATTCCTTATTTTAACTGCAGTTGCTGTTGGCATAAGTTTTCTAGACTTGCTATACATCATTTCAACCTTCGAAGCCCGTGAGGTTGCTTTGTTGGTCTTCTCATATTTTTATCGATGTGATAATCCCAACCATGCAGCTCCCTTGCAAAGTATCCATCTGTATTATTTTCTTTCAGAGAAACAACAGACGAAATTACATTATAGAATAAACTTTTATATTTGCACTTGATTCAGATTTGCATCTTTTATGATATTTCCATCGGGAAAATTCGCTAGAAGTTACTTTCTACCCTATGTCTCTTCTTTAATTAGCTCTCATATGATATAGTCTTCCATCAACCACCCATTTTTCCTCGAAGGCATTCTCCTACCGCACCTTCTGGCGTATAATAATCACCCCGAGCGAGTAACCCAACCATATAAATTTGGGCTAGGGCAATAACTATATTGGTTTTCATTCTTGTTAGATGCAATGCTAAGCTTCGAAGGCCCTCTAAGGGTCCAATGCACCCTAAAAGTTAGTCCAATCTCTATTGAATCTCTTTATAATGACACCAAAACTAGATCCCTTCACAATGCTTGGCAAATAAATATAAGCAACAACCGACATTAAATCTTAACAGGGTATCAAAACCATATTCATGGTCCCTCAGCCTTATCAGTTCGTACCTACCAAACTTAACTGTAAAATTACAGATATCTTATTTGAATAATCTATGACTAATTAGTAAAAACAACATTCATAAAATCAGTGCACTCTATGTGTGTTTCCACGATAAGATTATCAATAATACATACCTCCCTCATATGAAGTGGTTCCATCTGTATGAAATTTATTCCTCCGAACCCATCTTTACTGCAGCCTCTTGTGAAGGTCCAGCAAAAGTTGATCAACTGTCAGTTCCTTATATCCAAAAAAGAGGAAAAAAATTAATGTCACAGAAAGAACATTATCCATCTATTGCAATAGATGTAAAGTCTATTGCATTAGATGTGGAGTTTGTTGCAATAGATGTAGAGTATGTTGCAACAGATGTAGAGTCTGTTACAACAGCTATGGAGTCTATTGCAACAGATATAAAGTCTGATGGAATACATCAAACCAGCCTTTTTGGTGGTTTGATTTGTTCCAACAGTTTCTCCATCTGTTGCAACATCAATAATAACATAAACTAAAAATAAAAAACATCAACAACAAAGAAAGAACAATATTTGTTCCAACAACATCATCAACAATAAGGAAGCAATATCCTTTGTTCCAGAACCATAAAAAATACCACACCATAAGTTTCAACAATGCCAACCCCACCAATAACATCAATAACTGCATCAACAATAAAGAAACAAACAAAATACATACAAAAAAAATGATATTGCCAACAAGGCTTTTAAACTTCTCCCAACAGATGAATTTTTTCGTATATTATAATAAAAATTCTCGGTTTGTTTATTCAACAGATATGTTATCTGTTGCAACATATATAAATATTTATTTAAAAATCCAAACAGCTCAGTCATCTGTTACAACAGATATCAATATCTGTTAATAAATCCCAACAACTCAGTCATCTATGACAACAGACGAAAATTTCCATTTAATAAGTAATTAAATCAAATATGTCATCTGTTACAATAAATATAAAAACCTGTTTGAAAATTTCCAACAGCTCAGTCATATGTCATAATAGATATAAATGTCTATTTAATAATTAAATCATAAATGTCATCTGTTACAACAGATATAAATATCTATTTGAAAATTTTCAATAGCTCAGTCATCTGTCACAATAGATGCAAATGTCTATTTGATAATTAAATCAGATATGTCATCTGTTACAACAAATATGAATATCTATTTAAAAATTTTCAATAGCTCAGTCGGTTGTTGCAACAGATTTTATTACAATTGACTTAGGTGGAACTAGGGATGAATAAATAATCTCACAGGGTCAACGACAAATCCAATCGAGTCTTTGCAATTACATGGCATTGGTATTGCATTCATCCCAACTCAAGTCATCGATCTATCACTCTGAGTTGAAATGAGTTCTCATCAACTCAATATTAGGATAGTGATAGTACCTAAGTTAATTTAGATGGAACTAGGGATGAATGAATGAGCTCATAGGGTCAACTATAAATCTAATTGAGTCTTTGCAATTGCATGGTGTTTGTATTGCATTCATCTCGACCTGAGTCATCAATCAATCACTTTGAGTTGAAATAAGTTCTCATCACCTCAATGTTAGGATAGTGATAATACCTAAGTTGACTTAGGTAGAACTAGGTATGAATGAATGAGCTCACAGGTCAATTACAAATCCAACTAAGTGTTTGTAATTGCATGGCATTGGTATTATGTTTATCTTGACCCGAGTCGTCGATCGATCATTCTGAGTTGAAATGAGTTCTCATCAACTCAATGTTAGAATAGTGATAGTACCTAAGTTTATTTAGGTAGAACTAGGGATGAATGAATGAGCTCATAGGGTCAACTACAAATCCAATCAAGTCTTTGCAATTACATGGTGTTGGTATTACATTCATCTCGACTCGAGTCATCGATTGATCACTCTGAGTTGAAATGAGTTCTCATCAACTCAATGTTTTAAAAACTATATCTTTTAAATTTTTTATAATTAATTAACATCAACTCGGACCAAATTAGCAATTTCAAAACTTATCATTCTTTTCCAAAATTACAAATCAACCTATACAAATCATCCACTTGCATGAAAAACTTTTTACTTTAAATTTGAAGTTATCGCTCATCTCTCTCTCTATCTCTTGGGGTCTCCTCTCACTCTCAACAATACAAACAACAAATACTTAACATATTGCTCAACCCTTTAAAACAGATAGATTTTCTTCCCATTTACGACCACATATAGTTGTTTTTTTTGACTTCATTCCCTCTTGTATCCATCACAGGTAATAGAGTTCAAGAAGAGTTATACATTTTTTCTTTATTCTAAAAAATAAGGATTTTTAGTTAATGATGAAAAATAAGACTTTTGTTGTATTATCTTCGAGAATGGGTTAATAATTTTGAGTTTTGATGCTAAAAAGGTAGGAAGCACCTGAGAAAACCATAGTTTTTCCCTCAGTGTTTTGTTGACTATCGTGGTATTATTGGATTGTGTTTGTGGTGTTGTTGCTAGCTGTTGTTGGTGGTGTTGGTATTGTCCATCTGTTGCAACAGGTGGAATATCTATTGGGAGATATTAAATAGGCCTTCAAACAAATTCGGGTTCCCTATCTGTTCTAACTGATGGGTTGTCCATTGGAGTATTATTTTTTGTTATGTGGAGTAGAATAATTTATTTAAATTTGTCTTACCTTTTTTTAAAAAATTATGCAGACATCAAATGCAATGTATTTTTTGTTTTTCTATTGTTTGTAGTTAAAAGATGTCTTCCAAAAGAAAAGAAACTGAAAGTAGATCAACTTCTGACCACACAACAAAAAAGGCTAGACTACAGATAGATTCGAAGGAACTTCCAGAACAATCTTAGTCAGGGCAAAATAAAGTTGAGGAAAGTGATAACTCCTTCTCACCAATGGAGTGTCAAATAACATCAAAATCCCAGCATGATTTTGTCAAAACTATTAGTATCATCGGGTTTCAAGTTGTGATGCCGATGAGTAACCCTAATGCAATATTTCATGATGTTATACTTAAATGTCAGTTGGGGAAACCTTTGAGCAAACTTAAGAGTATTATGAAGAAGAAAAACATAGATGGACTTTTTAAGAAGAGCTGCTTTGCACACTTTCTTGAGCTGTCTAGGGCCCGCCCTCTCCGTTTCCCAATGATCATGGTATATGGCCTCCTCAAGCGCAGGATCAAGTATGCAGGGGATGATGGAGGTCTGAAGTTGGGAAGAAAAAGATGGATGAAGTCTGGATCAACTACTGTGGTATGCCGGTTTATTTTGGATTGAAAGAGTTTGACATAGTGACGGGCTTGAGTTGCGATCGTCTGGAAGAACCTCTTATCAAGAAAAAACCCCACAAAGGGTCCATCAAATGCAAAGTAAAAAAATATGGGTTGTTGGGCATTGTTGGAACTAGCTACAGAGTGGAGGATTGATGACGGATCTCAAGAATAAATACATACCATAGCACTACAGGGAGAAATTATGCGTAGTTTAGTTTGTCCATTCCGTTTTATTGGCAAGAGAGGCCAGGAAAGTTATTGAACATGATTTTTTGGCACTTGCTGATGATTTTAAAAAATTCAACGATTATCCTTGGGGATACGACAACTGCTACTTGACTGTCAAATATTTACTGAAAAAGCTAAAGCCAAAGATGACCACATTATACGTCTTTCCTTGGGCTTTCATGGTAAAATTGATCACTATTTTTACTCATTCATTAATTTATATTGAATATAGTTATGTATTTTTTTTTGCTTGCTTCCTATTTACAATTTTTAGGCTTGGGCATGTGAAGCCATTCCTCCCCTCCAAAAGCATTTCAAGGATTACTCGAATAAGGTTTCTCATCTAAGGATACTTAGGTGGTTGGCTACAGCAGAGAGCAGCAAAAAAAATATTAATGAGGTTGATCTTTTTAACCCTCCAGATGATGCAATACTTCTTCTTTCAACTAAAATAATTTGCCTCAAAGAAAGATATTGAAATAGATGTTCCATCTATTGCGATAGATGGGTCATCTGTTGCAACAGATTACCCATCAACTACAACTGGTGCAACAAATGGGTAATCTGTTATGACAGACAATCCATATTTTGTAACAGATTAACCATCTATTGCTCTGGTTCTCTGAACCCTACTCAACAGATTACCCATCTATTGTAAATTATGCAATAGACGGGTAATCTGATGCAACATATTATCAATCTTTTTCAATATATAGTTTAGCTAGTGTAGTAGCCAGATCATTTATTGCATAAGTTGGCTATGTTAACATCCATGTAACCCGATACCCATGTAACCCAACTGACGGTAAATTATTATTATACGATTTAAATTCCTCCTGTCTTTTTTTATAGGTTGTGCATCCTTGGATCGTGCCTACCATTGATGAGCTGGGGATGACTTCTTTTATTACTCTGGGTCTTGTTGATACAAAATAAGACCCAACTGTGGAGTTAATAAAGAAGAAAT
Organism: Capsicum annuum; assembly: GCF_002878395.1. NCBI lineage: Eukaryota > Viridiplantae > Streptophyta > Magnoliopsida > Solanales > Solanaceae > Capsicum > Capsicum annuum. The sequence continues at coordinate 175,530,383 of NC_061120.1, read as the reverse complement.
TGACTGGATAAATATCCATATGAAGAGCAGTTAGGCAAGGTCAGCCTAATGTTGAAGCTCTTCATGACCAATCTCAAACTGCAATAGATCTGGGTGCTTCTTCTGGGGGTGTTGCTGGTGGAGTTGTTTATGATGGTGTCAGCCATCCTGCTGCTGCTGCTGCCAACCGTGATTATGAGCATGTTGGTGCTCACCAAAAAATAAATATGTTTAAAAACACCCCTTATATAGGTCCTCCCTCTCACCCCTACACCGGTCCCTTCCATATATACAGTGGTCCCTTTCACCCCTCCCCACCCTCATGTTCTTATTGCAAATGCAAAGTGTGCAAGGACAAAGAGGAAAAAATCCTTGAAAATCTTGAGGCTATTGCTGAAGCTACCAAGAATTTGAAATCCAGGAGGAGTGTAATACCATCTATTGAGGTGAGGGAGCCATGCACTCATACAGTGGAGGTTAGGAGGAAGAGAAGAAAAATTAGACAAATTCTCTCCATTTTGAAATTAGCAAAAATTACAACTCCTCCCGCTCTAAGAGTTGTTGAAGTTCAGGGGCCTCCAAAGAAGGTGGACATATTCCCAACACTTGGCAAGGAGAAGAAGAAGGAACTGGAAGAATTCATCAAGATGAAGGTTCAAAAAGAATCCGTCATGCATTCATTTTCCGCCAAAGACTTTTCAAATATAACAAATATGCTCGTGTGGTACGAGGACAAGGTAAGTTTACTTTTTCTAACCTAGCCTTCCAATATACTCCATGAAGAAGAATCTATGCAACAGATGTGTAATCTATTGCAACAACTTGGTATTCTGTTGCAACATAATACACATCTGTTGCATAAATTGCAGTGGCTGGGTAATCTGTGAACTAATTAAGAGAACCCTTTGCATTGAATTCTTTCAAATGTGTTTTTATTCTTTACAATTAATAACCTATTTAAAAATTATCTTTTTATACCATAGTATGTTGATGGAATTCTCTGCCTCATGAGGGGCAGGCAATTAGCATACCTGGATGCTTATAATGCTGCCGACAGGATAATGGACCTCAATTCTACAAAAATTTCAAGGATAGGTATGCGAAACTCTGAAATATAGCTGATTCCGGTGGCTCGAGATTTGATCAGTTAGTTTCTAAGTTCCAATGAGATAAAGAAATGATTAAATATATTAGAGGGAAGAAGCCGTATCCATACGACAAGAGATGGACTAAGGCAAAGAGAATCCCTGCAGTCATGAACGTGGATGTCATATATTTTCTCACTGTTGAGATACTACTATATGAGGGAAAGATTAAGGTTTATGACTGCAACTTATGTGTCTTCAACGAGAAGACATTTTAAACCCATATGCATCCACTCTTGAAGTAGTTACCCAAGTTGTTGATGCAAAGTAAGATGATAGAGCATTTACTATCTGAAGTCTTGGCGAAGGAATCATGGGATTTTGAAGGTCAAAATAAAAACATCTAGCTCCCAAGAAATACAATCGGTGCAGTTTGTGGGCCGTACTCACTTGTATACATCGAGTGTTTGCTGACCAACACACAAATGACCGATGTGTGTGACATCAGCGTGGGAAAGATGCAATGGGTCTGGGCATATGGGTTACTAACTAAATGGTTGGAGCCCGTGTATAAAAAAGAACATGTACAAAGACAGAGACGAACACGATAATAAATTTTCATTTCAAGCCAATTCACTTTACATGTAGTGGAGATAATTTTTATGTCTGGCTAAGTTGAATTTTTATAATGCAATAGATTTTATATCTGCCGTAAAAGATACTGTACCTGTTGTGCCAGATTAATTATTTGTTGGAATAGGTTGGTCATCTGTTGCATTATGCAGATGTTCCAAGTCTGTTTGTCGCAATAGATATACGATCTGTTGCAAAATATAATCTATCTATTGCAACTTATTGATAATCTATTGGAGCAAATAAAAAAAGGAGCAAGACCTATTATATAATTTCCATTAGATGACCTACGTGTTGCATCTCATGTTGCAACATATATCTAAATTTGTCTGATAAGATATGTCGTATGTTGTAGTAGATGTATTATGTTTTGTGATATTTGAATTTAGTACTCCATTTCAATTAACATGTTCAAAACTAAGGATTAAATTATATTCATAGACAGAATAAAATAAATTGAAGCCTTCAGAAATTACATGAAATAACTCAACAAATAAATGAAATGTAAAAAAAATTATTATGGGTACAAACGATCTACTCTAGAAATAAATTAACAAGTTAAACCACGGAGGATAGGTTATTACATTGATGGACTCAAGATATAAAGATCTAATCAATATGGACAAGTTGTTCTTCATCCGATGCTATGGAATTCGGCTTTGGTCGTCGTGGATCTTTAATGTCGGTTGCGTATGGCTTCTGAGCTTTCACTTCTCTGTATTTCCATAAAAGAGCAGCATATCTTTTGCAGAGTAATTCGGCATCAAGTCTACCATTTGGTACTCTTAATCCATCACTCAAATACTCGGCATAGGCGGTAACAAAAGGACCACAATCCCTGTGTTATAAAAATAGATAATCCATATCTTATAGTTCATGCAAGCGTTGTGAAATTTGTGAAATGAAACTAAATCATGACACTTAAACTTACAGACTACCAATGGTTTGTTGAGCAATTCATTCAATATATTGTACATCAAATGGATTAGCCATTTTATCCTGGTATGCTTCAATCGTCGACCAACCAGTACAAACCTTTTGGTCCAAAAAGCCACTCATATCAAGGTAAGTAGGCAATATTTTGTCCAGCTTTTGTATCTCAGATAACAGCCCAAAACGTCTCCTTTGCGACATCGAGTCATAAACTCAAATGCGCCTTTCTTATAAAATGACAATAGCTAACACCCAATAGAATTCATTACCACAATTGATTGGAATGTACACTTCGTTGACCAAATGCCAAGGTAAGCCAACTAGAATGCTAAAACCTTTGATGATGTTGATTAAGCATTCCTCATTTTGGGAAATTTTCGGCTGTTGTTGACAATACCTATTGTAGACATTATTGATGTAAACTTTGTACAAAATAATTGTCTGTCGTGTATCTGTACTGTTCTTCTATTTACAACTTGGCCTCTTTTGGAGGTAGCAAAAAATGACATCGATGTGCTGCACATATTATCAAATATTTTGAATTACGTGATGAAAAAATCAATATGCAAATGCAATTAAATAAAGTATTATTTCATAGTAATATGTATGGCATTTAAACCTCATCATTTCAGCAAGTTAGGGGCTGTGACATCAAATAGAACCAATTCTTCATTTCGGGATGTGCAACAATAAAGTCGAACATATCAACAACAAAACTCGATTGGTTCACTTTGTAGAACTCGTCATTTTTTTTATACATAATTATTTATATGTGTTAATGTCAGGTTCTTACAACAAAAATTATATGAACCAATATCTATAAAATTGATTTATGTACCTATCGGCATAATGCTTTAACATCCCATCAGAAATCCATTCTGAATGGTTGTTGATCAACTGTGTTAGTTTTTTTGGAGCCTCATTCGAGATGTTGAACCGTTCAAATAAGTAATTCTTCCATTCTCCCAAACTGACAGGCTCTACTTTTTCTTCTTCTTTGAAAGCAGTTAATGGATTATCAACTATGATATTATGCTCTTCGGTAGTAGCTTCTACAGTGACATCCACTTGGAAATCCAGAATTATCAATGCTAAGTAGAGATATACAACACATTATCCATCTATTGCAACATATGGGTCTTATGTTGTATCAGATGGATTATCTGTTGGGACAAATTCAAATAGGTAAATCAGAGCAGTAAGATAATTTTGAACAGATGACCCATCTGTTGTAACATAAGACTCATCTGTTGAAACAGATAACAAATCTAATGCAACAGGTTAGAAAACAGTTGCAACAGATGTATATATCTGTTTGATAATTTTTAGCAGATGTATTATCTGTTGAAACAGATATGTACCTGTTTGTTTTTTGAAATAGAGCCCTTGCACACTGAACATCGATGTAAGACAAAGACATATGCATTATAATCTTGCCTTTTTAATGCTTGATGATGCCTTGGAAGTGTTTTTCCTTCTCCTCTTAGCCTCCTTGATCTCTAGTGGAGTGTCTAGATATGAAATCCTCTTTGATGGAATGACACCCCTCTTAGATGTCATTTCCAGTGTATTAATAACATTAATCACTCCATCATGTTTCGCCTTGCAGTCTTGAGATTTGCATGCAGAACATTCACCAGATATGGTAAAATATAGAGAAAAATTAGTACAACCATTATGATCATAATCATAATGGATTGTTGTTTTAAAACCTGTAAGAGGAGCATCATTAGCCCCACCCTCAAATATTGTTTTTCTTGTGATGGTTTTTGCTCACAATTCCATTTTTATTCCATCAATGACCTTAGGGTCTGATAAAATTTGCACAGACCGTAAAGTAAGAAAAAATGGCATCTTCAACTCTCGGTTGGTTGGAATAAGCCACTAATGGACAATCTAAAATAAATTGGTACATTATTAAGTATGATGATGAAATCAGTTAATTATTAATTAAAACAAAAATGTAATTAGAATTTGACTTACCGCTTCCTTTTGGGGATTGAAAAGATCAAGAAATTTTGCATTTTTATCGGTTTTGGACGATAACCATCTCAGAATTCTTGGACAGGAAACTTTTTTCTGATAGTTCACTTGTTGTCCCAAATAAGGAATGACTTCAAATGCCCAAGCCTATAACATAACACCAATAAATCAAAAGCATTATTGAATAAAAAAATGATGAATTATATCATGATAAAAGAAATATTTACCATGAAGGCCCATGGAAAGCCATATAAGTTGACTGTTTTTGGCATTAACAGAGTCAACAAATATTCAACAGTCATTTTAAAGATTTCATAACCCCAAATATAGCTATTAAATGCCTCAAGATCCTTAAAGAGATTTATTAAACTGAGGCTTATATTGTTGTTAATGTCTCTCCCCCAAAGAACATTATGTACAAACCAAACCAAGCACAATGATTGCTTGTGCTTCTTTGAAAGTCATTTACCTTCAACGCTTCTATTAGATTTTTATTTTTAAATCTTAAAGCAACAATGGACACCAGGTCATCACGATCACTCGACTTTTCTTTGCCTTTTTTGTGTGTGCGGGGTGCTTTTTTTGGGTCAGAGTAGGTATAACTTGAGAAGCAGAAGTAGGATAACATTTTAGTCCAGTAACTATGACAAACTCCTTCCAACCAAAACAAATAGGCATGCCACAGTAATTTATCCACACATCATCCATCTTATCTTTGTTTTCATACATAAACCTGTGCTTGAGAAGATCATATACCATTTTCATCTGGAAACGAGCATTGTCGTCCTTCAAAAAATCAAGATATTTCCCAAAACAGCTTTCCCTAAAATAAGAATCCAATTTTTGTTCTCGAAGTATATTTTTGAAGGCGTTGAAAGATTTTCCCATAACTGACTTAACCAAGAGATCACCCGTTATATCTGTGGCACTATCGTACTGCATTCTCACAGGATAATAATTAATGCTGAAGGTTTTGATCAACTCTTTGGTGGAAGGGCTATTAGCATTTAGATCATCTACTTTGAAAGATTCCTCCTCCTCGTGTTCATTATCTTCTGCTCCTGATTGAGATAATGCTTGTAAAGCAAACTAATAGAGTGGTGGATGTAGCTGAGCTACTGCACTTGTTCCTTTACTTGGACTTGATTTGATTTCTTTTCTTTTGGGAGCCATATTATCTTAAATTAACAGGAACATAACATAGATTATAATTGATTAATGCATAACCATAATATAACAGTTCCAACAGACCACTAATATGTTGCACCATGTATGTTATCTGTTGTAACATATAACCGACTTGTTGCAATGGATGAGTAATTTGTGAAAATCATAAAAATAGATCACTAATCTGTTGCACCTAGTATTTTATCTGATGCAATAAATAATTGACCTATTGCAATGGATCAGTAATCCATTGGAACCATAAAAACAAATCACTATTCTATTGGATCTAGTATTTTATCTGATGCAATAAATAACTGATCCATTGCAATAGATGAGTAATCCATTAGAAACCATAAAAATAGATCACTAATCTGTTGCACTAGGTATGTTACCTGTTGTAACATATAACCGACCTGTTGCAATAGATGTAAAAGGTTGGAAAGAATAAAAATAGATCCCTAATTTGTTGCACCAAGTAGTTTATCTGTTGCAACATATAGCCAACCTATTGCAACGGATGAGTAATCTGTTGGAAACTTTAAAAATAAATCACTCATCTGTTGCACCAGGTATATTATCTAATGTAATATATAACCGACCCGTTGCAAGGTATGAGTAAACTTTTGGAAAGAATAAAAATAGTCACTAATCTGCTGTAAAATAAAGAGTAAATCTTGGAAAGAATAAAAAAAGATCACTAATTAGTTATTTGTTGGATCAATATTGTTTAGATTTCTTCTAAACAGAAGAGTCGTCTATCGTAGCAGATGAATAATCTGTTAGATTGTTCACCTATTGCATCAGATTTTTATAGTTGAATCAAATTTTTATCTGTTGCATCAGATGTTTTCATCTATTGCATCAGATGTATTCATTTGTCATATCAGATGTTTCTTCTATCACATCAGATGTTTCATCTATTACATCAAATGTTTCATCTGTTAAATCAGATATTTCATCTATTGCAATACTATTTTTAATAAGACAAATAATAAATCAACCCAACAACACCAACAGATAAAAATGGTATGTTGTGTAATATCTATTAAATCAGATATTACTGTAGATGAAATATTTGATATGAAATAAATATATCTAATGCAACAGATGGAAACATCTGATGCAACAGATGAAAATCTGATGCAACTATGAAAATCTGATACAACAGGTGAACAATCTAATAGATTATTCATCTATTGCGACAGATGAATCTTTTATTTGGAAAAATCTAAATAATATTGATCTAATAGATAACTCATTTTGCAATAGATAAGTGGTATATTTCAACAGATCAATGATCTATTTTATTGTTTCCAATGAATTACTCATCTATTGCAACAGGTTGGTTATATGTTGCTACAAATAACCTACCTGGTACAACAGATCAGTGAACTATTTTTAATGTTTCCAATGGATTACTCATCCATTGCAATATGTTAGTTATATATTGCAACAAATAACCTACCAGGTGTAATAGATTAGTAATCTATTTTACTATTTCCAATGGATTACTCATCTATTCTAACAGGTTGGTTATATGTTGCAATAGATAAACTAACTGGTGTAACAGATAAGTGATCTATTTTTATTATTTTCAATGGATTACTCATCCATTGCAAAAGATTGGTTATATATTACAACAGATAAACTACCTTGTGCAATAGGTTAGTGATCTATTTTTACTGTTTTCAACAAATTACTCATCTGTTGCAACAGGTTAGATATATGTTGTAATAGATAACCTTTCTAGTGCAATAGATGAGTGATCTATTTTTACTATTTCCAATGAATTACTCATTCATTGTAATAGGTTGGTTATATGTTGCAACAGATAAACTACCTGGTGCTATAGATTAGTGATCTATTTTTATGGTTTTCGATGGTTTACTCATCCGTTGCAATGGTTGGTTATATGTTGCATCAGATAAACTACTTAGTGCAACAAATTCGTGATCTATTTTTATTATTTCCAATGATTTACTCATCCACTGCAATAGGTCGGTTATATGTTGCAACAGATAATATATCTGGTGCAACAGATGTGTGGTCTATTAGAAATGTTATTTTACTATTGTGGATGTTAGATTTATTGTTATCCCTTTTTAATGATGCATTAATCAATTATAATCTATTTTATGTTCCTGGTAATTTAAGATAATATGGTTCCCAAAAGAAAAGAAACCGAATCAAGTTCAAGTAAAGGAACAAGTGAAGCAGCTCGACTACATCCACCACTCTATGATCTTGCTTTACAAGTGTTTTCTCAATCAGGAGTAAAAAATAATGAATATGAGGAGGAGGAATATTTCAAAAAAGATGAGACAAATGCTAATAGCCCTTCTGCCGAAGAGTTGGTCAAAACCTTCAGCATTGATCATTATCCTGTAAAAATGCAGTGTGATGATGCCACAGATTTAACGGGTGATTTCGTGGTTAAGTCAGCCATGGGAAAATCTTTTGATGCCTTCAGAAAAATACTTCAAGAACAAAAATTGAATTCTTATTTTAGGAAAAGCTGCTTTGGGCAATATCTTGATTTCCCAGAGGACAACAATGCTTGTTTCCAGATGAAAATGATATATGATCTTCTCAAGCATAGGTTTATGTATGAAAACAAAGATAAGATGGATGAGGTATGGATAAATTACTATGGCATGCCTATTTGTTTTGGTTGGAAGGAGTTTGAAATAGTTACCAGACTAAAATATCATCCTTCTTCTCCTTCTCAAGTTATACCTACTCTAACCCCTAAAAGCACCCCGTACACCCAAAAAAAGGCAAAGGCAAGTCGAGTAATCATGCTGACTTGGTGTCCATTGTAGGTCCAAGCTTCAAAAACAAAAATTTGATAAAAGCATTAAAATAAAAAGGACTTTTAAAGAAGCACAAGCAATCATTATGCTTGATTTGATTTGTACATAATATTCTTTGGGCGAGAGACGTTAACAACAACCTAAGCCTCAGTTTAATAAATCTCTTTGAGTATCTTGAGGCATTTAACAGCTATCCTTGGGGTTATGAAAGGTTCAAAATGACTGTCAAATATTTGTTGACTTTATTAATGCCAAAGACAGTCAACTTGTATGGCTTTCCATGGGCTTTCATGGTAAATATTTCTTTTATCATGATATGATTCATCATTTTTTTATTCAATAATGCTTTTGGTTAATTGGCATTATGTTATAGGCTTGGGTATTTGAAACCATTCCTTATTTGAGACAACAAGTGAAAACCAGAAAGAAGTTTCCTATCCAAGAATCCTGAGATAGATGTCGGCCAAAATTGATAAAAATACAAAATTTCTTGATCTTTTCAATCCCCCGAGGGAAGCAGTAAGTCTAATTCTAATCAAGTTTTTATTTTAATCAATGATTTTTTCAAATGATTTCATCATCATTCTATATATGTTCTAATTTATTTTAGATTGTCCATCCATGGATTGTTCCAACCAATCGAGAGTTGAAGATGTCATTTTTTCTTATTTTACGATTTGTACAAACTTTATTGGACGCTAAGGTCGTTGATGGAATGAAAATGAAATTTCTTGGAGCAACAGTCATCACAAGAAAAATAATTTTGGAGGGTGGGCTTGTTGTTGTTAATGATGGTAGTAGTAGTGGTAGTGTTTGTGGTGTTGCGGCTAATGATGCTCCTCTTACATTTTTTGAAACAACAAGCCATTATAATTTTGATCATACTAGTTGTACAGATTTTCTCCAGATTATGCCACATCTAGCAAATGTTCTGCATGCAAATGTCAAGACTGTAAGGCAAAACATGATCGAGTGATTAATTCTATTAATGCACTAATTGCTTCTATAAAAAAATGATATCTAAGAGAGGTGTCATTCCATCAAAGAAGATTTCATGTCAATACACTCCAATAGAGATCAAGGTGGCTAAGAGAAGAAGAAAAGATATTTCCAAGGCATCATCAAGCATCAAAAAAACCAAAATTGCAATGCCTTTATCTTTGTTTTGCACCATTTTTCAGTGTGCAAGGGCCATAGGAGAGCAGCATAAGCTGAAGAAGGTGAATGTACATCATATGTTCCAACAAACAAACAGTCACATGTCTGTTTTAATAGATGATACATCTGCTAAAAATTATCAAACAAATATATATATCTATTACAACTGTTGTCTAACCTATTGCATCAGATGCGTTATCTGTTGTAACATATGTTCGTCTATTTGAGCAAATAAAATAGGTTTTCGTACTATTTTAATTTATACCTACAGATGAGTTTTATGTTGCCACAGATGGATCATCTGTTTGAAATTATCGTACTGCTCTATTTACCTGTTTGAATTTATCCCAACATATAATCTATCTGTTGCAACATAATACTCATATCCTGTAACAGATAGAAAATCTGTTGTATATCTGTAATTAGCAATGACAATTCTAGCTTTTTAGGTGGATTTCATTGTAGAAGCTATTACTGAAGAGCATAATATCACAGTTGATAATTCATCAACTGCTTCTAAAGAAGAAGAAAAAGTGGAGCCTATCAGTTCGGGAGAACGGAAGAATTACCTATTTGAAGGGTTCAATATCTCGGATGAGGCTCCAAAAAAACTAAGTTGATCAACAACTATTCAGAATGGATTACCGATGGGCTGTTAAATAATCATGTCGACAGGTATATAAATCAACTTTAAAGATAATGATTTATACAATTCTTGTTCTAAGAATATGACATTAACACATATAAATCATCATTAGAAAATAAAATGATGAACACTACCAAGTGAACAAATTGAGTCTTGGTTTTGATATGTTCGACTTTGTTGTTGCACATTCCGGAATGAAGAATTGATTCGATTAGATGTCACAGCCCCAAACTTGCTGGAATGATGAGGTTTAAATGTCATACATATTACTATTAATTAATACTTTATTTAATTGCATCTGCGTATTAATTTTTTCATTATGTAATCCGAATTCTTTGATAGTATGTGCAACACATCGATGCCATTTTTTACAACCTCTAAAAGAAGGTCAAGTTGTAAACCCCAAAATAATACAGATACACGATAGACAATTATTTGTACAAAGTTTACATCAATAATGCCTAAAATAGGTATTGTAAACAATAGTCAAAAGTTTTCCAAAATAAGGAATGCTTAGTCAATATCATCAAAGGTTTTAGAGCTGGCTTACCTTGGAATTTGGTAGATGAAGTATACATCTCAATCAATTATGGTGATGAATTCCATTGGGTGTTAGCTGTCGTCATTCTAAAAGAGAGAAGCATCTGAGTTTATGACTCGATATCTTGAATGAGACATTTTGAGCCGTCTTATGAGATATAAAAGTTGGCCAAAATATTGCCTACTTACCTTGTTATGAGTGTCTTTTTAGACTAAAAGGTTCGTACTGGTTGGTCAATGATTGAAGCATACCGGGATAAAATAGGTAATCCGTTTGATGTATAATATGTTGAAGGAATTGCTCAAGAAACCATTGGTAGCCTGTAAGTATAAGTATAATGATTTAGTTGCATTTCATAAATTTCACAATGCTTACATAAACTGCAAGATATGGATTATTTATTTTTTTAAAATACAGGGATTGCGGTCCTTTTGTTGCCGCTTACGCCGAGTATTTGAGCGATGGATTACAAGTACCAAATGATGACCTTGATGCTGGTTACTCCGCAAAAGATATGCTGCTCTTTTATGAAAATATGGAGAAGCAAAAGCTCAGAAGCCGTACGCAAGTGATATTAAAGATCCACGACGATCAAAGCCAAATTCCGCAGCATCGGATGAAGAAAAACTTATCCATATTGATTAGATATTTATACCTTGAGTCCGTCAATATAATAACCTATCCTCCTGGGTTTAACTTATTGATTTATTTGTAGAGTATATCATTTATACCCATAATATTTTTTTTACATTTCATTTATTTGTTGAGTTATTTCATGTAATTTTTGAAGGCTTCGATTTGTTTTATATTGTCTATGAATATAATTTAATCCTTAGTTTTGAACATGTTAATTGAAATGAAATACTAGATTCAAATATTGCAATAGATAATACATCTGCTGCTACAGACGACATATCTTAACAAATAAATTTAGACATATGTTGCAACAAATTATATAATAGGTCTTTCTACTTTCTTGATTTGTTCCAACAGATTACCTATCAGTTGTAATAGATAGATATATGTTGCAACAAATTATATATCTATTGTGATAGACAGATTGGGAAATATCTGCATAATACAACAGATGACCAACCTATTCAAACAGATAATCAATCTGTCACAACAGGTATTATATCTATTATAATAGATATACAATCTGTTTCATTATAAAAATTCAACTTTCACCAAGCATAAAAATTATTGCCACTACATGTAAAGTGAAGTGGCTTGAAATAAAAAATTGTTATCATGTTTGTCTCTGTCTTTGTACATATTCTTCTTTACACATGGGATCCAACTATTTAGTTAGGTCATTTGCTGGAAATTACATAACAAGTCTTTCTACTTTTTAGATTTGTTCCAGTAGATTGCCTATCAGTTGCAATAGATAGATATATGTTGTAAAAGTTTGTATTTCTATTACGACTGACAGACTGGAAAATATCTGTATAATGCAACAAATGACCAACTTATTCCAACAAATAATAAATCTGTCACAACAGGTATTCTATCTGTTACAACAGATATACAATCTATTGCATTATAAAAATTCAACTTTCACCAGACATAAAAATTATTTCCACTAAATTCTATCTGTTGGAAATGAGTACGGCCCGCACGCTGCACCGATTTTATTTTTTTGGAGTTGGAGGTTTTTATTTCAACCATTAGAATCCCATGATTCCTTCTTCAAGACTTTCATCGATAAACAATCCATCATCTTACTCTACATCAAAAACTTGGGGAACAACTTCAAGAGTGGTTTCACATGGGTTAAAAATGCATCCTCATTGAAGACAGGTAAATTACAATCATAAACCTTACTTTCCCTCGTAGAGTGGTATCTCAATAGCGAGAAAATTTTTGAATTTCATATTCATGACTGCAAGGATTCTCTTTGCCTTGGTCTAGCTCTTGCCATGTGGATATGGCCTTTTCCCTCTAGCATATTTAATCACATCTTTATCCTATTGGAACCTAGAAACTAACTTAACAAATCTTCGACCATTGGGACCAGCCTTTCTATAGAGATCATCGTAGCTACTCTTGAAATTATTGTAGAAGTTGAGGTCCATTATCCCATCGGCATCATCATAAGCATCCAAATACGCTAATTGCCTGCCCCTCACGAGGCAGAGAATTTCATCAACATACTGTGGTGTAAGAAGATAATTTTAAAATAGGTTAGTTATTGTAAAGAAGAAAAATACAGTGAAAAGATTATTTTACAGAGGATTCTTTGAATCAGCTCACAGATTACCCAACTAACACAACTTATGCAATAGATGTGTATTATGTTGCAATAGAATACCCATCTGTTGCAACAGATTACATCTGCTGCGTAGCTTCTTCTTCATGGAGTAGATTGGAAGGCTAGGTTAGAAAAAATAACTTACATTGTCCACATACCATACACACATATTTGTCATACTCTTGAAGTCTTGGGTGTTAAATGAATGTACAGTGTATTCTTCTAGAGGTTTTATCTCATCATTTATGATTTCTTCCAATTCCTTCTTTATCTTATATCCAAGTGCCATGCATATGTCCACCTTCTTCAGCTCTCCCTGAACTTCAACAACTCTTGGAGTGGGAGAAGTTGTAATTTTTTTGTTTTCACAATGGAGAGTATTTGTCTAATATTTGTTGTCTTCCTTCTAACCGCCACTATAGGAGTGTATGGCTCCCTCACCTTTTTGGATGGTATGACACCCCTCTTGGATTTTAACTCCTCGGTAGCTTCAGTAATAGCCTTTAGTTTTTTTGGGTGTTTATCCTCTCTGTCCTTGCATACTTTGCATTTGTAATGAGAACATGAGGGTGAAGAGGGGTGAGAAAGACCACTGTAAGAGTGGGAGGGACCAGTGTAGGGATGAGAGTGAACTGTGAAAGGGGTGCTTTCAAATATATTTATTTTTTCCTGAGTACCAACATGATCATAATCACGACTGGAAGCAGCAGCATCAAGATGGCTGCCACCATCATTAACAACTCCACCAGAAACACCCCCAGAAGAAGCACCCAGATCTGTTGCAGTAGGTTGATCGTGAAGAGCTTCAACATTAGGCTAACCTTGCCTAACTTCTCTTCTTATGGCTATTGATCCAACCAATTCCTTCTTTATTAACTCCAAAGTTGGGTTTACTTTTGTATCAACAAGACCTAGAGTAATAAAAGAAGTCATCCCCAACTCCTTGTTAGTAGGAACGATCCAAGGATGCACAACCTATAAAAAAGACAGGAGGCATTTAAATCATATATAAATAATTTGCAGTCAGTTGGGTTACATGTTAACACAATAACTTATTCAACAGATGATCTAGCTGCCACAACAACTGATTTGTATGTCGCAACAGATTGATAATATGTTGCATTAGATTACCCATCTATTGCATAATTTGCAGTAGATGGGTAATCTGTTAAGTCAGGTTTAGAGAACCAAAGTAATAGATGGTTAATTTGTTGCAAATAATGAATAATCTATCACAACAAATTACCTATCTGTTGTACTATTTACAATTGATGGGTAATTTATTGCAATAAATGACCCATCTATCATAACAGATGGGACATCTGTTTTAATATCTTTCTTTAAGGAAAATTATTTTAGTTGAAAGAAGATGTACTACATCATAAGAGGGTTAAAGAGATCAGCCTCCTTAATATTTTTTTGTTGCCCTTTGCAGCCAACTACCTAAGGATCCTTGGATGAGACACCTCATCTAGGTAATCCTTAAACTGCTTTTGGAGGGGAGGAATGACTTCACATGCCCAAGCTTAAATAATATAAATAGGAATCAAGCAAAAAAAGTCATAATAACTATATTCAATATAAATTAATGGATGAGTAAAAATAGTGATCAATTATACCATGAAAGCCCAAGGAAAGCCGTATAATATTGTCATCTTTAGGGATAGCTTTGTCAGTAAATATTCGACAGTCAAGTAGTAGCTGTCATATCACTCGGGATAATCATTGAATTTCTCAAAATCATCAGCAAACATCAAAAAATCATCTTCTATGACTTTCTTGACGTCTTTTGCCAAAAAACGAAATGGAAAAACCAAACTAAGCACAATTTCTCCCCGTAGTGCTTTGGTATGTTTTTATCCTTGAGATCTGCCATCAAATCATCCTCTTTGTAGCTATGTCCAACAATGCCCAACAGCCTATCTCTTTTCCCTTGCGTTTGTTGGACCCTTTGTGGGCTATTTCCTTGATGAGAGGTTCTTCTGGATGATCGCATCTCAAGCTCATCACTATGGCAAACTCTTTCAATCCAAAACAAACCAGCATACCACAGTAGTTGATCCAGATTTCATCCAAATTTTTTTGCCCTCCTTCGAATCTTTATCATCTCCCGCATAGTTGATCCTGCGCTTAAGAAGACCATATACCATGCATATTGGGAAATGAAGAGTGCGGTACTCAGGCAGCTCAAGAAAGTATGCAAAGCAGCTCTCGTAAAAAAAGTCCATCTATGTTTTCATTCTTCATAATACTCCTAATTCCATCAAAACGTTTCCCCAACTGACATTTAAGAACAAGATCACCAGTTACTTTGTTAGGGCTATGTATCGGCATCGCAACTAAAAACCTGTCGATACTAATGGTTTTGACAGGATAATGATGGGATTTCGATATTAATTCATGCCCCATTGGTGAGAAGGAGTTATCAATTTCCTTAGCTTCATTTTTCCTTGACTGAGATTGTTCAGGAAGTTCCTTCGAATCTATCTGTACTCTAGGCTTTTTTGTTGGGTGGTCAGAAGTTGATCCATTTTTAGTTTTTTTTTTGGGAGATATCTGTTATCTACAAACAATAGAAAAATAAAAAATACGTTGCATTTGATGTCTGCATAATTTTTTTAAAAAAGGTAAGACAAATTTCAATGAATTATTCTACGCCACATTATAAAAAAATACTCCAACGGATAACCCATTAGTTGGAACAGATGGGGAATCTATTTGAAGACCTATTTAATATCTCTCAATAGATCTTCCACCTGCTATAATAGATGGACCACCAACACCACAACCTATGCCTCCAAGACCACCACCAATGCCACTAATACCAGCACCAAGACCACCGATACCACCACTAAAAACACAAATACCGACACCACCTCTAACAGATACCAACAATACCACAAACACTATCCAACAATACCACGACAGTCAACAAAATACTGAGATAAAAACTAGGATTTTCTCGGGTGCTTCCTACTTTTTTAGCATCAAAACTCAAAATTGTAAACCTATTCTCGAAGATAATACAACTAAAAGTCTTTTTTTTCATTATTAACTAAAAAACCCTAATTTTTAAAATAAATAACAAATATATAACTCTAGTCAAAATCTGTTACCTATGAAGATAGAGAAAATGATGGATACAAGCAAGAATAAAGTAAAAAATAACAACTATGTGGTCAAAAATGGTAAGAAAATCGATCTATTTTGAAGGGTTGAGCAATATATTGAGTATTTGTTCTCTATATTGTTGAGAGAGAGAGAGAGTTAAAGCGAGAAATTCAAATTTAAAATTAGGAAAAGTTTTTCATGCAAATGGATGATTTGTATGTGTTGATTTATAATTTTGGAAAAGAATGACAAGTTTTGAAATTATTAATTTGATCTGAATTGATCTTAATTAATTTTTAAAATTTTAAAAGATATATTTTTTAAAACATTAAGTTAATGAGAACTCATTTCAACTCAAGGTGGTCAATCGATGACTTGGGTCGGGATAAATGCAATACCAAAACCATCCAATTGTAACGACTCAATTGAAGTTGTAGTTGACCCTATGAGCTCATTCATTCCTAGTTACACCTAAATCAATTAAGGTACTATCATAACATTAGGTTAATGAGAACTCATTTCAACACAAAGTGATCGATCGACGACTCGGATCGGGATGAACGCAATACCAACACCATGCAATTGTGAAGACTCAATTGAAGTTGTAGTTGAACCTATAAGATCAATCATCCCTAGTTCCACATAAATCAATTAATGTACTATATTAAGATTAAATTAATGAGAACTTATTTCAAATCTGAGTGACCGATCGATGACTTGGGTCGGGATGAATGGAATACCAACACGATGTAATTGCAAAAACTCAATTGAAGTTGTAGTTGACCCCATGAACTCATTCATCCCTAATTCCACCTAAATAAATTAAGGTAATAGATTAATACTAAGTTAATGAGAACCTATTTTAACTCAGAGTGATCGATCGAAGACTTAGGTCGGGATGAACGCAATACCAACACCATGCAATTTCAAAGACACAATTAAAGTTATAGTTGACCCTATGATCTCATTCATCCCTAGTTCCACCTAAATAAATTAAGCTACTATCTTAACATTAAGTTAATGAGAACTCATTTTAACTAAGAGTGATCGATTGACAACTCAGATCGGGATGAATGTAATACCAACACCATGTAATTGTAACGACTCAATTGAAGGTTTAATTGACCTTATAAGACCATTCATCTCTAGTTCCTCCTAAATTAATTAACGTAATATCTTAAAATTAAGTTAGTGAGAACTTATTTCAACTCAGAGTGATCGATCGGCTACTCGAGTCGGGATGAATGCAATACCAACACCATGCAATTACAAAGACTCAATTGAAGTTTTAGTTAACCCTATGAGCTCATTCATCCTTGGTTCCAACTAAATCAATTAAGGTACTATCTTAACATTAAGTTAATGAGAACTCATTTCAACTCATAGTGATCGATTGACAACTCGGGTCGAGATAAATGCAATGCCAACACCATGTAATTAAAAAGACTCAATTGAAGTTGTAGTTGACTCTATGAACTCATTCATTCATTCCTAGTTCCACCTAAATCAATTTAGGTAATATAAATTTTCTAGCCTTAGCATGCTTTCAACATTTCTTGGAGAAGATCAGAGGCTTGCTATAGTATGTAACTTTTGATAATTTTCAAGCTTGTCTCCAGCTTGCTGATTTGGTATTCAAGATTATCGTTGCCATCTTTAAAGTTGTTATAGAGTTTTTGATATTTGGTGAACTCGATCAAGAACATTATCTTCGAAGTTGTGGCATTCTAAAATCCTTTCAAAACACTTTATTCAGAAGCCTTAAAGGATACATATAGGGTTGCTGTGTATGTTTTTAGGTCAAAATGTGTTGATGCACAGTCAAGATGTGGTCCCAATCATTGAATATCTCACTTTAATCGAGCGTTGCTCAATGCAACTTGCTCAACCAACCTTCAAGGGATTTGACAACTTAATAAGTAAGGAGTTATATAATATTTGATCTAAATTGGCTCTACTAAGACTATTAAACTTTACATAATTCCAGGCTCATTACCCTATCAAAAAACTTTGCCTAAGTTAGTGCACAAATCAAACGAGCTCAATCTCTCAACCTTTCTGATAATTGTTCTTCTTCTATATAGAGGATAAGATATCCACCATACAAAAGTCTACACTGTCGTAAAAAATTCTTACTAGGGCGTAAGTCTTTAGAAGGCATCAATAGTAATCTCTCAATATCAAGTGATATTGAGATATTCCCAGTCATTCTTTCTAGAGACTTTCGCTACGGCAAGAATTTCTACTGATGACAAGATATCTTCCATGCAAAAGTCTACACTGTCAGCAGAAATTCTTACAAGTATGAAAGTTTTCAGAAGGCATTATTGGTAATGTACAAGGGCCATAGAAGAAAAATTATCAACTCCTCTATCTTACTCAAGTATCCAAAAAAAAGTTTCAAATCCTCTGTCTTGCACTGTTGAGCAATGTACAAGTTTGTCATACATTTCAACTCTGCTGTACATTGCTTAACAATTCCAGATGGAGGAGTTGAAATTTTTTTGGGATACTTGAGAAAGATAGAAGAGTTGATAATTTTTATTCTGTGGTCCTTGTACGTTACTAATAATGCCTTCTGAAGATTTTTTCTATGGAAAGAATTTATGCTGATGGTGTACACTTTTGCATGGAAGATATCTTATCATTAACAGAAATTCCTGCCGTAGTGAATGTCTTGGGAAGGCATGACTAGGAATCTCTCAATATCACTTGATATTGAGAGATTACTATTGATGCCTTCTAAAGACATGCACCCTGGAAATAATTTTTAGCGATGGTGTAGACTTTTGCATGGAAGATATCTTCTCATCAATATTAGAGAAGAGTGATCAGTAGAAAGGATGAGAGATTGAGCTCGTTTGATTTGTCCACTAACTTAGGAAAAGTTTTTTGATAGGGTAATGAGCTTGGAGTTATGTAACAATTGATAGGCTTGGTAGTGTCGGTTTAGATCAAAAGTTATGTAACTCATTTCTTATTAATTTATCAAATCTCTTGAAGGTTGGTTGAGTAAGCTGCATTGAGCAATGCTCAATAAAAGTGAGCTATTCAATGGTTGGGACCACATCTTGAATGTGCATCAACACATTTTGACCTAAAACAAACATAGCGACCCTCCATGTATCCTTTAAGGCTTCTCAAGAAAGTGTTCTAAAGGCCTTCTTCAATGCCACAACTTCGAAGATAGTGTTCCGGATCGAGCTCACAAGAGATCTGAAACTCTATACCAACTTCAAAGATGGCAACGAAAAGCTTGGATACCAAATTGGCAAGCTGGAGGAAAGCTTGAAAATTATCGAGATTCACATACTACAGCAAGCCTCTAATCTTCTCCAAGAAATATTGAAAGCATACTAAGGCAAGAAAACACAATCAATTAATCCATATTGCTATGAAAGTAATGATACTTAATCTGTTTTTTAATCTTGTTTGTGGTTCCGATTAGGTCAACAACAGTGGACCTAATCAGATCCACAAGCAAGAAGGCATGAGATGCAAATTGAAATTCAAAAATTGCTGCCTTTGGTTAGATTCATTATTTTTACTGCAGTTGCTGTTGGCGTAATTTTTCTAGACTTTCTGTACATTATTTCAACCCTTTATGCTTGTAAGACTGCTTTCTTGGTCTTCTGCTATTTTCTATCTAAGTTATAATTTCGACCACACTACCTAGATGTAGCTCCTTCGCAAAGTGTCCATCTGCATTATTTTTCTTTTAGAGAGACAACAGACAAATTTACATTATCGGATACACTTTCATATTTGCACTTGATTCAGATTTCTCATGTTTTAAGATAATTTTATCAGCCAGATTTACTAGAAGTTCCTTAATACCCCATGTCTATTTTTTAATTAGCTTTCAGATGATAGCCTTTCATCAACTGCCCTTTCGCTCGAAGACATTCTCCTTCAGCTCTTTTTTGCATATAATCATCTTCTCGAATAACCCTTTCATATAAATTTGGTCCAGGAGAATGTCTATTTGTTTTCTATTCTTATTTGATATAGTGCGGGGCTTTGAGGGCCTTCTCAGAGTCCAATGCACACTTAAAGTTATGTACAATCGCTATTGGATCTCTGCAATGACACCAAATATTGATCGCTTCTCAAAACTTGACACACATAAACATGAGCAAAAACCGTCAGTGATTCATTACAGGGTATCTGCATTATGATTCATTATAGGGTATCTGCACTATCTTTATGAGGCCCTCAGCCTTATCAATTCAAACCCATCAAACTTAACTAGACAATGCAGGATCTTGTTTGAATGATCAGTGCCTAATCAGTTAAAAACTTCATTCACAAAAACATTATACTTTGTGTGTGTTGTCCCAATGACCTTATCAATAATACTTAACTCCCACATATAATAGTGGATCCATCCATCTGAATGCACCTTATTCTTCTTAGCCCATCTATGGCTTAAATTGAATAAACAAATGACTAACAAGTTACAATAGATGCCACATCTATTTAAATTGTCAAAAAATTATAGATATTTGTTACAGATTATCAATCTGTTGCAATATATGACATATTTGTTGGTAAAATCAAATAGATATATCCATCTGTTGCAACAGATTGTCAATATGTTGGAAGTTATCTAACTGATGGAATATATTTTGCAATAGATTACCCATCTGTTAGATTTATTTTAAAGCAATTTTATTTTCTTTTCAAAATACCAATAAAAGATAAAATGTTGTATTTAGATCCCTTTTTTAATTTACCTATTCTAAAAGTCATCAATTTTATTTAATTAAGGGATATGAATAGTCGTGGATTTTTGACTAACCCCTTCTAATTCAATCATTTGTAAATAAGTCCCTCCTTACTCATTCATTATACTACACTTACAAATATGGCTGATCCAGATTTGTATAAAAAGATTCATATCTAGTCCTTGCGGAAACTTCAAAGACAGTTTGATGAACTCTAGAAGGATTTATCCGACTTTGGAGCAAGGCTGAGGAGGGCCCTGCTGCTGTTAGATGAAAATTATTTGGTTGACAATAATAATAGTAATAATAGTAATGATAATAATAATGGTATTAATAATAATTAGGTTATATTTTTTTCTTTTAGAGTATGTATTTTCCTCCTTTTGTATATCGGATCTACCCAAGGGATTCAAAAATCAATGTTTGGTGGTCGGTTTTGAATTTTTAATACTTATTTAGTATTTAATTATCATTCAGTTTATTCTTTATTCTCAACATATCGACGGTTGGTGGTAGGAATTGAGCATTCGTGGCAACAGAGGTTAATCTGATGCGACAGATCGATCATATGTTGCAATAGGCGATTATTAATAAAAAAGGATTATTGTTGTTATTAAGAGGGTGAAAAGACATGACTTTCCAATTACTTAATATGAAAAAATTTCATAAATAAATAATAAGTAAATAAATAATAACATAATTTATAATCGTAAAAAAACGATAATTTGATTTTAATAACCGATTCGTGACTTTTCACCATTTTTGTTTTTAAATTTATTTTTTATAATTATTTATTTATTATATAATAAAAAAGTCACAATATTGGATTAATTAACTTATATGATTGTTGTTAAGAAAAAGATGAATAGTCGTGATTTTTTGTCTAAAACACATCATTTCAACATTGTTGTTGATGTATTAAATTCCTCATCTATTGCGATTGATATATCAGCTGTTAGAAGAAATAAAAAAAACTATTAAAATAGATCATCGATTTGTAGCAACAGATGGTATATCTATTGCAACTGATAGTTTATCTGATGCAACAGATATACAATCTGTTGCCAAAACTCAATAAAAATGGTTATTATTATTTTATTAAAGAAACAGTTATTGAAAAAATATTTTTCTTAATTTATATAATAAAAAATTCAGAAAATTTGGATTAATGATATGATGATAATTTTTTTTAAAAAGATAGATTATATGTTGCAACAAATAGATTATCTGATGCAATTGAAATGGAATCTGTTCCCACAACTCAATAAAAATGATCCTTGGAAAGAATTAATTAATAATAACAATCTGAAAAGTCATGACTTATCACAATATTTCTTAATTTAATTATGTCATAATTTTTCATAGTAATAAAAAATATAATTAATAAATGGAGGTGAACAGTTAGATTATATATTGCAACATACAGATTATCTAATGCAACATATTTTCTATTTGTTACAGCAGATGATATATCTATTGTCACAGATGAGTTATCTGATCCAACATAAATAGAATCTGTTGTCACAACTCAATAAAAATTGTTCTTGAAAAGAACTAATTAATAATAATAATCTGAAAAGTCATGACTTATCACAATATTTCTTAATTTAACTAAGTCATAACTTTTTACAGTGATAAAAAATGTAATTAATAAATGGAGGTGAACAGTTAGATTATATGTTGCAACAGATAGATTATCTGATGCAACAGGTTTTCTATTTGTTGCAATAAATGATATATTTGTTGTCATATATGAGTTATCTAATACAACAAATATAGAATCTATTGTCACAACTCAATAAAAATGATTTTTGGAAAGAACTAATTAATAATAATAATAATCTGAAAAGTCATGACTTATCATAATATTTCTTAATTTAATTAAGTCATAACTTTTTATAGTAATAAAAAATATAATTAATAAATGGAGGTGAACAGTTGCACCTTTTCACTCATTCAAATTTAATTCTCTATAAATAGGTCTCTCCTTACTCAATCATTCATTCAACTACACTCTATTTGTTTATTGCATTTTTACTTTCATATTACACCTTCCACCACTTTCTCTTTCCTAACTTAGGTAAGTTGTTTTCTTGCCAATTTATAGTATACGTTGTATTACATTGGGATATTCTTTTCTTTACTTTTGTTTTTACATTTTTTATCAATTCATATGTGTTCTAGATATGGCCGATCCATTGTGGGACGTTTCTTTTCTGCAAGACGCCGTGAATGAACTTCAAATGCAGGTTCGTGACCTGCAATGGGAACTGGGAGCAGTTAGAGCAAGGATACTCCATGAGATCCACAGGTGAGGAGGGCATTGCTGCTACCGATTGAAGATTGGCCGACTGACAATAATAATGATGGTGATAACAATAATAATTAGATTAATTTTTTTCTTTTAGTCTATGTCTATGTATTTTTATTTTTTTGTTTAAGAAAATTATGTTTGATCAACTTTGACGTTTTAATTCATATTTAATTTTTATTCTGTCTATTATCTTGTCAACAAACATGTCGACAATTGAACGTAATGAATAATTTTGAATCTAGTAGCAATAGCATGAGTTGAATGTAAACATATTGATTATCTGTTGGATTTGTGGCAGGGGCTGATTTGTGTTGTTCTAAATATATTACTCATATGTTGCAACAGATAAACAGTCTGATACAACAGATGACCAGTCTGATGCAACAGATAACTAGTCTGTTTCAACAAATAACTAGTCTGGTGCAAAGCTTCGACATTTTAATTCATACTTCCTCCATCTCAAATTACCCATCCCAAATTGAGATAAAAAATTGATTAAGAAAAATAATTAATAACATGCCTAGTTTATCATAATACCCTTATTAAATGGTGCTTACATTTTAATTTGAAGAAAAACTAATTAATGCAAAGGGTAAAACATGAATTTTTTTTATCTCTTCTTGATTAATGAAAAAAAAATATAAAATAAGAAATCAAATTAGGAAATTTGGGATGGTTAATTTGAGATGGAGGGAGTATTTAATTTTTATTCTGTCTATTATCTTCTCAAAAACATGTCGACGATTGGATGTAAGGAATAATTTTGAATCCAGTAGTAATAGCAAAAGTTAAAGCATATTGGTTATCTGTTGGGTTTATGGCAGGGGCTGATTTGTGTTGTTCTAAATAGATTAATCATCTATTGTAACAGATAAACAGTCTGATGTAACAGATAATTCGTCTAATGTAACAGATAACTAGTCTGATGTAATAGATACTCAGTCTGATGCAACAGATAACTAGTCTGTTGCAACAGATAATAGTCTGTTGCAATAGATAAATATTCTTTTGCAACAAATTACTCATCTAATGCACCAGATGAGTGATCTGTTTAAATTGTGGTCACTTATGTTGGATTCATAATCGGGTTCTATCCATTGTTAAAAAAAACAACAGTAACTGTGTACCCAGATGACAAAGTTGAATAAAATCATAATTTTACTTACCAAAGTCACCTATGAAGTAATGCCATAGTGGAAAGTGATGTAGGAAACAAAATTTGACCTAAGAAATTGGTCAGATAGCAACAGTAGCGGTAACAACAACACTACCAACAATGGTCAACAAAAAGAAGATGAAAATGATAATCAAGTAGAAGATGATAATGAAGCAGAAGATGATGAATACAACTGCAGCAACAATGAACAACAATAATCATGAATAGAGAGTGAAAATAACAATGGATGAGAAGAGAGAGAAACATGCCTTTTCCCTCCGTTTCCTGTTATATTAACTAACATTTGGATCAAAGTGTAAATTAAAAAATTTGTGGATTATTTTCAAACTTCTCCAACTTTCTTAATCTATAATAAAGTAATTGTCACCTCCATTCAATAATTAAGACTTGTATCCCCTACACCTTATTTTAAAACTCTTTTGTCACCTACAACCCAAAGTCCCTACTAACATAAGGGCACAAATATGGTAGAGAATATAATATAAAAGTCAATTAATTTTATATTACATACTTCACTCTTAGGAAACAACATTACAAAGATGATCCAAGACTCAAGATGACTAACTATACACTATGAAAAAAGTAAATTGTGGAGGTTAAAATTATAATTTGTGGTGGTTGAAAACCTTTGCTATTTATTCACAGAAAATGGCAAAGACTTATAATCCTCCGCGAATTGCATATTTAAATTTTCACTTTTTTTTTTGTAGTGATACTTTCACATTCCACTATAAATTTGATCACCTTAAGGAGACAAATTAAAGCGCACACCTAGACAATACAAAGGCCACCCGGCTTGGCTCAATTGACTCATTGGTCTTGTAATGATTGCTTTAAAACTAAAATTCATTCACTAATCATAATAAAGTTAGAAAAGTATCTATTTAACACTATTGTTTATTATAATTAGTAATAATTTTGTACTTTTTAAATTAATTGCATGCATTTGGTTATTTTATATATACTATTTTAAAGATATTATATGAAATTACATTTAAAAATTTAAATAAAAGAAATGTAACATTGTATATGATTTATCTTGAATTTACTATCGCTTTATTTTTGCTCTTTTATTTTTTGCTTTTTACTTTAAATTCTACTTTTTGTTAAATATTAACTTATGTTGTTTGTATTGGATTATATTTTAGACCAATTTCATAATAATTAAATCAAGTTGAATGCAATTACCAATTTAAACAAATAATTGTTATAATTCAAACAAACATATCATGATTAAACTTTTTAATGAAGTAAAACTACACAAAACTAAATATTAAAGAGATGGCTTGGCTCCGTTCGGGCTCATCTCAGCTCGGTAGTGGTCAAAGATCGATCAAGATCGGCTTGATAGAGTTGGGCTTGGACCCAGCTCGCTTGGATCGATGCCCAAGACTACCTATTACAAGCTTATTGTTTATTTCAACTAATTAATAGGAAATTACTTCCAATGACCTAAAAAATGAATGGTCTTAAATTTTTAACCCCTATTTGTTCCATTGCAAATGTTCACAATTATTAATCAAGTATAGTTAAATTTGAATTTTTTCCCATGAAACATTGGGTCGAAAGTTCAAGACTGCCCATCTCTTAGGCCATTCCTATAAATCACTAGCTAATAAAGTAGATTCCATATGCCATCCAGAGAAAGTTCATCCTAACCACCATCACTTTGTCCTAGTTGCATGCACTTGCCTCCATCATTTAGCAAAGTTTTTGGTTTATTAATTTTGTTATAATTTTTCTATGAGCCGACGTTCTTACACGAAGGTGTCATTTTGGCTTCTGCTTCTTCAATGTTGTTGCAATATTTCGATATATTTTCCTACCATTGGATACGGTTGTTTGTCAGTTTTTATTTCTTGATGACACTTTCATTGTTGCACCGAGAAACATGAGAAGATTTAGTATAATAGATACGCTAAAAACTTATTTGAAAAAAGAGATACTATTTTTGTTTTGAATTTATTTTTAGGGTTTGGGGAGAGAAAATAGAAAAGGTGTGGGGTATGGACAATTTGTAAGGGTATAGACAATTTGTAAAGTCCAAAAAGTTGTTGTTACCCTTAAATATTTTTTATATAGTTTTCACCCCTACTTTTCTTTAAAACACCCTATGTTAATTTTCTCTCTCCTCACTCCCACTTCACCATCTTCAGCTTTTCCGCTTCTCCTTTTCCCAAACTTCATTTAAAATTTTTGTCTTTCCTAAGGCTCTAAGGTCTTTTATCTTTCAATTCAGGTAAGTTTTCTCCATCTCGTGATTAATTTATGCTCTATATTGATGGGTTTATTTTTTATTTTTTTGTATTTTTTCAATTTTAGTGTATGTCGATTGAGTTGATTTTGGATGAATAGTTTATTATTTTTTTGAAAAATGAGACTTGATTTTACTGAAAATCTATGTTTTTAAGTTGATATTTTTTTGTTCTTGATGAATATTTTATGAATTTTTATTATCGTTGCCGATTGTATGGTGATTTTTTTTTTTTTTTGCAGTTTTCATCAATTAGTGTGTCTAGAAATCTGGGTTTCTTTTTCTAATTTTTCCTTAATGTAATGGTATTTTAGATAATTGTTCTTGTGGTTTGATCATACATTGTTCTTTTATTAATAGATTGTTTGTTTTATTTTGGTATTTATTTAATTTTTGGGTTTGATTATCTATTGTACTTAACTGTAATGGTGTTTTAGATAGGGTTTTCTTCTTTTTTTGATTCCACATTCATCTACTTGTGCTGTTGTCCTATTAATAGACTATTAGGTTGATTGAGAATTCTTTTTTACTCATGATAGTTATTCTTATTTTTATATGTAGATCATAAAAAATGTCTAGAGTTAATAAACATAAAGCTATAAAAATTGATAGGTCTAGAAATAGAAAAAAATGGATAGTCAATGAGTCAGATAATAGGAATAGAAGTGATGAAACTGTTCAAGCTTCTGGCGGACATGAGTAGGAGAAAATGAAATTGAGTGTAGGATAGATGATGAAGCATTGATCTTTCTCCATTGTGCAAGATTTATTTTGATCGAGAGGTACGACCTTGTCAGGGTTATGAATAATGTTGGATCATTTTCGGCGAAGATTTTCACTAGGCCTCATTTGAAATTATTTTATGAATACAAACAAGTCGTGATTGATGAACATCTCAAGTCGAGGTTCAAGAATTCCTATTTTGGCTGTTTATGGGATATACCAGAACATTTAAGGTTCAATGAAAAACTTGTCCACCACATAGTCCTTTGTCAAGTTCAACAGGACAACATGTTGTATGAAATGTGGTTTTGCATCAATGATAGGCTGGAATATTTTGGCCTGAAGAAGTTTATGCTAATCACAGGTTTAAACTATGGGTGTTATCCGCTTGATTCACAATATCTCAAAGTTATAAAGGAAGGTGAAGGTTTTTACAAAAGGGTTGCGAGAAAGAAGAATATTTGCGGAAAAAGATTGTTGAAGCTTATTAGAGGTGGGAGTCCGAACAAGGAGGACAAGTTTAAATACTGCTTGGTTTGGTTTGTGCACGGTATATTGCTTGTAGATAACATAAAAATGATGGATAACCTGAGCATCTTTGAGAGATACCCTTGGGGCAAGGAGTCATTTGTATTGACTCTAGACTACTTGAAGAAGCAGATAGACTTCACCTATCAGAAAATACATATGTGATTGGAGCTTCATCTTACGTGCACTATCAATTCCTGGTATTGATTATAAACCATTACTGTAAGACCCCGCCAAATTTTAAGTCTAACTCATCCCTTTAGAGTATAAAAAGAAGTCCCCAAACTTCAAAAATTTTAGCCAAGTGTCTACACTTAGAATTATTTTATCCTTCATAAGTTGGTGGTCTCATTTTGTAATCCATACAACATTTAAATATCGATTCTTAGATTGATTTAAGATCAGGAATGTCAGTAGGTGTTATCGAACAAGTTTTGGATTTTTTGGACGTTGTTTGAAGCACGTTTGGAAGCCCAAACCAGTGGATCAATACGATCTTGATGCGCCACATTGCCTATCGCGTTGATAAATATTTTCCCCAACTCCCAGAGCCAATTTCCAGAGAGATAATGTGGACTCAACGTGGCGTGTCGGCTATAGCATTGACCCCATCGATGTGATGTGTCAGGCTGCTTGTCGCTGGACACAGTTTCAGTCATTAAAGGCCACTTCCAGAGGGGTAATTAGGTTTTTTCCCACTCTACTTTAGCCCAAAAACATGAGATTAAGCCCCTTAAGAGGCAAAATCCATTTTGTATTCTCAAAATCACTCAAGAACAAAACCTAGGGCTTCTAATTGAAGATTCAAACCCCAAGAATTTCACCATCAATCTTCCAGAATTCAAGCATTAAGGTATGTGAAGTGTTCATCCAAGGGTTTCCTTCCACCCTTGGAGTTTAAGAAACTCTTTTAAAAACTTCAAGTTAATTGATTTCATGAATGCCATGTTGGATTTAAGTATGTTCATGATTATGATATTAATTGGGTTTCTATTCTATGGTTTATTATAATTTCATGCGCAATTACTTAACATGTGTGTAGTATTATGTGAATTCATGTAAAACTCTTGATTTGGTAATTTGGGATTGAAATTATGATGCCTATATGTTATTTAGTATTATGTGTAAGCTTATACCTCACATGTGTTTGGTAAAATTCCTATGTGAATGAAATAGTGCCATTATAACATGATAGCATGTATTCCCTATTCATGTATCAGTAAATTCATT
Source organism: Capsicum annuum (assembly GCF_002878395.1). Lineage (NCBI taxonomy): Eukaryota > Viridiplantae > Streptophyta > Magnoliopsida > Solanales > Solanaceae > Capsicum > Capsicum annuum. The sequence continues at coordinate 175,501,127 of NC_061120.1, read as the reverse complement.
ATTACTTTTTGCTACAACATCTCAATGAGTCGATTGAGGTCAAGTAGCCATTATTATGTTCTCAATATTTTTCTATGACTTACTTTGATGCAATCGAGTCTTGGGGGTATTTAATACCCAATAATTTAGCTGTTCCTAATGCCAGTGTCAGTTACAGAGTCGTATAAGTCATGTCATGACTAGTAGAATTTAGTTAGTTATAGAACTCAGTCAATTATAAAACTTAGGAAAACTTAGTAAACTCAGCCTCAGTCCAGTTCAGTTCAGTATACTCAGTTCAGTATCTTTCAGTTGGGAGTAGGATTCAACACCAAGTAAACCCAAGGATGGGGGCTCACCTGCCAGTAGAAGGTGTTATCCTTAGAAACAATCCTTGTGTTCCAAAACTACGTAGCTAGCGTAGGTTGAGACATCAACCTGCCTATTAAGGATTGATGATGAGTCCTACCTGCCAGTTGAGGGTACCACCATTCTCATTCAGAGTACCTGCCAGATGAGGGTGACTCAACACTTTTCTTTACCCGTGGCACAGCACTGACACCCTTTAAATTGGGGTTGCAGATTGGACCCCAACTCAGTTATCTTATTTAGGGCATGTCGTTAGATGATTATCTCCTATAGTTTTAGTTTCAGTCTAAGTATAGAACTCAGTTCAGTTCTACAGAATCGTGAATGTCAGATATAGTCACACAACTCAGTATGGAACTCAACACAGTTCTGTTCTACAGAATTAGGACTATAAAAAATAGTCACTCAGTTATCAGTATTACAGTATCAGTAAACTCAGATAACAGTTAGTCAGTATTTAGAATTCAATATTCAGTATTGACATAATCTTAGTTATAGTTTATGTATCATGTATTTACTCCCATTCAGTTATATTCATGCTACTCAGTCAGTTATTTGTTCATACATATGAACCCATGCATATCATCCTACCTCACTTAGCATACCAGTATATTAAGAGTACAAATGCTTACTTTTATTTTGCGCTATGATTTCTTATATCATAGGTTTAGATGCATTAGCTCCTGACCGCACTTAGCAACCTATCTATCAGCAAAAGACTTAGTGGTGAGTCCTCATAGTTTGGGGACAAAGTATCATATCATTTCATTATTTCAGTGTTCAGTTTATTTCAGTAGTCGAAGTTAGTTGGGGGCTTGTCCCCTCAACCCCCTGTTTAGATAGTTAGAGGCTTTTAGACTAGAATATTTCAAATAGATATTTCTGTGTTCAGTTTTCAATATTCAGTATTTGTTTTTAGTTATGAACCTTATGGTGATTTCAGCCTACCTTTCACATTTATTTTATTAATTTCATTATTGTAGTGTTATTATTATTTAGCGCCCATAGCAGGTACCAGTCATTGGTTAGTTTATGGTCCTTCGGGATCGCTATTACCATGTAGAATTTAGGGTACAAACTCATGGTGTTACAAGCTTGGTATCAGAGCCTAGGGTTCAATAGAATCCTAGGAAGTCTGAAAGCAACATCAAGTAAAGTCTTGTGCATGGGTGTGTAGTGCGCCACACTTTTGGATAAGAGGCTACGAGATATTTTTGGAAAAGTTTTCCTTCTTTCAGTATTTATGTCGTGCAAGTGAGCATAAGCTTAAATTAACCTCTCAGTATAATTCTTTTCTTCCTTCCGATTACAGAACATGTCTCCTAAGAAGAATAGAAAAAGGATAGGAAATCAACCAGCCCCTCAGCTTGTCTAAGCAGATCCTCTGGACAAGTACGTCTTCTATGCAAAATTTAGGGTTGTATTTACTACTCTAGCTAATTCAGTAGTAGCCCAGAATGAACACCCAGCTGCTGTTTCAACCAATCTAGTGGCCAATACTGCTGCAGCCAAGATTCAGGACTTCACCCACATGAATCCTCCTTACTGGGTCTAATTTAGATGAGGACCCACATGAGTTTATTGATCAGGTGTAGAAGGTTACATATATTATGGGGGTAACAACTAGTGAGAGTGCTAAGTTGGCCACATATCAGTTGTAGAATGTTACCCACTCATGGTTCAAGCAGTGGAAGGCAGAGAGGGCCGAGGATGAAGGGCCCGTTGAATGGGAGGAGTTTGCCACTACTTTTTTTGATAGGTTCTTCCCATCTGAGTTAAGGAAAGATAAGGTTATGGAGTTCATTAATCTAAAGTAGGGCAATATGATAGTAAAAGAGTATTCTCTCAAGTTTACTCAATTCGCCAGATACGCTCCTCATGTGGTGACAGATAACAGATCTAAGATGAGTAAGTTTATGTTGGGTGTGTCTAACAGTGTGGTCAAGGAGTGTAGGACTGCAATGCTGATTAAAAAATAGACATGTACAGGATCATGGTCCATACTCAGTAGATAGAGGAGGCTAGAAATAGGGATTAAGAGAGGAAGAATAAGAGAGTGAGAATAGGTAGCTTCAACTTTACCCAACCTAAGTTAGAGGGTGGGAATTGCTCTCAATTCTGCCTAAAATCCTCAGTTCCAGCTTCATCCTCAGCCAGTGCTCCAGTCCCAAAATTCAGAGATGGACCCAAAGATAGGGCTCCAGGCCCTAAGCCTCACGGTAGTGTTAGCAGTGCCCGAACAAATCCTCTTTGCCAGAAATATAGTAGAAACCATCAGGGCGTCTGCAGGGCTGGCAGTGATGTATGTTTCAGATGTGGCAAGCCAGGCCATAGGGTCAGAGACTATCCTCAGTCAGGTTCCAGGGTCAGTATAATCACCCCCAGCTCAGTTCGGTCACCTAAATCAGCAGGGTACCTCTTCTAGTGCCACCAGTGGGCAACGCCCAAACAGACTTTATGCACTTCAGTCTAGATGAGATCAAGAAAATTCTCCTGATGTGGTCACTGGTATGTTACAAATTTATTATTTACATATTTATTCTTTGCAAGATCTAGGAGCTTCATTATCCTTTGTAACTCCATACATATAGCCATTGATTTCAGAGTCAGTATCAAAATTCTAGCAAAGCTTTTCTCAGTTTATACCTCAGTAGGTAAATCTATCATAGCCTGGTGGGTATACAGGAACTGTCTGATTACGGTGTCTCAGAAAGTTACTTCAGCAGACTTAGTAGAATTAGAGATGATAGATTTTGATGTCATTCTCGGTATGTATTAGATTCATTCATGGTATGCCTCAGTTGACTGTAGAAGCAAAATTGTCCAATTCCACTTTCCAAATAAACCTGTCCTAGAGTGGAGGGGTAGTACATTAGCACTTAGGGGTGAACTTGTTTCCTACGTTAGGTCAAGTAAAATAATATCTAAAGGATACGTCTATCATCTTGTTTGAGTCCAAGAATCTAGTTCAGAAAGCCTTACTCTTGAGTCAATATCAGTAGCATGTGAATTCCCAAATGTAATTCCTAAAGATCTTTCCAGAGTCCCTCCCGAATGAGAAATTGACTTCAGAGTCAAACTTATTATAGATACTCAGCCCATCTCTATTCCACTATATAGAATGGATTCATCATAACTCAAGGAGTTAAAAGAACAATTGAAAGATCTCTTAGATAAGGGATTCATCAAACCTAATGTATCCCGTGGGGTGCACCAGTTCTATTCGTGCATAAGAAAGATGGTTCCCTCAAAATATGTATAGACTATCATCAACTAAATAAAGTCACAGTCAAGAAAAAGTATCCCTTTCCCAAAATCAATAGCTTATTTGACCAACTTTAGGGTGCTAGTTACTTTTCTAAGATAGACCTCAGATCAGACTATAATTAGCTTAGAGCCAGGGAATGTGACATTTTGAAGATAGCTTTCAAAACTCGGTGTGTTCACTTCATATTCTTAGTTATGTCATTTGGTCTTACCAATTCCCAGTAGCTTTCATGGACTTGATTAACCATCTAATCAAGCAGTACTTGGACATGTTCATTATAGTCTTTATAGATGACATTCTTGTCTACTCCCGCATTAAGCACGATTATGCAGACTATCTCAAAATAGTATTACAGACTCTCAGATACCATTAGCTATTCACCAAATTCAGTAAGTACGAATTTTTGCTAAGGTTAGTAGCTTTCCTAGGCCATATCATTTTTGGTGAGGGCATTAGAGTTGATCCTCAAAAGACCAAAGTAGTGAGAAACTGGCATAGACCCATCTCTCTATTAGATATGAAGAGTTTTTTGGGTTTGGTTAGCTATTACCGGTTGTTCGTTAAGGGATTTTTGTCTATTGCGTCCCCTATGTACAGATTGACTCAGAAGAAAGTCAAAACCCAGTGGTTAAATTCTTGTGAGAAGAGTTTTCAGGAGTTAAAGACTTGACTCACTACAACCCCAGTTTTGACTTTACCAGATAGTTCAGATGGATTTATGGGGTATTTGATGCTTCCAAAGTTGGTTTGGGGTGCATTTTAATGTAGAAAGGTAAGGTCATAGCCTATGCCTCTAGACAGCTTAAGTATTATGAAAAGAACTACCTCACTCATGATCTTGAGTTAACAGATGTAGTATTTGTCTTAAAGATTCGGAGGCACTATTTGTATGGGCTACATATTGATGTGTTCATATACCATGAGAGCCTACAGTATGTGTTCTCTTAAAAATACCTAAACCTCCATCAGAGAAGGTGGTTGGAGTTGTTAAAAGACTATGACATGAGTGTTCTTTATCATCCAAGCAAGGCTAATATAGTGGATGATCCTCTCAGTAGAATGTCTATAGGTAGTGTTGGTCATATGGAAGATGATAAAAAGAAGTTAGCTTAGGAAGTTCATCAGCTTGCCCGACTAGATGTCTGCTTAGTCGATCAAGCAGAAGGTAGTATATGGGTACAGAGAAGCTCAGAATCATCTCTGGTTTCTGAGGTGAAGGAAAAGTAGGACAGAGATCCTAGTCTATTTAAGTTGAAAGAGTTAGTCAAGGTCGGCTATGTGTGCCAGGTGTAGATAACTTGAGGCAGTGGATTCATACATAAGTGCATGGTGCGTGCTACTCTATTCATCCAGGGGCTACTAAGATGTAACATGACTTGCGGGAAGTCTATTGGTGGAGTATGAAGAGAGACATTGCAGAATTTGTAGCTAAGTGCTCTACATGTCAGCAGGTTAAGGTTGAACACTAGAATCCTAGTGGGTCCATGCAGGAGTTTAGCATTCCCACATGGAAATGGGAAAAAGTGAATATGGACTTTGTGACGGGTTTGCCTTGTACTCATCGTCAGCATAATTCGGTTTGGGTTATTGTAGACAGAATGACCAAATCAGCTCATTTTCTACCAGTCCAAAATTCTTATTTAGCCAAGGGTTTTACCACGCTCTATGTTAGAGAGTTGATCAGATTACATAGAGTTCCGTTATCCATCATTTCTGACAGAGGTATGCAAATTACCTCTCTTTTTTGGAAAGCCTTCTAAAAGGGTCTTGGTACCCAAGATCACCTCAGTACAAACTTTTATCCTCAGATAGATGTTTAAGCAGAAAGGACCATTAAGACTTTGGAAAATATGTTAAGTACGTGTGCCATTGACTTTAAGGGTATTTGGGATGAACACTTTCCCTTGATTGAGTTTGCGTATAATAATAGTTACCATTCCAGTATCTAGATGGCTCCATTTGAGGTGTTATATAGGAGGAGATGTAAATCTCTCATTGGTTGGTTTGAAGTGGGTGAGGCTATAGTGGTAGGGCCTGACTTGGAATTTGATGCCTTGGAAAAGGTTCAATTGATTAGGTAAAGGCTTAAGACAGCTCAGAGACGACAAAAATCATATGCTGATGTGTGCAGAAAGGATCTTGAGTTTGAGATTGGTGACGATGTGTATTTGAAAATCTCTTCTATGAAAGGAGTGAAGAGGTTTGGCAAGAAGGGGAAGCCCAGTCTCAGATATGTCGATCCTTACCAAATTCTCATACATTTCGGAAAGGTAGCTTACGAGCTTGAGTTTTCTTCAGAAAAAGCTTCAGTTCACCCAGTGTTCCATGTCTCCTTTCAAGAAATGTATAGGTGACCCAACAGTTGTAGCCCCTATAAAGGGTATAGATATTTAGAACAGTCTCTCTTATGAAGAGGTTCCAGTCGAAATCCTTGATTATTAAATTCACAGACTGAGGAACAAAGAAGTCTCTTTAGTCAAAGTTCTTTGGCGGAATCAGTCCGTTGAGAGAGATACTTGGGAAGCAGAAGTAGATATGCGGACCAAGTATCCTCACCTCTTCTCTACAAACTCAGAATCAGCTCTAGGTAACAGTTTTCCTTGAATTTACTCAATTCCATATTCAGCTTTACTTTATGAGTTAGATATTAGTTCAGTTGTATATCATTCTTATATTATGCATACCTTCATAAATCAGCTCAGTCATGTACTTATGCATCAGATATGCATGTTCAGTATACAAACTCAGTTTATCAGTAATATCAGTCACGAAATCATGCTTCCATTATGCATGCCCAGTAAGTAGACTTATTCTATTAGGATTCTCAGCTTAGTCATACTTATTCGAGGACGAATGTTCCCAAGGGGGAGATATTATAAGACCCTATAGAATTTTAAGCCTAACTCAGCCTCTTAGAGCATGAAAATAAGTCCCAAGACTTAGAAAATTTTAGCGAAGTGTCTACACATAGAATTATTTTAGCCTTCATAAGTTGGCAGTCTCATTTAGTGATTCATACGACCATTAAATATCAATTCTTAGGTTAATTCATGATCAGAAATGTTAGTAGGTGTTCTTGGACAAGTTTTGAATTTTTTGGACTTTGTTTGAAGCACATTTTAAAGTCCAAACCAGTGGATAAATGTGATCTCAATGCGCAGCGTCTCCTATCACATTGATAAATGTTTTCCCCAGCTCCCAGGGCCAATTTCCAGTGAGACGACACGAACTCGACGCAGAGCATCGGCCATAGCGTCGACCCCATCAACTCGATGCATCGGGCTATGCATCATTGGACACATTTTTAGTCATTAAAGGCCGTATCCAGATGGGTAATTAGGTCTTTTTCCCACTCTACTTCAGCCTCAAAACACGAGATTAAGCCCTTTTAGAGGCAAAATCCATTCTCTATTCTCAAAATCACTTAAGAACAAACCCTAGGACTTCCAATTCAAGATTCAAATTCCAAGAGTTTCACCATCAATCTTCCAGAATTCAAGCATTAAGGTATGTGAAGTGTTCATCCAAGGGTTTCCTTCCATCTTTGGAGTTCAGGAAACTCTTTTAAAAACTTTAAGTTAATTGATTTCATGAATTCCATGTTGAAGTTAAGTATGTTCATGATTATAATGTTAATTAGTTTTCTATTCTATGGTTTATTATAATTTCATGTGCAATTACTTAACATGTGTGTAGTATTATGTGAATTCATGTTAAACATTTGATTTGGTAATTTGGGATTGAAATTATGATGCCTATATGTTATTTAGTATCATGTGTAAGCTTATACCTCACATATATTTGGTAAAATGCCTATGTGAATGAAATAGTGCTATTATAACATGATAACATGTATTCCCCATTCATGTATCAATAAATGAATTACTACTGTTTGCTAAAACGTCTCAATGAGTGGATATAGGTCAAGTAGCTATTATTATGTTTTCAAAATTTTGCCATGATTTAGTTTGATGCAATCGAGTCTTTGGGGTATTTAATACCTAATAATTTAACTATTTACCTAGATCCAGTGTCAGTTACAGAGTTGTATCAGTTATGTCATAACTAGTAAAATTAGTTAGTTACAGAACTCAGTAGAACTCAGTCAGTTACAGAACTTAGAAAAACTCAGTAAACTCAGCCTCAATCCAGTTAAGTTCAGTATACTCATTTTATTATCTTTCAGATGGGAGTATGATTCTGCACTGAGTGAACCTAAGGATGGGGGCTCACCTGCCAGTAGAGGGTGTGATCTTTAGAAACGGTCCTTGTGTTCCAAAACTACGTAGCCAGCATAGGTTGAGACATCAACCTACTAGTTAAGGGTTGATGAGGTGTCCTACCTGCCAGTTGAGAGTACCATCATTCTCATTCAGAGTACCTACCAGATAAGGGTGACTCAACACTTGTCTTTACTCGTGGCATGGTACTGACACCCTTCCAATTGGGGTTATAGATTGGACCCCAACTCAGTTATCTTATTTGGGACATGTCAGTTAGATGATTATCTCCCACAGTTTCAGTTTCAGTCTCAGTATAGAACTCAGTTCAGTTCTATAGAATCAGGACTGTCAGACACAGTCACACAGCTCGGTATGGAACTCAACATAGTTTCATTCTACAGAATCAGGACTATTAAAAATAGTCACTCAGTTATCAGTATTATAGTATCAGTAAAATCAGATAATAGTTAGTCAGTATTCAGAATTTAGTATCCAGTATTGACATGATCTAAGTTATTGTTTATGTATCCATTTATTTACTCTCATTCAGTTATATTCATGCTACTCAGTCAGTTGTTTGTTCTTGCATATGAACCCATGTATATCACCCTACTTCACATAGCATACCAGTACATTCAAAGTACTGACGCATACTTTTCTTTTGCGCTATGATGTCTTATATCATAGGTTCAGATGCATGGTCTCCTAACCGTACTTAGTAGCCCATCTATTAGTAGAAGACTTAGTAGTGATTCCTCATAGTTTGGGGAAAAAGTATCATATCATTTCATTATTTTAGAGTTCAGTTTATTTCAATAGTCGGAGTTAGTTGTAGGCTTTTCCCATCAACTCCCTATTTAGACAGTTAGAGGCTTTCAGACTACAGTATTTCAGACAGATATTTTTGTATTCAGTTTTCAGTATTCAGTATTTGTTTTCAATTATGAACCTTATGGCGATTTCGGCCTACCTTCCATATTTATTTCAGTAATTTTATTATTGCATTGTTATTATTATTCAGTGCTCACAGCAGGTACTAGTCATGGGTTAGCTGGTGGTCTTTCGAGGTCTCTAGCATCGTGTAGCATCCTAGGTACAGACTCGAGGCATTACAATTATCTTTATCATAGATTTGAATATACAAAGCCTTATCCAAATTCAGCAAGGGAAATGGCAAATCAATAGAAGACCCACTGCTCGTTCCCCTATTTCTTAAATGACACACCTAAAAAGTTGATAAACTGATCAAAGGTAATCCGCATTTGAACAAATAGAGCACAAAGGCATGGAATTATTTGCTTAATAATATTTTTAACAATAATGTATTTCTTAATGATCACATTTGCATATTTATATCTAGAGAGTGCACCCGTACATTATTCCCACAGTTCATAAAATAAAGCAACAATACATGGTAAAATTTAAAGAATTCACGGACAAAGTAAATGGCCTATTCATCGATGGCTTGAAGACCCATCTACATGGTGTAATTTTCATCACCTCATCGAGGGATGGCGAGGATGGGTACGATGACCAGGATTTGGGTGGATATCCTCTGCCAAGGCATGACACTCATGGTACGGGGACAAGCAAATTAAGAGTAGCAAGAAAAAAAACTAATTTTTGGAAGAATGCATGTCTAGGTTGGAGGAGGCAATGAAAGATATCATTAATTTTGTGAAAAAAGAGAGACTAAAGAGAACAAAAAAAGATAAGAAGAAGAAGAAGAAAAGAAAGAATAAGGAGAAGATCAAAGTAATATCTTCTCTATTGATTATGGAAGTTGCATATTTTGTATAATCAATTTTTGTTATAATAGAATCTATTTCATGCTTTATAGAATGATATAATAGTTTATTATAAACTCTAATGCTTAAAAATACAGGTGTTCAGATCCAAAGACAACATTTATTAGTAAGAACTGTCAGCAATGGTGGCGACATTAAAGAAGTGCTCCTCGAGGTAGCAGCTTTGAAACGGGCGTCGATCAAGAAGAAAAAAGCAAGGCAGCGACAGAAGGAGAAGAAGATAAAGAAGAACAATAAGAAGGAAAAAATAACAAACCAAAAGATGATGAGAAAGATGAATAAAATATGAATGCACTAGAAGAAAAGAACAATTATGAAGTAAGAAAAAAAATGCAACAGTGGATAGAAATGAGTTTCTTAAGGAAGTTGTTGATGACATCAAAAACATTATTATGGAAGACAAGACAATTGAGGAATCACAAAACAATATATAAGTATTATTTAGGTGATGTTTATTTAGTTGACTTTTGAGAATTTTTTTTATTTGGTTTCTATTTATGATGAGGTTGAGTTTGAAATAATGAAGTTTAGTAAATGGTGGGGAATAACAATTTAATTTTTTTTAAGCTCTGGATGGTAGAGATAAACATGATAATGTGAAAATTTTGTGGTATAATTATTTTAAATATTTTACAATTTATATAATTAATGTCCATATACAGTGTTGAGTAGTCTATGAATAAAAAATGTAAAGCATATATAGTATAAGTCAAGCATAGTGGATTAATAAAAGGCATGCATAATACATTCAATCCCACTACACCCCATTTAACCCTGTCCAAAAATCTAAAACTTATAGTAAACCATACTCCATAATTTTTAGACCATTCTTTTTTCCTTTAGCCACAACCAATATATGCTTATGTTTTTCAACAATCTTTTAACTAATCAATCTTGTGTTTCAATTCTCTATATAATATCATAAGACGATCCTTATTTTCTTCAGATTTTTCAAGACTTTTCAATATTTCAAACTTTGCAACGCCTTGAAATTTTGATTCCACGAAATCGAAAGAAATTCATTTGAAATAAGAGCATCCATCATTATCCTAAAATAACGATGATAAATTAAAAAATTATTATATCGTGCTTATAAATAATTTTTTATTAACAAACACACCTTTCCAACTACATAATTGAAGAATTTTTTACTTGAATTCTTGTCGGTTAGTGATATCTTCAAAATAGCAAAATTACCGCAATCACAAATATAAGTACTTTTGGATGTTTAAGATGACTGAGACATTATTTTTGTTGAAAAAAATGAGAAATATATGAATAAAAGGAACATGCATGAGTCTAAAGAGGTCTCATTCATTTATATAGTAGGGCTAACAAATATGTGATTGTTGGAGAATCGTACTTTCTGACTGTTGGGGAATGATCATAGACAATTGAAATGATTTATCATTTACATCAAAGGTGTTCTAAAGAATATTTATGTCTTATATAACCTATCAGTAAGATTTATTGTAGGCGCTATCATTGTATGGCCTAAAAGGGTTGTACTTTTAAACAAGGTGCAGCTCAAGCTTCTTAAATGGACAAAGTAAGAAAACATTCAGCAAATACATGTAATTTTTTTTATTATATACTGATGTCATTGTTAATTTCTTAATATGTACAATATATTATAGATATATTACCAAGTCGACTCCTGACCATCGGAAAGGTCTATGATAGACCAACAAATATATGGACACATTAAGATTATGGTAAAAAGTAGAAATTAAATTAAATAAAATTAAAGTAGGACAATTAACACTATCCAAATATTGTAAAACAATTTAAATATACTAGTTATGACACCATATCACTTTTGAACATGATCAAGTGATATTTAAGGCATGCTATAGTTGTAAGTCACTAAGATAAGACTAAAAAAGAGAGAAATAAAATAAAATAAATAAACATCATTTAAGCAAGAAAAAAAACAAGATATCATCACATGAGATTACACAATAATTGAACATGTGATCTAATGGGTATATGGAAGAGTGATGGTTGTGACTTGTGAGTGTTCATAGGACAAGTAATGTTTGAGAACAACTAGTCCTTCTCCAAGCATACATTTGTTCTGAGTAATTAATTGTTACCACCATTGCTGTTTCTTATAATCATTTGATCGAGTGTCCAATTGTTGTGTACTCTCATATGATGATATTTAGTTATTTTTCATTGCTTTGATTATGTTTATTTTATTTTATCTTATTTTATTTCATTTCTCCCCTTTTAAGTCCTAATTTACTTGTTAAAAAAATTAGATGATTGATGCTAGACCTATGGAGATATTGTGTATATATTATATCTTGGGTCTGGAATGTACACAATGGTCTATTTTATACCTACATATTATAGATAAATATATGCATCTATATGAGACTATATAAATGGTCAAGTCTTTATCAATTAAATCTAAAATCTATTTTACACGTTGCGAAATAGATAATGCATTCAGTATATAATAAAAAAAATTTCATAGTTTAGTATTTCTTGAATATTTTTGTACTTTATCAATTTTAACCGAATGTTTAATTATTCAACCCATTATTGGGTATATGAGGTTTAGGCCTAAAATAAATCTATAAGTTTGTAATACCCCCTATTTTCCAAAATTAAATTAACCCTCAGTACGTGGGTTATCCTATATAAAATTTTTAAAATACTCAGTATTTTTCAACGTAGAGTTTAAAATTCTATGTGGGTTATCATTTCGTAGGAAATTCAGTCAGATTTCCGACGATATTAAGTTTGCTCAAATTCGATACTCAGATGAAGAGTTAGAGCCATTTTTGTAAAGTTATGTGTCAACTGGCACTTCAACGCGTCGCAAATCCAGGCCAAATGTCATTTGGCAATTTCCAGTCGAGCTCTACGATACCGCAGCATTGTGATACCAGCCAAGTTCCTAATTGTCATTTTCTAATGTTCCGTCGTGATCATGGCGCATCACGCCAAGGGTGAAATTCACATACAAAGGGGTAATGCGATTCCACCGCATCGCGTTGGCAACCTAGTTCACAATTGTCAGTTTCAAGTGACACAGTGTAATAGCACCGCATCATACCAAGGGCCCAAATCAAGTTTTTTAGTTACGATTTTTTAAGTCATTTCAGGGGTATTTGGGTCTTTTTCCACGGCCTAATCAGTCCTAAACACGAGATTAATGCCCTAAATAGCCTATTACATTATTATTCACTTAATTTCTCCTAAATTGAATCATTCTCTCTCAAGAAGGGCAAAACCCTAGCTTCAAGAAACAAGAGCAAACTCAAGAATTTCTTCAAGAACTAACATTCCAAGGTATGTTAGGTGTTCATCTATGGGTTCCTTTCAACCATAGAGTTCAAGAAGAAATTTTTAAAACCACGAGATTATTGATTTATGAATTACATGCTTGAAATTAGATTGTATTCATGTTCTTGACATTAATTGAGTTTCAATCCATGATTAATTGTGGTTTCCATGAAATTGAAATAAAATGTATATTGAATTGTGTAATGACCATATTATAATCCTTGAATTTGAAAGTTTGGACATTATAGTTGAAATGTGTATATGATATCCATGATTATGTTCATTAAGTTATGCTCCCCAAGTGTTTGATAGAATGTCCAGGTGAATTAAATGGTGAAACCAATGACATGCTAGTACATGTACAAGCTTATGCTCTACATGTGTTTGATAAATTGTCTCTATGAATGAATTATGGATAAATATACATTGTTATGTTTCTCAAGATTATGCTATGCTTTACTTTTCAGGCTATCGAGTCATGGAGGTATTTAATACCCAAAATACCTGGCTGTTTACCCAGAGCTACAGTAGTTACAAAATAGTATCATTCATGTCATGATCAGTAGAACTCAATCAGTTACAGAACGCAGTAGTACTCAGTAAGAGATAGAACTCATTAAAACTCAGTATCAGTCTAGTCTAGTTTAGTATAATCAGTTAAGGGTCTATTTAGTTAGGAGTGGGATTCAGCGCTGAGTGAACCCAAGGATGGGGGCTCACCTGCCAGTAGAGGGTGTGATCCTTAGAAGCAGTCATTGCATTCCAAAACTATGTAGCTAGCTTAGGTTGAGACATCTACCCGCCAGTTGAGAGTTGATGAGGTTTTTTAACCTGCCAATTGTAGGTTCCATCATTCTCATTAGAGTACCTGCCAGATAAGGGTAACTTTTCAGTGTCTTTACTCGTGGCACGGTACTGACACCCTCCAGCTGGGGTGTCAGGTTGGACCCCAAAATTAGGACTATTAGATACAGTCAATCAATTTCAGTAACTCAGTTATCAGTAATCTCAGATATTAGTTACTAAATTATCAAAACTTAGAACTCAACTTCAGTAAAAAGTCAGTTACAGTATACATGTAGATGCACAGTATTACATCCTCAATATTTACAGCAGTTTCAGTTATCCATGTATGCTCATAATCAGTTACTATATATCATTCAATCAGTTATTATTTATACATATGAAACCTTGCATTCAGCCTTACCTCATCTAGCATACTAGTACATTCCACATGCTAACACACACTCTTTCTTTGCGTTATATTGTCTCATAATATAGGTTCAGATTCTCAGGTTCCTGACCGTGCATAGATAAATCCAGTTATTAGCAGTAGTTTAAGTAGTGAGTCCTTATCTATCGAGGGAATGCTTTTATTTTTGTATTTTAGTTTATCAATAGTTCAGTAGTCGAAGTTAGTTGGGGGTTGTCCCATCAACTCCACATTCAAACAGTTCAGTTAGAGGCTTTTTAGACTAGACTTTTAGATAGTATTCAGTTTTACAGATTATTATTATAACTGATATTCTTATTCAATATTTTAGATTTTGAACCTTATGACATTTTAGCCTATTTTTCATATTTATTACATTATTATTTATTAGTGCTCACAACATATATCAGTCGTGGGTTAACTTGTGGTCCTTCAGGGTCGTAAATATCGTGTAGCATCTAGGGTATAGACTCGGGGCCTTACACAGTTTTATGAAAAAACATAGGAATGGTCTTGCATCGATCAATTTATATAAAACTTAGAAAGGGAATTGAAATGAAATTGAACAACTAAACAATACTTGAACACAAAGTTTGAATAAAAATGGAAGATGTTATATTAAATTTACAAGTTCATCGATATTACATGTATCAATATTGAGACAAAAACCAATAAAAAGGAAAAAAAGGAAAGCTTTCATTTACAAAATCAACACACCATGAAAGCTTTTAGAATGAACTTAAGCAACAAAAAGAAAACTAAACTACACTACACTACACTGTGGGGATGTTGGGGGGGGGGGATAAGATCATTGGGATTTAGATGGATCCTCTCCACTATGGACCGAAAAAAGTGGGCCATTTGTTGGAGTTCTAAGTCCAGACACTGATGATCAATAGAAAGGCCCTGAAATAGGAAGTCCATATCGCTCCTCAATCAGAGTAAATCTTGGTTGCGGGTGGTTCACATTCTGTGCATAGGTCAGAGATTATAAAAATTTTTTGTCATTGTTATAGTGTTTTTTTGCTTGTGGAGGAAGATGAAGTGAGTGTAAAATAAACCAATAACTTTCTTAAATAGAGAAGAGGAGAAGTATGAGGACCAATCATTGCTAGAAACGTATCGTAGGTAGAGGAGGGTGTGTGTGAGAATGGAAAATGAAATGGTATGACAGTCGAGTCAGACGAATCTTTTCAAATGGGCACCTTTTTCTATGTATCATGATGATATTGAATTATATAGTATATTTAGAATAGTGTTTTGTTAATAAACCACGAGAAAGGTTTATTATATATTATGTGTTTAGGATTTACCATGTAGACCACACAAAGGTTGATTATATATTTAATAACTAGTTGAGGAATATAGTGTATAATCTACTACTGAAATAATATATATAATAAATATATGACAATCTATAAAACACAATACGTGAAGTCGATTATAAATGCACTTCGTTACATTTGAAAGAAGAATAGTGACAGTGGCATTACAACTTGTCCAGTGCCTTTGATAAAACAAATAGAAGATACAATGTCAATCCTATCTTCTTACATGAAGGCTACATGTTGTTCTCTTATGACTTACCCTTTTGCACACGGAATACTTATTCTTTCTCTTGGGCTTGAAAGACTCCAACACTTCCTTAACATGTTTCACTCTCCTCCTCCCTAATTAGGATAAAAGTCAGGTGAAAGAACCCAAATTGCTAGATACTCTCACGCCACACTCTATTCCAACTCTAAAGGTACTATACAAATTTGTTCCAAGTATGCAAGAAGATGATTCTTTTAAATATATGGGCGAAGATTAGTCATACATTCTATTTCCATAATCATCTTCATGCATCAATTGCAAGGCTGCATAGCATGAGCATATGACAATTTTATCAAGTCATACATCCGGCAAGAACATGACCATCAGAATAGATTGACTTTGGAGGAAAAACCATAACTAATCACCGTGAATTCCTTGGTGCTTTCATTTATGTTGTTCACATACAGGTATTGCCCTCAGTCATGTTTTTCCTAAAGATCTTCTCAGCTTTGAGAACAAATGTATTTTTTGAATTGCTTACTTCTGCATACCTCTTCCAAAATATTTTGCTAAATCTAAGATCAATTGAATTAAAGATGGCGGCCACTTAATACTCTCTTTCATCAAGCAACATTGCATTGAGCGACTCAACGATGTTTGTGGTCATGACATTGATTATATTTCTTGGAAAGTGTGCCCTGCTCCACCTTTAAATCAAATGTTATTATCAAGGCAAGATATTGTGTTGGGAAATTTTTTTTACCAAAGTTGAAGTAGTCATTAAGCTCATCTAATGTGTACACCTTTTCCACATGGTAATACACATTGATATAGTCTCCACAATGGTGATTCTTTGTAATATTTTCATTGAGATTACTCATATACACTCTATGACATATACATGAATAATGTTTTTTGAGGCCGTTGTCTGTGCTTACATATCTGTCAAAGATGACACACAATTTTGGTTTAATGATGACAACGAACTTAAGCTTCTAGAAGAAGAAGAAGATGCATGACGCATTATTCTCCTTGTCCACCATACAATATGCTATGAGATAGATATGATTCTATGTATCTTGTGCAACAATGGATAACAACACACTTGGTACTTGCCAGACAAATATGTGCCATTAATGGAAATGACCTTTCTCATGTGTGCATACCCATGGTTGGAAGCCCCAACCACCATAAAGTAGTACATAAACTTTTTTTTAGTTGAACGAACACATTTTATTGCAACCTTCAGATCATTTACACCAACTCAACTATCCCCAAAGGCATAAAAAAATAAAATAGAAAATTTTCTCCAGTCTTGACCATACCCAACAACTTTTGTAATTTGCTCCTTCTTTTCCTGTACAATTCTTCTAATTATAAAGATGTTTTATCCAATGTCTATCTTTGCACCGAGGATCCCTACTAAGTACGTTAAGAATTCTCACTTTACTTTCATCTGTATTTGCTTGACCAGCACCTGCATCCTCCGTACTTTCTGGTTCTAGAGGGAATCAATCATGGCACTCAAAATTTGATAAATCAATGCAGCCAAAATCACCTAGATGAGCCCCCTGCTAATTCTCCCTTTTGATCTCCTATCCAACCTTTTCCATAGTTCCTCCAAGTTAGTATTACAACAACCTATTTGTAGCCATTTAACAATCACTTGTAGGCATTTGCTTCAATAAGTACACTCAAAAAAAGAGATGCCCCATGGTTTCGTGATAGCTGTCACATAGCAAGTGAAATACCTCATACTTTTTCCTAGCTTAATTTCGCTCCTAGAATATCAAGAGTTAGCTTAAAACTGAATAACAATTTTCGCATATGAAATTTTTAAGATTTAGACCCTCCATTGTGTAGATAATTGAATAAGCTTTCCATCGATACCAATTTCACCCAAATTCGATACTCGGTTGAGAAGTTATGACATTTTTAGTAAAGTAGTATCCCAATTGGAAAAGCATCGCTCCGTGTTGACTTGCAAAACAGAAATTGTCCGATTCTAGTAAACCTCTACAATTGTCACATAATGCGTTAAAGTTCCAGGTCCAGTTTGTCATTTTCCAGTGGCTCACCACGATGGTGGGACTAGGATTCTTCTTTTTACAGTAGCTCAATGTGATTTTACCATGTGCGTTGATGGCCAATTTTCTAGTCGTCCTTTTTATAGTGAGCCACTGTGATAGTGGCACATCGCGGTGGCATACAAATTCAAAAAATTTCTCTTGTTTCCAGTTCCAATTAAATTTTAAAAGGGGGCACTTTGGTGAATTCCCAAGCCCTTAATTCCCAATCCTAAGCACTTTATGCTTATTTTCATCCATTCTCTCTCAAAGCAAAACCCCAAATCTCAAAAGCTTACTCTCCAAGAAATCAAATTCCTTCGTTGTTTCTCCAAGAAAGCTCTAAATTAAGGATTTTCAATTCAAAAAAATCAAGAGTTCATATTCAAAAGCTCCAATAGGAATCGAAAATTCAAGTTTCTTCATCTAATCATCAATTAAGGTATGTGGGGTTTATGAAAAAGGATCTTCTTTCATCCTTGTGACCAAAACTAGATTTTAACTTCAAATATATTTGATTCTATATCAATATACATGAGTTTTATATTAGGGTTCATACCCAATGTTGCTATTTGCAAGATTATGAGATTTCAAGTGTTTTAGTAGTTGAAGTGTATGACTATTTTCATACCTATTGTAGAAATTTCCAGATTTTGAGATGAATTATTATTGTTTTCATTACCAAATACGATTATTATGATGTTTTGACATGAGATTGATGCATGAGTTATTATCCCAAGATTGAATATTATTATTTCTAGAATGATAATGCTTAAAGCATCAGATGATCCGTTTATTTTTAGATTTTCAGATTTTCAGAAAGCCTTAATCTTTTGATCTTCAGATAAGATTTGGAATCCACTTTACAGATTTATTTTAAATTTTAGAAATCAAAATAGTTTTTTTCACAGAGTGAATCAGATAAATGCGTAATTGATTTTGTAATAACCCTTATGCTAGCTGTCAAAGTGAATTTCCAATAGAAAGAGCATAGAGATTAAAAGAGAGTAGTATTTAGCACAGAGCTGGAAGTATGGAATTAGCATGCTTTATCTTCCATAGAACTATGTAGCCAACGTAGGTACAGATTTAGATTATTTCCTTTTCTATATGGATGAAAGATATAGATGTGATCACTTATATTAGGTTATACTCCTTGGAAAGAGTATGAAACCTCTCCCCATCGTGAGGTTTTCCCTTTAGGGGAACAAGATATTGGAATCCGTGTTATCTCATATGGTTTATGTCGGTTAGAAGAGCCTCCCTTCAGATAAAGTATTTTCCCTACATAAAGAGTAATACTAATAGAAATGTATAACAGAAAAGATTTTGGAAAACTAAGTGTAAAGACTCACACCTTTATTCAGATTATGCTTTATAGAAAGATATTAGCTATAGATTTCAATTTCAAGATTTCAAATATAAAAGTGAGTCCTTTCTACACTTAGACAACATGATTTACAGACAGTTCACTAGCACAACTTTTAGAACTAAATTTTATGACTCACTACATTTACAAAGTATGATTTGCTATTCATGATTATAGATTTCAGTTTTCAGACATTCCTATTTATGTGAGTCATTTACATTTAGCATGCATTATTTTATAAAATATGATGAGGATTGATATTATATTTTACTTATGCATTCACCCCCATATACTCAGTACATCCTCAAAGTACTGATCCATATATACATCTATTGACTATATTGTCTCATAATGTAGGTTCAGGCGCTTAGTTTCAGCAGCGTGAGTTATTTCGAGCATCTACATCTACATCCCAATAGTTGGTGAATCCTCATAGTTTGGGGATTTAGTCTTTTAGTTTATTTTTAGCCTATCAGTTTAGATGATTCATTATGCTTTTCAGACAGTTCGAGTCAACTGGGGGTTTGTCCCAGTGACTCTCTAGATACTAGTAGTAGAGGCTTATCAGACTGCTAGTTTTGATACTGGTTTTTTCAGTACTATTTCATCAGACCCCCGAGACTAGTATTTTTCAGATATTATAGTCAGACAGTTTTTTGTATTCAGTATGATTTTACTGTTTAAATTTCCATTAGTATGAGATTCAGACTTAGTAGAAGGCAGACAGGGTAGACTTAAGGCTACACATAGTCTTGAGCACTGTGTGACATCTTGGGACCCATTTTTGGGGCGTTATAGCAAGCAAGTCCTCCTCCACCATGAGGGAATTTATAGACCCGGGATTGAGGCTATTAGAAACATTTAAAAAAGAGGGTAACACTGCACATCCATTCTTAGATGTTCTATGAATTATGTTCTTCACGGTGAGACCTCCTATCCAATACTTCCAATAACCCAGCATGTAATGTATCTCCTTATAAGATGATTCTTTCAATCTCTCTTCGGCTTGGACCTTTGTTGTTGATGAAAAAGTTCAAACAAAGTGAGGCAATGATATCCACCGTGATATTTTTATGGTTTCTCATGACATATTCAACACCACAACTATGCTCACCGACATACTTATATATTTGAAGCCTACCCAATGCTCACCGATAAGTAGGATCTACACACCTTACCTTGTAGTATTTTTACAAGTTTTGTCCAAAGTGTAATTGAAAGACTTCTTCACTGAGGCCTTCTTCATGAAAATCAGTAATGTTTTCTTATCGTTGAATATTTGTCCAACATAAAGATTGGTGTCGTCCAAGAAAGAGTGGCTTGCTTGTGGTCCGAACTTCCCCTCGATACCTCCTTCGCACTTTTCTTCTTTAAATTCTTAGGATCTTCCTATGCATGAACCCATGCACTCATATCTTATTGAGCTATCATCCACTGTTGAGGGTGGGAGTGAGGCTGATGTAGAAGTTCATTCTCAAGACTGTTCAACAACTTTAACCCTTAAAATAGGTCTAGAATTATCAAAATCAATTAAAGCATGTATAATTCCATGTGTCTATAATTCTTTATGAATGTTGGATAGATTTTCCCCCTCACGTTCATCAAGTAACTCATGACCATATTTCTTGGATAACAACTTGATGCTCCACTCGTCATTACACTTTTAAGCATGGTGGCATATAAAACATTGTGATGATGAGCAATGAACACTATCTACTTAAACACGGATGTCTAAATTCAACATTTCGGGGTCTTCTCCTATTCACCCAAAAATTTACCACCACCAACTATGTATTTTATAATAAACATAATATACCTAGATGATAGTAGTTAATAGACTCAAGTACAGGTTTATAAGCCTAGACTTAATAGACTGTAGTCATCTTCTTCTTATCAGATTCCACACAATACTTGATCAGAATCAACTTGATAACTTTTCTGACAACCACCACAATAAAACAATGAATTAGAGCTTAGGAATAGGCCAAGGAGTTGTGGAATATTGCTAATAATCATAGAGTCAATTTCAAAAAATGGGACTGATTTTCAAGCTTTATGAATAAAATTGGATGGAAATGTAGAGAAAAATAGGAGAAAATGACTGAAAATAATGAAGGCAACGTCACTTTTTGATGGATGCCAGAAAAATTAATGAAAAATCATCAAAAAATTGTATGAAAATTGCGACAAAATAAGCTTCATTGAGAAGCTTATGGATTTTTATTAACTTAATATCTAATATTTATATTTTTGGACAGGGGCTAAACTGTATTTTCTAAAACATAGGGATTGAAGTGTGGGTGGAACAAAAGTGCACCTTTTTAAACTTGTGTTCTAGGGTTGACACTTTTTTTAATGGCCCATAGGGTGCGTATTTGTCCCACTAGGTCCCGTTATTATTTTCTTAAAATATATACCATTGTTGTGGTTTATTTTCTGCGTATATATTTTAGAACTCTTAACAGAGACATTGTGAGAGACCGTTTGAGATTTTTCTACTTGTAGGTGACGTGCTCATAGTATTATTTCACTTATCTTTTTCCTACTTTTCTCTGTCAGTTTAATATACCTACTGAGTACAAGTGAACCATACTCACCCCTATTGTTTCATTTTGGTGTAGATACGAGTACTAGTATAGGATGATGTAGCTGACTTTTGAGTGAATTGGAGCAGTGTTTGAGGTACTAAGTGCTCTAGGATATTTCAAAGAAGACTCTAAACCTCCTCTTATCTTATTTTACATTTTTATTTTGATTTCACAGACATCTATATATTTCAAATTCAGTTATGTACTGTAGGTTTTTACACCGTGACACTAGATTTTGGGAATTCATGAGACTTTCTTCATATTTATACTTTAATTATGTTTTGTATTGTCCTGTCATCATTCTATAGATCTCATTTTGGATTAAGTTACTATCAATATTATTTTTCCTTTATCATGTAATACTCCAGGTTTTTGGCCTCTGAAAATTTCTCATTTTTCCATTACTGTTCAGAGTATAACCCAGATGACTAGTCGTGGTCACTCTATACTAGTCATATAGTACCACTTGTAGTCTAACCAGTAAGGTTGTCCTTGGAGTAACGACTTGGCTCTCATGAGTCGTAAGGCCTGTTCACCAGTCGTAGCATGCGACTTGTGACCATTCAAGAAACATAGCCCTGAGTTTCTACCCAGTCTATGAGTCATGGTGATGACTTATGACCAGTGACCATAAGTCATTACCTAATTTGTAGCAACAGGGCACTATATTTCCTACCCTTAATTAAGGGCATTATGGTCTTTTCCTTTTATCCCATTATTTACATGACTTAAAACCCTTCCTTTGGCCCTATTTCCATTATTTAACAAACATAAGCATTACTCACTTCTCTCTAAGTTCCAAAATTAAGAATAAGCTAGGGTTTCAAGAGCTTGATTATCTAGGCTTCCCTTGGTGGTCTTTTCTCTAAAACTCTTAGTGTCTTTAGGCATGTATATCCTCCCTAAAGTAATTTCATGCAAAAACATGTGTTTAATTATTGTCCATATGGTTTAATTATTGGATTTCGAATATAGGTTGGGGGATTTTGAATTGTTGTTACATGGATTGATTTCCTACAATTTTGAATTGGTTATTCATGCTTTATCTTATGATTTTTGAATGTAATATCTGCATGGGTATGGGTATTAAAAAGGGGAACATGGGTTTCCCCAATTTTATGGTTTAATGGTTTGGGATTGGCTTTACCCTAAACCCCAACTTGTGAAATTGGTTTTGAAATTGAAAGGCACATGGTTTAACTTACTTTTGGAACCTTGCAATGCATAAAAAGTTAATGGAACTTAATAAATGGTTTTTATAAGGCTTTGGTGGCCATGGATTGATTTTCAATTGGAACTTTTGAATCAAATTTGGATATTTGGTTTTTGGAATGGCATAACGGATTTGACTTGCAAGCTTAACTATAATTTGGTATGACAATACCAATGGTAAATTCCTAATTAAAAGACTCCTTGATTAATGGATGGGAATGTGTAAATGGTTTTAATTTGGGTTTAAAAGAGTTGTGTATATTTTCATGAAAGTTGGAGGTCCTAGGGAGACCGATACTGGAAACCACATTTGCCGGTGTGGGGGTCTTTATGACGTGTGCATAGTTCACCCTTTATATATTTTGGAATGGCTGGGGTCATGGATTCCCTTACCCTTCCTTATATATTCCTGGTCCACGTGTCTAACCCGCGCAGGGACCTTTTTAATAGGGGGAGCTGAACCCATATACACCATGGGTGCCCTTAGGATGGTTAGAGCTTACATAGTCTAGGCTAATGGTTTTTAGTCTCATGTTAAACCTTGTTACTTATCACGACATTCTATATATATGTATATATAAATATGTGCATATGGTTTTTGAATGGTTCAGGATGGTTTGATTTTAAAATTATTTTATCCCTTCCTTGAGTTACATGCTAGTGCTCATCTGACTAACCATCCTCGAATGTTGTATTATTTCATTATGTAGGGTCCTAGTGGTTACTCCATTATTTTATACATATTTAGATAGTTCTGTTTTATCCATTGTCTCAGCTTGTAGTGGTGATCCTCCTTCTTCCGGAAGGCCTGTTACTTCTTTGTTTCATTATATTACCTTAGACTATAACTTTTAGATTCCTTTTGGCTACATTCAGGGCATGCCCCAACCTAGGTTGATGTTCGATTTCATTAGAAGCTTTTGTGGAGAAAGTGTGGGTGGTTACTATTTATTGACTCTTAGTTTCTATTGAATTATCTATCTATCTTTCATATTATGTTGGGGTTGCTTTCTCTATTATGTTTATTATGCTTAGGTGACTAGGAAAAGGGGGTGGTCTCCATCCCTCATTGGGCTTGAGATTCTTGGGCTTGAGATACCTATCCTAAGTAGGTTTAGGGTTAGGTTGTGATAAGATTAGTATAAAAGCATAGGTTTTGGGTTGTTGGGTGTCCATAAAGACGTGTCGAGTAGAGTCCTTCTTATAGGTGTTTAGCATGCCACACATATAGAGGGAGGCTATAAGGTATTTAGAAATGTTTCCTTTTCTTGTGTTCTATTTTGGGCTATAGAGTATGGTGTCTTGAAATTCCTCTAATCTTTGAGTTACTCCCATTTCAGATCATGCCTCCCTAAAGATCTGATGTTAGTAGAAATCCCTATGGAACCTCTATCTTACCTGAGTACAATTAGATGGAACTCAACTTGTCTATGGAATGTAGACCCGGTCTAGGGTCCATGCTTGTGATTGTAAAGTCCTACATAGAGTTCCACCGATTCCTACTAATCCTCCTTGAGCTTCCCAGGCTGATGACACTCATACCTCGATGCCTCAAGGTGATGTTCCATATGTGAAATTTTGCTAATCTATTCATCTACTTACTTAGTTGGTAGTCTCTCAGTCCCGATAGTCTGACCATGTTGGTTTTATTGCTCTTTTTTCTAAGGTCACATGAGATGTCTAGTTTATAAGGTTGAATCCCCCAACCTTCATAAACTCTAAGGTTGAGGAAAATCCTCAAGGGTTTGTTGATGAAATAGAAAAGATATTCAGGGTGATGCATGCTATTGAATTAAGGGTATGGAGTTTGCTGCATACCAGTTGAAGGATGTATCTTATCAGTGGTAGGAGGAGTGGGAGAAGTTGAGGGGTGATGACATGGATCTAGATTTAGAGGGTGAGTTTTTGGGTGCCTTTCTTGGTGATTTTTTTCCTCAGGAGTTAAGGGAAGCTAAGGCTGAGAAGTTTGTGAACTTGAAGCAAAGAAAGATGAGTGTGAAATAGTATGCTTTGAAATTTTAGTAGTTGTCTCATTAAGCTCCAGAATTGGTGTCTAGCCATAAATCTGAGATAAGGAAGTTTTCTTCTAGGGTTTCTTATGAATTAGTATTGGAGTTTAAAGCTATAATATTGAATAATGACATGGATATCTCTAGGTTTGAGGTTTATAGAAAGTAGGTAGATGATGATAAAAAGAGATAAGAAGAGATGGAAGAAAGGCAGAATAAGAAGTTCAGGTATTCAGATCAGGGTAGAGGCCAATAAACTAGTGAGAGAGATAATAGAAAGTAGAGTAAGATGTAGAATTGAGGAAATCTGGTTCATATTATTTGGCTAGTTCTTGTAATTTAAAGTCATCTGGTGATCATTTTTTTCAGGGAAGTAGTGTTCCTAAGGCATAGGGTGCCTGATCTTAGGGTAGTGGAACATAGTCAACCCCACCATATGTCTTATAGATTTTATGGATAGATTCATCGTGGTTATTGTGATGAGGGAAGGAACTTGTGCTTTAATTTTGGTTAGCCTAGACATATATAGAGGAACTGTCCTGCAGCTAAGGTAGCCACAGGGCAAAATTATCTCTATGCTATTTCTACCTATTAAGAATATAAGGCATCTCAAGATATTGTTATTGGTATGTTATAATTTTTCTCTCGTGAAATGTATTATTTGCTTGATTCGGGGCCTACCCTTTCTCACGTGACCCTTTTTGTGCATTTTGCTTTTGATCTCAAAAGTATTTTTGACCTTTTTCTGTGTCTAATCTGGTGGTTAAGTCTAGAGTTACCAGAAGGATATATAGGGGTTGTGTGGTATCTATCTTTCATAGGGGAGACATTGATGGATTTGGTAGAGCTTGATATGTTAGATTTTGATGTAATCTTGGGGATGGATTGACATAATTCATGCTATGCCTCTCTGGGTGTGGGACCTGAAAGGTCTATTTCTAAGTACCTAATGAATGGGTGATTGAATGGGAGGGAAGTTCCTTAATGCCTAAAGGGAGGTTTATCTCTTATCTTAGAGCCCGAAAGTTAATATCTAAGGGGTTTTGGTATCACCTCATTCAGGTTAAGTACTTTAGTTCTGAGGGGCCTTCTTTGCAATCTAACCTTGTTTTCGATGAGTTTCTTAAAGTGTTTCCAAGGGATCTTTCTGGTATTCCTCCCTATAGGGAAATAGACTTTGGGATTGATCTTCTATCGGATATTGATCCTATGTTTATTCCTCTTCATAAAATGGCTCCAACCGAATTAAAAGAGATAAAGGAGGAGTTAAAGAATCTTCTTGATAAAGGCTTTATTCATCCTAGTATTTCTCCATAGGGTTCTCCCATGTTTTTTGTTCGTAAAAAAAATGGTTCCCTTCGAATGTGATCAACAGTTGAATAAGGTTACAGTGAAGAATAAGTTCCCACTTTCTAAGATTGATGATCTTTTAGACTAGCTTTAGAGTGCTAGACTATCTTTTTACCTTTATTCAAGTTATCATCAGTTGATGATTTGGGAAATTGATATTCCTAAGACTACTTTTCAGATCTGGGGTGATTATGAATTCCTAGTAATGTCATTTGAGTTGACTAATGCTCCAACTACTTTAATGGATCTTATGAACTAGGTGTTTAGACAGTTTTTGAATTTGTTTGTGATAGTGTTTATTGATGATATCTTGGTGTATTTTAAGAGTAAGGAGGATCGTGCCAGTCACCTCCAAATTATATTGCAGACTCTTAAGGATCAGAGGTTGTATGCCAATTTTTCTAAGTGTGATATCTGATTAAATAATGTAACTTTTTTAGGGCATGTTGTTTCTAAAGGGGATTAAGGTGGATCCATAGAAAGTTGAGGTAGTTAAGAAATGGCCTAGACCCACTATTTCAATTGATATTTAAAGCTTCTTGGACTTGACTGGGTATAGAAGGTTTGGGGAGAGTTTCTCTTTTATTACTGCTTCATTGATGAAGTTGACTCAAAAAATAGTGAAGTTCTTATAGTCCAATGCTTGTGAGGGTAGTTTTGAGAAGTTAAAGGATAAGTTGACGTCTACTCTGGGTTTGAGCCTGCTTGAGGGTACTAAGGGTTTTGTTGTATATTTTGATATGTCCCATGTGGGACTGGGTTGTGTGTTGATGCAACATGTTAAGGTGGTGGACTATGCTTCTAGTAAGCTTAAGGTTCATGAAAGGAATTATTCAACTCATTATTTAGGATTGGTGACTGTGGTTTTTGCTTTGAAATTTAGCGCCATTACTTGTATAAAGTGTATGTAGACATCTATTCAGACCATAAAAGTTTGTAGTATGTTTTTACTCAGAAGTTGTTGAATCTTAAGCAGATGTGGTGACTTGAATTGCACAAGGACAATGCTATGAATTGTTAACCAGGTAAAGTTAATATTGTTGTTGATACTCTTAGTAGGTTATCCATGAAGAGCTTGTCTCATATGGATGAGGAAAAGTGAGGATTGGTGAAGGATATCCACCAATTGGATAACTTGGGAGTTCACCTTTTGTACTCCAAGAAAGGAGGAGTAATTATTCAAGAGGTAGTTGAATTATCTCTTGGTGTAGAGGCGAAGTAAAAGCAACCTTTGGATCCTATACTTATGAAGATTAAGGATTATGTGGGTCAGTAAAATATTGTGGAATTCGAGATTAGGGGAGATGGTATCTTGAGGTACCAAGGTAGGTTGTGCGTTCCTGATGTTGATAGGTTGCGGGAATGGATTTCGGTTAAGGATCATGAGTCTAGGTATACAGTTCATCCAGGTTTGACAAAGATGTACCATGACTTAAAGGAAATCTAGTGGTGTTGCAATATAACGATAGATGTGGTAAATTTTGTGGCTAAGTGTATGGTCTGTCAGCAGGTGAAGGTTGAACACATGAGGCTTGGTGGGATGTCTCAAGAGCTAGATTTGACTATATGGATGTGGAATATGATCAACTTGGATTTCATTGCGAGTCTTCCGCGTTCTAGCAATTTGTATGATTTGATTTGGGTCATTATGGATAAAATGACTAAATTTGCTCAGTTCTTGCCTGTGAGGTCTAACAACTCTGTAGAGGATTATGCTAAGTTGTTTATTTAGGAGATTATCAAGTTTTATGGTACGCCAGTGTCCATTATTTATGATCGAGGTACGCAATTCTTTTATCATTTTTTGGCATTTATTTCAGAAAGATTTGGAGGGCAAAATGTGCCTTAGCACCGCTTTCCATCCTGTAACAAATAGACAAGCAGAACGGACTATTCAAACTTTGGAAGATATTATAAGGGCTTGTGTGATTAATTTTGGAGGTAGTTAGGTAGATCACTTACCTCTTATTGAATTTGCATATAATAATAGTTATTATTCAAGTATTTAGATGGGTCCATTCAAGGCTCTTTATGGTAGGAGGTGTAGGTCTCCAATTGGATGATTTGAGGTTGGTGAGACTAGATATTTTGGTCTTAACTTAGTTCACCAAGCCACGAAAAAGGTGATAGTGATTAGAGAGAGGCTTAAAACTACTCAGAGTTACCAAAATTCTTATGCAAATGTAAGGTAAAGGGATTTTAGATTCTGAAGTAGGTAATTGGGTGTCTTGAAAGTCTGTCTTATGAAAGGAGTGATAAGGTTTAGGATAAAAGGGAAGCTCAGTCCCTATTTTGTTGGTATGTATCAAATTTTGAGAAGAGTTTGGAAAATTGCATACAAATTGGATTTTTCTACAAGTTTGGGTTCTATTTATTCGATTTTACATGTGTCGATGATGAAGAAGTGTATGGGTAATCCTTCTTTGATTGTCCCTAAGGAGAGTGTAAATATTTTGGACTCCTTGTCTTATGAGGAAGTCCTTGTCAAGATCTTCGATAGGCAAGTTCGTAGGTTAAGTACTAAGGATGTAGCTTCAGTGAAAGTCCTTTGGAGGAATAAACAGATGGAAGAAGCTACTTGGGAAGCTGAAAATGACATAGAGTCCAAATATCTATTCTTGTTCCCCTGTTGGATGAAAATGCTTGAGGTATAATTTTCATTCTCCTTCTTGTGGCTTTTCAAATTTATTGTTTGGGTATGTGTGCATTTTTTCTTATTGTCGTGTTAATGGATTCCTTGACTCCTCATTCGGGGATGAATGATCTTAGAGGTGGTAATGTGATACCCAGGTTTTTGGCCTCTAAAATTTTTTTGATTTTTCATTATTGTTTGGGGTACAACCTTGGTGACAAGTCATAGTCACTCTATACGAGTCGTATAGTGCCACTCGTAGTTTAACCAATAAAGTTGTCTAGTGTTCCTATTAGAGTCACGACTTGGAACTCATGAGTCATAAGGTATGGCCATGAGTCGCAGGGTGTGAATTGTGACCATTCCAGCGAGGTGGCCCTAATTTTTTCCTCGAGCACGACTCATGACTAGTGACCATAAGTTTCTTACCTGACCCGTAGTGACTGGGCGCTATATTTCCTGCCCGTTTTATTAGGTACAGTGTGTTCTTTTCCTCTTATACCACTATTTCCACAACTTAAACCCTTCCTTTGGGCCTATTTCCATCAGTTAACAAATATAAACATTACTTTCTTCTCTCTAAATTCCAAAATCAAGAACAAGCTAGGTTTTCAAGGGCTTGATTATCTAGGATTCCATTGGCGGTGTTTCTCCAAAATTCTTGGTGTCCTCAGGCATGTATCTCTTCCCTAAAGTATTTTTTTTACAAAATCATGTGTTTAATTATTATCCATGTGGTTTAATTGTTGGGTTTCAAATATGGGTTGAGGGATTTGGAATAGTTGTTACATGAATTGATTTCCTATGGTTTTGACCTGGTTATTCATGCTTTATCTCATGGCTTTTGAACGGAATATGTGCATGGGTATGGGAATTTTAAAGGGGAACATGGGTTTCCCTAAATTTTATGATTTAATGGTTTGGAATTGGATTTACCCTCAACCCAACTTGTGAAATTGGTTTTGAAATGGAAATAACTCACTTTCGGAACCTTACATTGCATAAAAGTTAATGGAACTTAAAAATAGTTTTTGTTCGGCCTTGGTGGACATGGATTGGTTCTCAATTGGAAACTTTGGATTTTGGTGCATAATGGAATGGTATTGAAGCTTAACTATAATTTGGTATGACGGTACCAACGGTAAATGCCTAATTAAAAGACTCCTTTGTTAATGGATGAGAATGTGTAAATGGTTTTAATTTGTTCTTAAAGAGGGTTGTGTAGCTCGCCGTGAAAAGTGGAGATCCTGGGGAAATCTATACTGCAAAGCATGTTTGCCGGAGTGGGGGTCTTTATGGCTGTGTGCATTGTTCAAACTTTATATATATATATATATATTGGAATGAATGGGGTCATGGATTCCCTGGACCTTCCTTAGATTTTCCTGGTTCGTATGGATAATACATATTGGGACCCTTTCAGCAGGGAAACCTAAAACCATATAGCCCGTGGGTGCTCTTAGGATAGTTAGAGCTACACAATCTATGTTAATGTTTTTGAATCTCTTGTTAAACCTTGTTCCCTATCCCAAAATCCAATATATATATATATATAGGTTTTTGAATGGTTTGGGTTGATTTGATTATGGCATTATTTTATCCCTTCCCTAAGTTACATGTTAGTGCTCATCGCACTAATCATCCCGGACAATGCATCATTTCATGATGTGAGGTCCTAAGGGTTCTTCAATTATCTTTCATAGAGTTAGGTGGTTCTGGTTCGTCCGTTGGTTAGCTTGAAGTGGTGATCCTTTTTCTTTAAGAAGGCCTGTTACTTTTTGGTTTTATTATGTTGTCTTAGACTATCACTTTTGGCTATAGTTGGGGGCATGTCCCAACCTAGGTTGATGTTCGATTTTGTTATAGGCTTTTGTGGATAAAGTATGTGTGGTTACTGCTTATTGACTCTTAGTTCCTATTGAGTTATCTATCTATCTATCTATCTTTCACATTATGTTTGGGTTCCTTTTGCTATTATATTTGTTGTGTTCAGGTGTCTAGGTAAAGGGGTGTGGTCTTCAGCCCTTGGTAGGCTTGAGATACCCATCGTGACTAGGCCCGGGGTCAGGTCGTGACATATTAGTTTGGCTGATTGACATTTTATAGAGGTTTAGCCGCAATAAGTGTCATCATGACCCATATTTAGGTCATGACAAGAGATCGGAGATAGAGTACATATAGCTAGAATTGTTATTCTATTGTAAAATTGGGCATATACTAGGATGTTATTGCACTTGAATGTTAGATTGAAGAGTAGTAGTGAGTGTACGATTTTTGGATTATTAGAACCAGAAGACCAGGTGCATTTGGTTTGTTGGTGAGCATTTTCCATGAGAAATATTATTCGTATAGTGTTTTGATGGAGATGTGTGTCACATATTGCTAGTGTAATGTTGCGCCCAAGCACACACACAAGTATACATGGTCCCACCAAGTAGTAAAGTGGCCTTTAAAATCCAAGTATCGATCCCTCAGAGACTTGTCTTGACATCTATCCAATTCTAGTTCACTATTACGATTAACCAAGTGCTATTGAAGTCGAAAGAGTTTGAAAGTTAAAACTAAGAGAAAAATTAACAATGCGGTAAATTAAGGTATTGGACAATAAATGGGGAGAAACCTAGGGTTAAGGTTATGTGAACAAGCATACTATGCTATTGAACTTCATTAGTAAGGTTAGTTATCTTGGTTGTTGATTCAAGGGGTTGATATTATGACTATGACCTTTTGAGCCTATAATCACCTATCTAGCTTAGCCCGACAACTACATCGTTGAGCGGTAATGTGTAAAATAAGTTAAATGCATTCATATTTCATCCCGTAACTGAGCCAAATAGGTCACTTAGGTATATTCCTATCCTAAATGCAAATTATAACGTCATTCTGTAGAAGATTACAATCCTATTCCATTTATCCCCACGTACTATCCTGTTGCTCTTCCTTTCAGGCTCACAAGATGACTAAGTATATATTCTAAGGGTATATAATCCTTAAAATAATAAATAAAAGGACAAATAAACAACTAAATATGATAAATAATCAAAATCAGATCAATTCATAACAAGAGTAATCATGTTCTTTGCCTTAACCCTGAAAAAGGGCGTTTAGCCGCATATGGACATATCGGTAATCGCAATGATTTAATACATGTTCAAATA
Organism: Capsicum annuum; assembly: GCF_002878395.1. Taxonomy (NCBI): domain Eukaryota; kingdom Viridiplantae; phylum Streptophyta; class Magnoliopsida; order Solanales; family Solanaceae; genus Capsicum; species Capsicum annuum. The sequence goes on along the minus strand of NC_061120.1, from coordinate 175,469,050 downwards.
AATAAACAAACCAAAGTAATGGAAGAAAAAACCTAATTGAAGTATTTTCCACCACCCCTCAAAGTTTCAAGGTCGTCCAGCTGTGTAACATAATGTTTTAAGGGTCCTATTTATAGGAGGTCACAAGCTGCCGATTCTGCCACACCGACGTGTCACGAACCTTATCGCGGTTCCTAGGGTCTGTGGAACACCAATATCATGGTGAAACACTGTAATTGGTCATTTATTATTACCCTAAGGGCGTGGCATAGATCCTAACGCGGTGCCAAAGGTCCGTAGTACGCCAATGATTCCGAAACATCTATTTTGTGGTCAAATCTTGTCCCGTGCTTTTGTCCATCCATTCCAAGCCCTGTGGTGATGTTTTCACTTGATTTACAGGTTTAGTATCATCCATAGATAATCATAATAAACTCACCAAGCATCCTATATGTCACGACCCAAACTGGGGCCTGGCCGTGATGGACATCCCGAACCATGAAGGCCCGAAACGCCCTTCTCTATCTGGTAATCATGCTCAACATTCATATAATAAAAGAACATGCGAAAATATAATCGAATATGGAAATATGTTCATACTATGAATTTAATTTAACAATAAGGATAAAACCCCAATATCAACAAAACAATATCTGAACCAGTCTGCAAAATCTCTACTACATCTGAAAATAACAACTATCTAAAAACTGGGACAAGGCCCCCAGTAGACCAAAACCATAATAAGTAACATAATCTAAAAGACATACGCCTTCTGAAATAAAGAAGGCTCACCAACTGCACACATCACTATTGTATGAAAACTCTGTGGCTTAGCAGGACCTCTGAACTAAACTTTAGACCCTGGGAGGTGAGGAGTCCATACAAATGTACTGGTACGCAGAGCAAATTCAAAATAATAATTTGTATTCAACATATATGAGAGCAATTTAAAACAGTTCATAAACATATCATATAGTAAGAAATCTTATGGGCATTTTCGAAAGACTCTGTAAAATCATCTGAACTCTGTGACACTCTTTGTTTTACTTCTACGCTAGGTGGTATACCCTACAATTCTGTAATTCCATGGGCTATATGAAATCTTCCATTAACTCGGTAGCTAAGCCCCCAACCTAAGTATGCCGCAAGGGTTGGAGTCTCTAAATATACTACGCCACATGGCTGTTGCCAACGTATAATAATAATATGCCTGTATCGAAAATTATGGTTTTAGGCTAAGAGTTAATTGAACTCAATCCTTCTTCAGGTAACCACCTAACTCTCTTTATGCCCATTTTTAACTCTTTAAAACATGCATTCTTTGAAGACATAATCTGAAAACATACTCTGAAAACATACTCTGTTATGGCATACATACTTATGGTATCATCATACCATTGACTTACAAGTCACATCTCTGAGCCATTATTAGTATATTAGAATCTCTGTTTCCAAAACATAAATTTGGGACCACTATATCAATAAATTAGTTCGAAGCACCCTTTCCTTAAACACTCGTGTAAACACATGTATGCAACTCTCTTTGATAATATTTCAAATGATACAAGGTGGTCATGTTAATATTCTTAATCTTATGCAAATCTTTCTCTCTTTAATAAAACACATTGATATCAAGAAACTCCCTCTCAAAATCTCTAAATCATGCTCAAAATACTATGGTATTTGAGTGAACTATTTTCAAGCCATAAATCATGCATATCAAATCATTCACAATAAGATTACAAATTTAAAGTCATCACAAGAGAGGGATTTCATAATTTATGATTTTCTTGAATTTCTTGTTCTTGGAGAAAATCCTAGTTTGATCTTATTTAGAGAGTGAAAAGGAAGTTTTTGATATTGTAAAACTGATAGTGATTGATTAATAATACTTAAGGGGTGATTTAATTCGTGTGAAAGGTTTTTGGGATAAGGGAAAGACCAAAATACCCCTAAGGAACCCAAAAAAAATTGCATAATTGCATCAGTTGACGACCAGGGTTGACTGGCCGTCAGTCAGGTGATAAGTCGTTACCTAGGTCATCACTTTTGGGATGGTTTTCACTATCACTACCTTAGGCTGATGACCAGGACTGGCGGGCCATCGCACAGCTGATAAGTCATCAGCTTCGTCATCACGTTTTGGCAGACAGACACTTTGAAGTAAAATAAGCATAACTTTCTACTCCGATATCAGATTTTGAAACAATTGGTGGCGTTGGAAAAAGAACTCAAAGACCTTTAATTTGATATATAGTAGGCCCCCTAATTGTTCATATACAAGGATTTATGGTCAATTGAAGTGGATCCAAGTTTTGACGCTCACTAAAACTTGAACGATAGGAAAGCTTTCAACTAGTCCTTGAGTTAAGGGACCTCTATGATCTCGACTCAAGCCCAACTAGATTCACACACTACGAAAATTATTAACACACTATATTTGCATTGGATTTATGGCTTTTGGGTCATCTACGCATAGAAATGATGATTTTTTTTCTAGCCCGAAATGCGGGGTGTTACATTATTCCCCCTTGGGATCATTCATCCCCGAATGATGGGTAGGAATGATGAAGTCTTAAAGGTATGGAATAATGTATACATGGTATGTCTTCTAAAAAGGGATATATTCAAGATAAAACATTTAAACTTCTATCATGAAACTGAATTATGAGCTGACTTGACTTTACTTGCTTTAAGGAGCTGGTTCATGCTAAAAGTTTAGGATTCCCTTGAAGTGTTCATGATCCAATCATATATATTGAATTGAGAAGTGATAACTTAGGCAAGTATAAATCATGAGGTAACAAGACTTAGACTATACCAGGGTATTACACTGTCTGAGCTAAAATACTCGGAAAAATTTACTATTATGCGCTGAACTCTTATGAACCGAGTCATGACTAAATAGCTGAATCTTAAACATGTTTCTTGGACTGAACTGGATTCGCAATTTACATGGATGGAATATATTATCTCTTGGGATGGTCATACGCATGAGACTTCGAATATTAGACCGGGTGAAAAGGTGGAAAACCACAACAACTTGTCTTCCTGACTGTTAAACTGAATTTCTGGATATTCAGGATGAACTATACTGGAAATTTATATGTAATTGGAGTATATCTTCCACACCCTCTCTAAAGAAGTTCTAGTAGCATTAGGGAGCAAAGAATCTTAAGCATGAGTTACACAATGCATCCAACTGCGGAATCACAACAATGACATCACTCTATAGCATGGAATATAAACATATAACTCATAAACTAGGATAGAATTATCAGGCCTTAGGAAATACAACTTCTTACTTTCAAGCTTATCACACTTCTCTAATATCCCTTAACTATACTATTCTCCTTAAATACCATATACATTCGATTCAACTTATAACTCTCATATGGGCATTTATAAATCTTTCTACTAATGTCTATAGTAGCTTAAATCCTCTCACTGTGATCAAGCCTAACTCCAATTCACAAACTACAACATGCCACACTACAATACTAGTCCAAACCATATGATTCAACCTTTTATATACTTTTAAAGTTCACCCTAGGCATATCGTGCCTTACCACTTCAATGACTAACTTTGATCTCTTACTATGGATTCACTAGCGCATATTGCTTTCCTCCACTTAAATCCCAATAGGTCATTCAAGCCTATCTTTATAACCACATATGAACTTCTAGATAAACACCTACAAAGACATACTTTACATATTATCTAAACCACTATCAATATAACTCCCACTCTTTACCCCAAGAACATACACACACCAATTTCCACTAACCATCACATGTATTCAAGACTTGGCCCGGATCTTACTTCACACTTATGGCCTTATCTTAAACAAGCATACAATGATCTTCCATCAACAAGAAAACATTTACTCATCACCACTATCATTACATAAGGAGGAGTTATAAAAGTTTAGAACATAAGACCTTAAAGCATGGAAGGATATTATATGAGACTTGACACTTAACTGAGGCCTGAGAGAACAAACAATCAACACCAGGGATTTATCAGAGTGGTCTAAATTGAGGGAATACCTAGCTATAAGCTGAATCTCGCTAATCATTTGGCGTGTAGCATGAGTTATGGGAACTGAGCACACTATAAAGCGTAAGTACATGAGTCATGAGATGCATGACCTCAATTTGGAGTTCATAACATATGGAATGTGATTCTGACTACTGAATGAACTGGAACTCCTCATTTTGGGACTGGAAAAGTACATGATTTTCTATCATATGCATGAACATGAACCATGATCATGGAATTGAAACGTAAGGCATGAGTAGGTATTACGATAACTGAAAAATACTGAGATAAGAATGGGTTGAGCCTCACTCTCACTTTATGATGTTCTATATCATACTGACATCACTACTAGAATCTTAGAGCCTGTCTTGGTCTCTTGTTTTATGATCTCCCCCTTAGCTTTAAGCCATCATCTTAAGTTTGAGAGATACCTTACTATACTCCAAACTGAACTACACTCACTGCACTCTGGGGTCTGGAATACGACAATACACACAATTAATAGAACTTAACTCGAATGGCTACACCTGGAAATGGAAAACCTACTGGTAATCCTAATACTTTACCTTTTGAAACATACAGGGCTTCACTATACTTGAGCACTTACTAACTTTAAACCCTTATGAGTATCCCCATAGTCAGAGTGCACACCCTATAGCGCTTCAACTCTTATTTCTGCCGGTTCAACCTTCAAAAATTAAAACTTAGATTCTAACACTTAACATGGATATCACCAAGTCTTTGATGAATCATACTACTAGTATTTATCCACCTAGCAACTCAACCGTACTACTATGTCTACTAGCCACATTCTACATTTAAATTCAAGCCTATAGTCTAGCATCAATCATCTACCACCAATGAAGAATGCAACATAATATACTAGTCTATCAAATTGGGACATTCTACCCAAATACCTCATTTTATCTAGATACTACCCACGACTAAAACACCTTTATGACATTACTACTACTATACCTCAAAATCTACCACATACCTTCTCACAAGTAGTACTAGTTTACAACTACCAATAAAAAGAAGGTCAAGGGGGGTAAAGTCACATAATAGACATGGTCAACCTTAATCTTATATTATAACCCCATACAATCTTATCTACTTATACGGCTTTCTCACATCACACTTACTTACCCAAGCATATATTTAGACTATCTTCAAATTCCACAAACAACCATGAGTCTACAATTATAACTTACTGGCTCATCTAGCCATTTTCATACTTTAAGTAAACAACAATTCACCTTAACTAATAAAATCCTTCTCTACCTTCTACTAAACTAACAGACAAGGACGTATCACTTCATTACCAACTCAATCTCATGCAAAAAGATTCGGCTATACATATATTCAACCAATACAAGAACAACAAGTTGCTAGTGAATCGAAAAAGGCCTTACACGGCTTCATTAAACTTTGATTTTTGTGTGTTTGAACAAGAAAATGAGAGGAATGACAAGGCAACTATTCTAGTGAATTGAAAGATCCCCACACGGCTTCACTAGACTTTGAGTTTCAACAACAAAATGATAATAAGATTACAAGAGATAGAAACTTGACACACAATAATCCATGATCTAAGAATACGTATCTTACTCTGTATGAATAAAAATCTGAGTCAAACACTCCCCCCACAAACTACCATACAATCCACACATACTACTAGCTACGACATGAGTCTATCACTATAAAGGGGTAAATCATTCTCAAACATCAGTTATTCAACTAAAATAGTTATTTACACAAAAGTCATCCTCACTCTGACTTCTAACCTTGTGACTTCACATCATCAACTTCTTGGTTCAACATCACTACCAATAGGTCATGACACCGACACTTTAAATTATACTACTACTCTGGTGGAAATATAGTTCCAACATCCTGCTATATAATGCAGGTTGAAAAGCATAATTTTATCAAAATCAAAGTTCACACTAGAATCAATACACCCTAAAGCACTAATGGATTCTTCACGAGTCCTTGCACAATTTCAAAATCTTATATGGCTCAATTAGAAAAGACCATAACATTTAAATTTTAAACTTCTGCACTTGATTCACCTCAACGACGAGACATATCTGAGCACATCAAATTGAGGAAAGAATTGGGATAACTTTACTTTCGTATGGGCGACACCATAGCATGAATTAGAGTATAAAAGAGGAATATTTTGACTCCATAGCATGAACTAGAACATGAATAAAGGGAGACATTCCTAAACCCTTGTAGCCTACTGCTTATAAGTGTGGCACACTACATACCCATAAAAAAAGACTCTACCCACAGAAATCCTGAGACCATGAAACGTGCTTTGATACCAAGTTTGTCACGACCCGAACTGGGGCCTGACCGTGATGAACATCCTGAACCATGAAGGCCCGAAACACCCTTCTCTATCTGGTAATCATGCACAACATTAATATAATAAAAGAAAATGTAGAAATATAATCGAATACGGAAACATGGTCATACTCTAAATTTAATTTAACAATGAAGGATAAAACCCCAATAAAAAAAATAACATCTGAATCAGTCTGCGAAATATCTACTATATTTAAAAATAACAACTATTTGAAAACTGGAACAAGGCCCCTAGTAGACCAAAACCATAATAAGTAACATAATTTGAAAGACATAGGCCTTCTGAAATAAAGAAGGCTCACTAACTGCACACATCACTGCTATCTAAAAACTCTGTGGCTTAGCAGGATCTCTGAACTGAACTTTAGACCCTGGGAGGTAGGGGCATCAATACAAATTTACTGGTACGCAGAGCAAATTCAAAATAATAATTTGTATTCAACATATATAAGAGCAATTTAAAATAGTTCATAAATATATCATATAATAAGAAATCTCATGGGCATTTTCGAAAGACTCTGTAAAATCATCTGAACTTGGTAACACTCTTTGTTTTACTTCTACTCTAGGTGGTATACCATATAATTCTGTAATTCTATGTGCTATATGGAATTTGGCATTAACTCGACAGCCAAGCCCCCAACCCAAGTATGCCGCAAGGGTCGGAGTCTCTGAATCTACTATGCCATACGACCATTGCCAACATACAATAATAATTTGCTCGTATCGATAAATACATTTTTAGGATAAGAGTTACTTGAACTCAGGCCTTTTTTGGGTAACGACCTAACCCTCTTTATGCCTATTTTTAACTCTTTAAACATGCATTCTCTAAAAACATATTCTGAAAACATTCTTTGAAGACATACTCTGAAAACATACTCTATTATGGCATACATATTTATGGTATCGTCATACCATTGACTTGTAAGTCACATCTCTAAGTCATTATTAGCATATTAGAATCTCTGTTTCCAAAACATAAATTTGGGACCAACATATCAATAAATTAGTTCAAATAACCCTTTCCTTAAATACTCATGTAAACACATATATGCAACTCACTTTGACAATATTTCAAATTATAGAAGGTGGTCATGTCAAAATTCTTAATCTTATGTAAATCTTTCTCCCTTTAACAAAATACATTTATATCAAGAAACTCCCTCTCAAAATATCTAAATCATGCTCAAAATACTATGGTATTTGATTAAACTATTTTCAAGCCATAAATCATGCTTATCAGATCATTCACAATAAGATCACAAATTTAAAGTCATCACAAGAGAGGGATTTCATAATTTATGCTCTCAAACAATCTTCAAATCTGATTTTTTCATACATATACATGTAAATAAATTTAAGGCGAAACGCCTAAGGGCCAAATCAACAATGCATTTGAACATTTATATTGCGTAATAAAATCATGTATTTCAAAACCCCTTTCTAAAATAATGCTTGAAAATCTTTAAATCATGTTCTAGTGTTTCCAAGCCCATGTAGTTTTTAGGATAAACCCCACGTACCTCAAATTAATTAGTTTAAAGAGAAGAACTCGAATCTCAATTCGTTCCTTAAAAATCTTGTACTTAAGGCTTGATTTTCTTGAATTTCTTGTTCTTGAAGAAAATCCTAGTTTGATCTTATTTTGAGAGTGAAAAGGAAGTTTTTGATGTTGTAAAACTGATAGTGATTGATTAATAATGCTTAAAGAGTTATTTAATTTGTGTAACAGGTTTTTGAAGTGAGGGAAAGACCATAATACCCCTAAGGAACCCAAAAAAAATTACATAATTGTATCAGTTAACGACCAGGGTTGACGGGCCGTCACTCAGGTGATAAGTTGTCACCCAGGTCATCACTTTTGGGCTGGTTTTTACCATTCACTGCCTTAGGCTGACGACCAGGTCTGACGGGCCATCACACAGCAAATAAGTCGTCAGCCTCATTGTCACATTTTGGTAGACAGACACTTCGAAGTAAAATGATCATAACTTTCTACTCCGATATTAGATTTTGGCAAAATTGGCGGCATTGGAAAGAGGACTCAAAGATCTTTCATTTGATATATAGTATGCTCCCCAGTTTGTAATATATAAGGAATTATGGTCGATTGAAGTTAATCCATATTTTGATGCTCACTAAAACTTGAACGATAGGAAAGCTTTCAACTAGTCCTTGAGTTAAGGGACCTCTATGATCTCGACTCATGTGCAACTAGATTCACACACTACATAAATGATTAACACACTATATTTGCATTGGATTTATGGATTTTGGATCATATACGCATAGAAATGACAGTTTTCATTCTATCCCAAAATGTGGGGTGTTACACTATATCATCAAGCGCCATGAATTAGAGCTCAAAATGAAATTCAATTCAAGATAATGAACTAGAAACTTATGCAAACAATACTAGTTTTGTCCTTTTGATCTTTAACTTAGTTTTATCTCTTGGATTGTTTCAATTGAATCTTAAAACACTATAAACAAGTTATTCCACACATTATGACATAATCATACCCTTAGGAACTCATACACACTAGAATCCATCAAGATCAACTAGAACAACACATAGCTCAAGTTAGTAACACTAGTTTTCTCATCTAAACTCTAGGTGACCAAATTAATTCTAAACTTATTTGAAATACACCTTAAACATTGTAGTAAAGTATTTTAACACTTATATTCTCAATTATATGAATATTTACTCATTAAACATAAGATAAGTCCTTAAAATAAGGTTAAATAAGCCTAGATAGAAACACCGAGGTGTACAAATTCACCTAAGATCATCACCCCAAACTTAAAGCCTTATTTTTCCTCAAACAAACTTTTACTATAAGTATCATAATCAGAGGAGACTCCACACTTCTACTACAAGAAAGAAATTCTAGCTAGCACTGTAATGACTACACATAATGCAAGTTTTAACACTAAGCATATTATACATAATTAAAAGATCAAGAGCACTACTCCTAAACATCCAAGACTTAACAATTGGCTCACTAAGTTGGCAAACTCATACATATTGCTCAATCAAAGAGATCATACAAATTATACACTATCATCAAACATGTGCCCTCACAACAAGAAAGTTACCCATAATCACTCACATAAATGTAATTTATTACAAATTGGATACAAGAATCAAATACAGTCACTCTCATAAAGAATTCACAAGTTACACAAGATGAACCATAGGCTTGCCCTTAGTGTAGTACTCCACTAATATCAAAATATAAAGAATTAAGATCAAATAGGTCTTTAAGGGTTATAATGTAGGCTAAGGGATGGGTAGGAACTATTTTGGCCAATAACAGTGACTATCTTCTCTAAGCACTTTAATGCATCACATGAACATTGCAATCTCTCTATTAACAACCTATTTCACCACTTTTATCTAACCATATCATTTTTTTTACATCTCATTAAGTTAATTCAGATACAAAATGGTGTGAGTGTTATCTCTGTACATAAAATTCAATTTTGGACAATCTTCATTCTTTTCATTATACAACTCTCAACCACAACATATATCGATTTTCAACACCAATAGTTATTTCTTATGGTTTCACTTTCACCTTTACCCTACTTTAATTTCAAACTTCTTAACTCAATTTATTTTTAACTAAAGATCTTAGGAGCTTTGGATCAAATTATGGTCAATCAACGAAGGGGATACAAGCTACATATGAGGCTTCCAAAGAAAATAAGCTAAAATCTCAAGAAGGATAACTAAGATTATGCAAAAGGATAGGTAAAGGTGGGTAAGAAACATGAATATCAAAGGAATTCCTATATCATCTCCTAAACCCACATTTTTTATTTAGATTTGCACACACCGGTCAAGTTCTAGACATCAAATGCCATAAAAAAAGATACAAACACCTCACACACACATGACATATGATAAAATCAAGTAGGATCATCATAGACTCTCAATCAAATAATAACATGAATTCAATATCAAGCCAACAACGTTCAAGAGTCATAAACTAGAACCTAGGAGTCTCAAAAGTAATAATTCACTCAATCAATATGCTCTTTACATTTAAAACCACTCTCATCATTTAATTACACATAGCACCAACAAGGACATCTCACTTATCCTACACAAAAAAATTAAATTTACTTCTAAAAAAAAGGATACTGGATTAAAGGGACAACCCTGTGAAAAAGAACCAAAAAGAACAACCATGGGATGGGTGAAGTGTGCACCTACTAGACTAACTCAAACAACTAAAACTAAAAAAGAGAAAAACTTTTGTAATTTTTTTTCAAATTTACCCAAAACAAGAAAAAACAACTAAGACTCAAGAACTACCACATCACTTCACCTGAAAAATGGGAATTTCCCCACCCCACACTTCAAAATCTGCTTTGACACCAAATAATATTCATAAGTAGAGATATAAATACTCTTTGAGGCCTCTAGGACTAGCTAGTAGCATCTTTTATCACTAAGAGGGTCCGGGGACCTCACACTTAGTCTTTGCCATGCTCTTTAGCTCAGGGTTTCGGTATTCAGACTTTCTATCAACCTGTAACTCAATCAAAACAAAAACTATGAGAAGAAAAAACTAAAATACTAAAAATAAAACCTATCTTAACATGGGTTTCCTTCCAAGCAACATCTAATTTAGTATCACGGCACGACCAACATTAACTTTTTCCTTCGTCTTGAGGATATAAATTTTACTCTCGACCTCGCATCCATCTTTTTGATTCTCTGATAGGGTGGTGGTATAAAAATTAAGGAACCGAGTAATGGATGGCGCATGGTAAACCACTCGACCTTGAAGTAAGGCAGGCTATTATATTGCTTGTCTGGTACAAATTTAAGAATATAGGATTCTTGTTACTCATCTTCACACCTTTCCACTATTTTAGATGAATACAAAGATATGTCATTATGTGAACATAATTTATTAAAGTGCTTTGAATGAGACCTAACAAATCCCACTCCAAATTTACATTATCCATAACACACTCACTCTTATTCACCTTCTCAATGTTAGACTCAAGAAAAGATGATAGATGAATGGCTAAAATTCTTGTGTCTGCTCCACAGATTGGATAGTATTCACCTCATATAGTGAAGGGCCCAACCACTCGCTTTCATTAAAATTTGAAAAAAAAAGCCTCTTAGTGGGATCCTCTACAAAAATAATAAGAAATATCATGACTCACAAACCATCTATCCTAGGATGATATATCACGAAGTGTGACAGAAAATTAAAAGAAAATAAAAATAAAGAACACTAAACTATATATAAATCAACATAGCTCAACTGCAAATGAGATATTTGCCTATTTACAAGTCCCCGAAAATGGCGCCAAAAAGTTGTTGCGCCCAAATGAACACACAAGTGTACGTGGTCCCATCAAGTAGTAAAGTGGACTTTTACAAGACAAGTATCGATCCCTCAAAGACTTTTATTGACAACTATCTAATTATAGATTGCTATTATGATTAACCAAGTGCTATCAAAGTCAAAAGAGTTTGAAAGTTAAAACTAAGAGTAAAGTTAACAATATGGTAAATTGAGGTCTTGGACAATCTATGAGAAGAAACCTAGGGTTAAGGCTCTGCGAACAATCATACTATTCTATTGAGATTTATTGGTTAGGTTAGTTATATTGGTTGTTGATTCACGGGGTTGATATTATGACGATGGTCTTCTGAGCCTATAGTCACCTATCCAATTTTGCCCCACAACTACATCATTGAGAGGAGATGTGAAAACTAAGTTAAATGCATTTATGTTTCATACCATAACTGAAAAAATAGGTCACTTAGGTATAGTCCTATTCTAGATGCAAATTATAACTTCATTCTATAGAAGATTACAATTTTATTCTATTTATCCCCACGTACTATCCTCTTATTCCTCCTTCCATGATCACAAGATGACTATGAATGTATTCTAAGGGTAGATATAAATAGTAAACAAGGATAAATAAGCAACCAAATATGATAAATAATCAAATCCAAATCAATTCATAAAAAGAGTAATTATGTTCTTGGCCTTAACTCTAGAAAAGAGTGTTTAGCCGCTCATGGACATAACCGTAATCACAATGACTAAATACATGTTAAAATCCTTAAAAAAAAACCAAATTAATGGAATAAAAACCCTAATTTAAGTGTTATCCATCCTCTCTTAAAGTTTTAAGTTCGTCCAAGGTGTGTAATACAATGTTTAAGGATCCTATTTATAGGAAGGCACAAGCTGCTGATTTTGACACACCAACGTGCCATGGACCTTATCGCGGTGCCTAGGGTCCTTGATATAAAAGTATAACGGTGAAACACTGTAATTGGTCATTTAGGATGCCCCCAAGGGCGTGGAACATGCCTTAATGTAGTTCCTAAGGTCTGTGGCATGCCAATGACTCCAAATCATTTATTTGTGGTCAAATCTTGTCCCGTGCTTTTGTCCATCAATTCAAAGCCTTGTGGTGATGTTTTAAATTATTTTACAGATTTTGCATCATCCATATATAATAATTATCAAATAACCAAGTATCTTAGAGCATCAAACATCCCGAATTAGTGCTCTAAATGACATACAATTCAAGACGATAAACTAGAAACTTATACTAAGAACACTAGTTTTGTCCTTTAAATCATCGAGATCAACCAGAACAACACATAGCTCAAGCTAGTAACACTATTTTTCTCTTCTAAATTCTAAGTGAACAAATTAATTCCAAGCATATTTGAAACACACCTTAAATATTGTAATAAATTATTTTAACACTTAGATTCTTAAAATTATATGAATATTTGCTCATTAAAGACAAGAGCAATCCTCAAAACAAGGCAAAATAAGTTTTTATAGCAACACTGAGGTGCATAAGTCCACCTTAAATCATGTACAAGGTGTAGGGTAGAGTGTGAGGGTAAATTTATGCTAATATTTTTCACAATTATGTTCAATAACTATGTTAAAAGAACAACAATAACAAATCCAGTGATAAGTGGGCTCTAATGTATATTTGTACTCTTATGCTTTTTTCAATTCTATGTTCAGTATTTTTGTGTAACTAACTCTAAATGAAAATAAAGTACAAAAAATGAAAGATTTAATATGTTAGCAGTGTCTTTGTAAATCATAATAAAGGAAGGGTATTACCTTGAGGGTTGCTATCTTTTATCAATTCAAGAAATCTATCAAATGGGGGTAGAGTTAGCTACATTCTTTAGAACATATCTGTTTAATGAGACTAACCCATCCTAATCTAGCTAAAATTAAGTAAAGTTGTAAGGATTCCTAGTGCTTACAATAAAAATTTGAGGAGGTTTATATGGCCACCAAGAACCTATGGCAACAAGTTTGTCTGCCCACTAAAAATTTGCTAATTCTAATATTTGTGCCTTGAAATGAATGAAGGATCACAAATTTAGGGTTAAGTTGTACCACATTGGTCTTTGGGGTAAAACATCTTGGGTTTTGACCCTTAGAAAAATTCCTAGAAATCTGTTCTCTGGACCAAATACAACTCATGGGTGCGAGTCGTATGCTGGGGTATGGGTGGTATCATCCTATCGTAAGTCATAGGTATTGGTACAAGTCATATTAGGCACTTGTATGGTCGATAGTGTTTGATCCTCCTGGTATTTTATTCTACTAGGTATATGGGTTATGGGTAAGGATCATATGCTATGGTTATGACTTAGTTAGATAAGTCGTGTACTGGATAGTGTTTGATCCAAGAGTTGAAGGTTGGATATGAGTTATGGATACCAAATGTATAGGAAGGTATGACTTATATGGGTCAGTTGTATCCCTGCGACGGGTTTTAAAGGATTTAAATAGGGGTATTCTGGATATTTCCCTACTTACCCTAACAAGGACCCACAACTTCTAACATAATTAGGAGGTTGTTTACCCTTTTTTCTATTCATTAATACTTAGAAACTATTCCAAAACACTCTATCATTCTCTCAAGAGCTTTTGGGGAAAGAAGGCTAGCATTTCATCCTACAGATTGCTTTGGGGTTTGTATAGGTGATTTCTTTCCATTAATTCTTTGTTATAAGGCATTATTCTCTTCCCTCATTGCAATTTCAACTAAAGACATGGTTTATATCATTGATTTCATGGTTTTACTATTTCATGATTATGGTTTTCAACTATTATTGAGGGTTTTGATATTGAATGCATAGTTATGGTTTTCTATGGTTTTAATTATACTTTTATATGCATTAATGGTGGTTTTAGACAATTGTATTACATGGTAATGGTTTAATGGTCTTTGGAATTGGTTATGGTTATATTATGCCCCCAAGGTGTTTGATAAAATGCTTATTAAGATATGTTTATTGCATTGACTTCTTTTAATGGAACTCTTGCATGTTTTTAACTAGACAAAGGATTTATACATGATTTTAATGGTTTGAAAAGGTTAAAGTCTAAATGGTTATGCTTATGGAGAACATATAAGTTTCCCACATAAATTTAATATGGTAATTGGAAGGGCGCCTAAGGTCCCCTTAACCTAAATGGTTTGGCAATGGATATTGCTTACAAGTAAGGGGTGGTACCACCAATATTGGACTTGATTAATAAATGGTAAATGTATTGTTTAGACATGGTTATAATTGGGCATTAATGGCGGGGTATGTATCTAAGTCATAGAAGGTGGCGATCCCAGGGGACTAAAATTGAAAACTCATATTTTTTTATATGAGGGATCATGATGACTATGTGTGTATGTTACATTTTATATTAGGGGATGTATTAGTTTCCCATTGGATATTCCCTGCTCATGCGGCTACATGACAATGGGTGGTTAGGACGGTAAAACTACACAACCCAGGTAAAGATTTTAAGTACATGCTAAAATTGGTTCCCTTTTTTGGCACTTATATATCTATGTTTGTATGTATTATGAATGGTTTTACTTGGTTTTATAATTGGAATTATTTTATTCTTCACATGAGATTCATGCTAGCGGTCATTTGCTAACCCTATCTACTAGCGGTTGTATACCCACGCTATGCAGGAACCGACTATTCTACTCCTCTATTTAGCATGCAAATTCGATATTACCATTTGGACTGAAGTGGTGAGCTTCCATCCTTTCGAAAGGCATCATTTCATGTTATGCATTATTTTAGACATTTTTCTTTTATTTTGATTATTGGTTTTGGCCATAGTTGGGGCATGTCCCAACCAAATTCATTTGCTCTTTTGGATAGAGGCTTTATGGTACTTCTAGGGGTTGGTATGGGTGGGATCTGTATTGGTGTCAGCCTTGGCATCAAATAAGCTGGTGGGCTGACATCATTAGATGATATTGTTGGTTGTTCCATCTTATTACATTTTGGGATTAATTTTTATATTATGTTTTGGTATTCCCCTTAGTTTATGGTCTATGATTTAGTTTGGTATGGTTGGGCGGTTGGTGTGGTACAACTGGACATGGTTGGATAGGTCACGATTGTGACCCTATCCTAGAGTCTTAATGAGAACAATAATGATATCTTATTATATTTTTAAAATTCATCCCATCTAAGGATCGATATAGGTGGTTGAGTTGGGTAACAGGGGGTGGTCCCCAATCCTGGTTGGACTTGGTATGCCCATTACGACAAGGCCTGAGGTCAGATCTGGACAAGTTGGTATCAGAGCTGAGGTTCATGGTCAACACAGAAGTCCATAAAGCCATGTCGAGTAGAGTCTCTTTTAGGGGTGTGAAGCACACCACACTCATAGAGAGAGGTTATAAGACATTTAGGAATGTTTCACTTTATTGGTATTCTATATTCAAGCTTAAGTTCTCAATCTTAGAATCTCCTCTAATCTTTGTTTGTTTGTCTTTCAGATCATGTCTCCTAGATCTAGAACACAAGAAAATTCTTCCATTCTATCTGGGGATAATGCTGAAGGGGTACGTCGTATGTCTGGAAAACATCTTTGATCTCATGGTGCTATTCATAATGGTGTTGGGGTTCCTCCTATTTCTGCTAGTTCTCCTCAGGTCCCATAAGGCAACATAAAAAAGGTAGAATTTTGTTAGTCTATTCATGTTTTTGCCTAATTAGTTGCTGCTCAGGCTGATCAGGGTTCGATTGGTTCTTTGTCTACTGAGGCCAGAAAGGTTGTTCAATTTATAAAGATGGGTGTCCAACTTTAACTGGAGTAAAGGTATGAGCAGGATCCACAAGGCTTCTTAGATGAGATGGAAAAGATCTTTAGAGTGATGTAGGCTACTAATATAGAGGGGTTTAACTTTGTAGCTTATCAACTCAAGGATGTTTCTTATCAATGGTATGAGGAGTGGTACATGGATAGAGGTAATATAGAAAAGAAAGGGTTATGGGAGGCTTTTTCTAATGCCTTCTTGGATTGGTTCTTTTCTCAAGAGTTGAGGGAAGCTAAGATGGAGGAGTTTGTGAACCTCATGCAGGGAAGGATATCAATAAAGGAAAATGCTTTAAAGTTCTATCAGCTATCAAGGTATGCTTCTAATTTAGTGGCTGATATGAGGTCGAGAATGAGTAAGTTCACTTTTGGGTTAAATATAGATTTGATTCTAGAGAGGAAGTTTGCCTTCTTGATTAAAGCTATGAATATCTTGAGATTGACCATTCAAATATAACAGGTTTAGGATGAGAAGAGAAAGTATGTAAAGTTTAGGGATAGGCAAAGAAATAAGAGCAGGTTTCCTGATGAGGGAGGTGCTCATTCTAAGGGTGGTAGGGATGGTTAAGTGGCAGAAAACCAAGTGGGGAAGTTTGCATTTTTTTATGCTAGTGCTCTTTATCAGTCGGCAGACAGGCGTCATTGAGGTAGTGATAATTTTCAAGCACAGATTGCCCAATCTCAAGCAAGCAGAGGTCAATCAGTTTTTTTATATCCTCCTTATCGATTTTATGGTCATCCTCATTGGGGTTATTATGAGAAAGGAAAGTACAAGTTCTTCAAGTGTGGCCAGGTAGGCCTTCAGCTTAGGGATTTTCCAGTCAATAAGGTTGCTACGAGGGCAAATAAAATTCTTGTGGCTTTACCTGGTGGGGTGGCATCTTCTTTTGTTACTGTTCCTGGTTCTAGTATTGGTTGGAATAGGTTGTATACTTTGGCATCTCGACCAGAATCTAAGGTATCATCTAATGTCGTTACTGGTACGTTATAGCTTTTCTCTTGTGATGTTTATTATTTTCTTGATCTGGGATCCATTCTTTCTTATGTGACTCCATATGTGGATATGTTTTTTGGTTTTAATTTGAAAGTTATCTTGGATCCTTTTTCTATTTCTACCCTAGTAGGTGACTCGATTATTGCTAAAAGAGTCTATAGGGGGTATGTGGTAGCTGTTAGTGGCAAGCAAACCTTGGTGGATCTATTTGAGTTGGATATGGTAGATTTTGATGTAATCTAGGTATAGATTGGTTGCATTCTTGCTAGGCATCTATGGATTTTCCGACCCATAGGGTTATCTTTAAGTTTCTTGGTAAACTGGTTATAGTGGAAAGGTAGTTCCTTAGCTCCTAGGGGGAGGTTTATTTCTTATCTTAGAGCTCGGAGGCTAATCTCTAAAGGTTGTCTTTATCACTTGGTCCGACTTAAAGATTCTAACTTGAAAGGTCCTTCTTTGTCTTTGGTCCTATTGGTTAATTAGTTTCCAGAGGTCTTTCCAGATGATCTTCCTGGTGTTTCTCTGGATAGAGAAATAGAGTTCGGTATTGATTTACTTCTGGACACTCATCCAATTTCTATTCCTTTGTATAGAATGGCTCCACCTGAGTTGAGGGAACTTAAGGAGAAACTTAAGGATCTTCTAGATAAGGGGTTTATTCATTCTAGTATTTCTCAATGGGGTGCACCGGTGTTGTTTGTGTGCAAGAAGGATGGTTCCCTTTGGATGTGTATTCACTATAGGTAGTTGAACAAGGTGACAGTCAAGAAAAAGTGTCCTTTTTCCTGGATAGATGATTTGTTTGACCAGTTATAGGGTGCCAAGTTCTTCTCTAAGATAGATCTTCGGTCTGGGTACTATCAGCTTAAGATTAGGGAGGTAGATATCCCTATAATAATTTTTCATACTCGATATAGGCATTCTGAGTTCTTAGTGATGTCATTTAGGTTGACTAATGCTCTGTAAACATTTATGGACTTGATGAACAGAGTGTTCAGGCAGTATTTAGATCTCTTCATCATTGTTTTTATTGATAACATTCTGGATTATTTGAAGAGTGAGGTAGATTATTTTAATCATCTATATGCTATGTTGCAGACCTTACAGGAACAGTAATTGTATGCTAAGTTCTCTAAGTGTGAGTTCTAGTTGAACACTGTGACTTTCTTGGGCCATATTATTTCTAGTGAAGGGATCATGGTAGATCCACAAAAGGATGTTATGGTGAAGAGGTGGCCTAAGCCCATGACTCCATCCGCTATTCGAAGCTTCTTGGGTTTAGCTGGGTACTATAGTCATTTTATGGAAAGCTTTTCTTTGATAGCTGCTCTTTTGACTAAGTTGACTCAGAAGAAGGTTAAGTTTTCTTAGTCAGATGCTTGTGAAAAGAGTTTTGAGAAGTTGAAGGATAAGTTTACTTCAGCTCCAATTGTGACCTTGTCGGAAGGCAATGATAGGTTTATGGTTTATTGTGATGTATCTCAGGTAGGGTTTGGTTGTGTTTTGATGCAGCATGGGAAGGTGATTGCCTATGCTTCCAGGCAGTTAAAGGTACATGAGAGAAATTATCCTACTCATGATTTGGAGTTATTGGCGGTTGTGTTTGCTTTAAAAATATAGCGACATTATTTATATAGTGTTCATATGGATATCTTTTCTGATCAGAAGAGTCTTCAGTACCTTTTCACTCAAAAAGAGCTTAATCTTAGGTAGAGAGGGTGGCTTGAGCTTCTTAAGGATTATGATATAAGTCTTTACTAACACCTAGGTAAGGCTAATGTGGTTATTGATGCTCTTAGAAGGTTATCCAAGGGGAGTTTGGCTTACTTAGAGGAAGGTAAATGGGAATTGGTGAAAAATATTCATCATTTGGCTAATCTTTGAGTTCGTCTCTTGGACTCTAAGGATGCTGGTATGAGGTACAAGAAGTGGTTCAGTTGTCTCTTAGTGCAGATCTTAAAAAGAAGTAAGTGATGGATCCTGTATTGATGAAAATTAAGAGTGACATTAGTAGGCAAAAGGTAGTGGCATTTGAGATCAGTGGTAATCGTACTTTATGGTACCAAGGGAGGTTGTATGTTCCTAATACTGATGAGCTGTAGCAAAGAGTTTTGGCTGAGGCGCATGAGTCGCGCTATATTGTTCGTCCTAGCTCGACTAAGATATATCATGATCTTAAGGAGATCTACTGGTGGAATAGCATGAAGAGGGATGTGGATAATTTTATGGCCAAGTGTATAGTGTGTCAATAGGTTAAGGTTGAGAACATGAGGCCATAAGGGTTGTATCAATGAATTAATTTGCCCAAATGAAAGTGTGAAGTGATTAATATGGACTTCATTACCGGTCTTCCTCGATCTCGAAATCAGTATGATTCGATTTAGGTCATCGTGGATAGGATGACAAAGTCTTCACATTTTTGGCTAGTGCAGACTACCTTTTCGGCAGAGGATTATACGCGATTGTATCTTTAGGAGATTGTGAAGCTACATAGGGTACCTATTTTGATTATCTCTGATTATAGTATATAGTTTACATCTTATTTCTGGTGGTCTTTTTAGAAAGGGTTGGGGACTAAGGTTAGTCTGAGTACTATTTTTCATCCATAGTCAGATGGGCAGGCGGAGAGAACTATTAAGACATTGGAAGATATGTTTTAGGCCTATGTGATAGACTATAATGGCAATTGGGTTGAGCATCTACCTTAGGTGGAGTTTGCTTACAACAATAGCTATCATTCGAGTATTGGTATGGCTCTTTTTGAGGCATTATATGGTAGGAGGTATAGATATCCTATTGGGTGGGTTTGAGCTTGGAGAAGCGGATATGTTTTGTCCAGATTTGGTTTATCAGACGAGGGAGAAAGTCAAGGTGATTCAGGATAGGCTTAAAGCTGCCCAAAGTCGCCAAAAGTACTATGCGGATGCTAGGCATAGAGACTTACAGATTAAAGTCAGTGATAGGGTATTTTTCAAGGTGTCTTTTATGAAAGAAGTGGTGTATTTTGGCAAAAAGAGGAAACTCTGTCCTCGGTTCATTGGTATTTATGTGATTTTGTGAAGAGTTGGCAATATTGCTTATAAGTTAAAGTTGCCATCTATCTTAAGTTTGGTTCATCCAGTCTTTCATATTTTTATATTGAGAAAGTGTCTTGGTGATCCTTATTCAATTGTTCCTTTAAAAGAATTGGGTATTTTGGATTCCCTGTCTTATGGAGAGGTCCCGATTGAGATATTAGATAGGCAAGTTCGTTGGTTGTGGACCAAGGATGTGGCTTTGTCTAAAGTTCTATGGCAGAACCATAAGGTGGAAGAAGCTACTTGAGAAGAGAAAGAGGACATGAAGTCTAAGTATCAGTATTTTTCAGCTCTCGGGATTAGTGCGGAATGAATGTGTCTTGAACACATCTTTATATTCTGAGTTTGTTAAAGAAAAGATTAACATCTTAGCCTTTTTTATTTCAAACTTTATTGAAGGAATGTTTGATAATGCAAATAACTCTGCGTATGTTACCCCTACATTATGTGTCATTCGGGGATAAATGTTTCTAGTGGGGGAGACTGAAATATCCTGGGTTTTGACCCTTAGAAAATTTCTTGGAAATTCGTTCTCCGGACCCAATACAATCATGGGTATGAGCCGTATACTGGGTATGAGTGGTATATTCCTATCATTTGTGGACCAATATTAGTTGGTGGGATAGTTTTGGTCATTATAATGGGTACGACTTAGAGGTGCGAGTCATAGGTCTTGGTACGAGTCATATCAGAGACTCATATAGTAGGCAGTGTTAGATCCTCCGGGTATTTATTCTTCTAAGGATATGGTTTTATCGGTATGGATCGTATGATATGGTTACGACTTGGTTGGATGAGTCATATATTGGAAAGTGTTTGATCCAAGGGTTGAGGCTAGAATACGATTGGTGGATACTGATCGTATATGCGGGTACGACTCGTATGGGTCAGTCATATCTTTGTGACAAGTTTTTAAGGGATTAAGTGGGGGTACTCTGGACCATTCCCTACTTACCCTAACTAGGAACCATGTCTTCTAATACACTTAGGAGGTTATTTACCCTATTTTTCTATTTATTAACACTTAGAAACTATTCCAAAACACTCCATAATTCTCTGAAGAGCTTTTGGGGTAAGAAGGTTAGGGTTTCGTCTTATGGATTGCTTTGGGACTTGTCTTGGTAATTTCTTTTCATCAATTCTTTGGTATAAGGCATGATTCTCTTCCCTCATTATTATTTCAACTAAAGGCATGATTTGCATGATTGATTTCATGGTTTTACTATTTCATGATTGTGTTTTTCAACTATTATTGGGAGTTTTGATATTGAAGGCTTGGTTATGGTTTTCCATGGTTTTAATTATGCTTTTATATGCATTAATAGTGGTTTTGGACAATTGGATTGCATGGTAATGGCTTAATATTCTTTATAATTGGTTATGGTTATATTATCCCCTAAGGTGTTTGATAAAATGCTTATAAAGATATGTTCATTGCATTGAATTCTTTTAATGGAACTCTTGCATTTTTTAAACTGGACAAAGGATTTATTCATGGTTTAAATGGTTTGAAAAGGCTTAAGGCTAAATGGTTATGCTTGTGGACAACATAGAAGTCTCTCAAGTTGATTTAATATGGTAATTAGAAGGGCACCTAGGGTCACTTTAACCTAAATGGTTTGGCTATGGATATTCTTGTAAGTAAGGGGTGGTATGACGATACCACTAATATTGGCATTGGTTAATAAATGGTAAATGAATTATTTGGACATAGTTTTAATTGGGCATTAATGGCGGGGTATATAGCTAAGCTGTGGAAGGTGGCAGTCCTGGAGGGACCAAAATTAGAAACTCATATTTATCGATATGAGGGGTATCGATGACCATGTGCGTGTGTCATATTTTATATTAGGGGATGTACTAGTCATCCCATGGGATATTCCCAAGTCATGCAGCTACACACACTGGGTCCCTTTCAGCAGGGGAGCTGAACAAATATGGCCCGTGGGTGGTTAGGATGACAAAGCTACATAACCTAGGTAAAGGTTTTAAGTGCATGCTAAACTAGGTTCCATTTGTCGGTACTTATATATGTATGGTTGTATGCATTATGGATGGTTTCACTTGGTTTTATAACTGGCATTAATTTATTCTTATCCTTAGATTCATGCAAGCGGTCATTCGCTAACCCCATCTACTGGCGGGTGTATACCCACGCTATGCAGGAACCGACTATTTTACTCCTCCTGTTTAGAATGCATATTTGGTATTAGTATTTAAACTGAAGTGGTGAGCTTCCATCCTTTTGGAAGGCATTATTTCGTGTTATGGATTTCTTTAGACATTTTTCTTTTATTTTGGATATTAGTTTTGGCCATGATTGGGGGCATGTCCCAACTGAATTTATTTACTCTTTTGGATAGAGGCTTTGTGGTACTTCTGAGGGTTGGTATGGGCGGTATCGGTATTAGTGTCAGTCTTGGCATTGGAATAAGCCGGTGGTCTGACATCATTGGACGATATTATTGGTTGTTCCATCCTATTACATTTTGGGATTGATTTTCATATTATGTTTTGGTATTTCCTTTGGTTTATCGTATATGGTTTTGTTAGGTATGGATGGATGGTTGGTTCAGTTTGGTTGGACTCAGTTAGGTCAGTCACGATTATGACCTTATCCCAGAGTCTTACTGAGAAGAATAACACTATCTTGTTCTATGTTTGAAATTTAGCCCATCTAGGCTGGATATAGGTGATTGGGTTGGGTAATAGGGGGCGGTCCCCGATCCTGGTTGGACTTGGGATTCCCATTATGACAAGGCCCGGTGTCAGGTCCTGTAATAGGTATGGAATTGGTCTTATCCAAATAATAAGATAGTGGTAAGATCTATGTACACACTACCCTCCTTAGATCCCACTTGTGGAATTTCACTGGGTATGTTACTAGCTATCTACTTATCCAAATCAAGAAAAGAAGAATAAAAAATATTGTTCTCCTTGTATGCTAATTTTAGTGAAGCATAAAATGCATATGCAGTAAGAAATAACTTACACCACTTGTGTTGTTATTTAGTTCCTTTACAGTGTAGTAGGATTTAACATGCAATTTGCACTAATGGCATTTTTTTGTTTTTATTATTTGAATCATACCATCTAATTTAAGTTTGCTTTTCTTTGTAGAAGAGTAAAGATAAAGAAAATTGAAGAGTCGAATAGTCCTGGTTGGGGTGCATTCTCTTTTTCAAACAATAGAAAATATTGCAAGAGTTGTTGTTGCAAGTCGTTCTATGGTAAATTCATCTAAAAATGATAGTGGTAGTTAGCTTTAGAAATTTCAGCGTCAAGTAACTAATGAAAGGATTGTCCAATCTACTACTGAAGTTAAAAGTGCATCCTTGAAACACCCTGGTTTGGGACCCTTAGGAAATTTCCTAGATTTTGGGTCTCTGGACAAGATACGACTTGGGACAAATGACTCATAACTGGGATACAAGTGGTATGGGTTAGTCGTATACTGAACAGTGTTGGTTGGTGAGTTGGATTTGGTTTCTGGAATGGATACGACTTTCGTGGTAAGAGTCGTATAGATGGATATGGGTTGTTTAGCTACTTCATTTAATCTTAGACTTGGTAGAATAACTTGGATTTAAGTATGAGTGGCTCACCTTGATCCGTAATCTAGGGTACGAGTCGTACTATGGACTCGTATGGTAGACAGTGTTTAAACCTCTTCCAGGGGTACGGGTTGAAGGTACGGATAGTATGCTTTGGGTACAATTTGGTATGGGTAAGTCATACATTGGACAATATTGGGTCCAAGGGGAAGGCCTTGGGTATGAGTGATGGGTACCACTCGTACATGTGGGTACAGTTCATATGGGTCAGTCGTACCCTATGATGGGAATTTTATACAGTTTAAGTAAGGGCAATCTGAATATTTCCTCACTTAACCTAATAAGTACCCACGACTTTTAACTCACTTGGAAGGTTATTTGACCTATTATTTTATTATTTAACACTTAGAAAACACTCTCTAATCCTCTCTAAGGCTTTTGGGCAAAAGAAGTTAGGGTCTCATCTTAAGGATTAATTTGGGGCTTGTATTGGTGATTTCTCTCCATCATCTACTCAATTTAAGGCATGTACTCTTTCCATCATTGTTAGTTCCAACTAAAGGCTTATTTTGTAATTTGTTTTTATGGCATAATTGTTATATAGTTTTAGGTTTTCAAATATATGTTGGGGGTTTTGGTTATAATGGCTTGGTTATGGTTTTTCCATATTTTAATTATGTATTTACATATTTTAAGGTTGGTTTGGATATTTGGTTGTATGTAAATGGTTAATTGGTATTTCATTTTGATTTTGAAAATACTATGCCCCCATATGTTTGATAAAATGCCTATGAGAATGCTTTTACTATATTGTTGAACTTTTAATGGAGCTATTTCATGGTATGATTTGGTAATGGAATCCTAAATGGTTTGGTAGTCAGTGGTATGGTTAATTGAACTCCTTGTGGGGTACAATAGAATCCCCCTAGTAAACATGTTAATGAACAACTTGTGGGGTACAGGGGATTCTTCCAATCAAACATAATAATGGAACACTTGTAGGGTACATGAGACTTCCCCAAGTTAACTTGGTAAATGGGTACACAAGAATCCCTTTACCCAATATGGTTTGGCTAAGGACAATACTTGCAAGTTATAGTTGGTATGACGATACCACTATTAATAGCCTTGGTTAATAATAAATGGGATATTGGATTGGTTGGTTATATATGGTTTTAATTAGGTGGCGGGTGTGATAGCTAACCGTGAAGGTGGGAATTCAATAAACGAACACAGGAAACTCATGTTTGCCGATATGAGGGGTAGGGCAAGACGACCCTTTTATAATACTATAAGGTATACGGGAATCCTCTATGTACATTGTACATATTTATCATGGAGGGTAACGGTACTTGGGAATCCCTTACTCTGATGGTATCTCCGGTTCGTGCGGCTACATGCATCGGGACTCGTTCAGGGGGTTACACTGGACCCATAAATACTGTGGGTGGTTAAGGACGGTTAAGCGACACATACTCAGGTTGATGATTTTAAATGCATGCTAAATCCGATTTCCTTTCATATTATGATTATATATATATTTATGGTCTGCATGCATATGGTTGGTTTACTTGGTTTTACTGGTTGGTATATTTTATCCTTATCTCGAGTTCATGCTAGCGTTCACCTGCTAACTCATCTTCGGGCGGATGTATCCCCACGCGATTTAGGAATCGGTCGTTCTACTCCTCCTGCTTAACGATCGAACTTTGAGATCAACTTTTGGATTGAAGTGGTGAGCTTCCATCTTTCCAAAAGGCTCTATTTCATGGATGTTATTTCATACTTTGGTTTATTTATGGATATTGGTTTTTGCTATGGCTGGGGGAATGTCCCAACAGGATATTGGTTATCTTTTGGTTAGACCCTTTTGTGGAACTATTATGGGTTGGAATGAGCGAGATCAGTATTGGTGTCAGCCTTAGTATTGACATTGGTATTGGGGCTGACACCGTTGGATGAAATTTCTTACTGTTCCATCCTTTTACATTATGTTATGGAACTCGGTTTGGTTATTGTTTTGGTTTTGGTTTATGGTTTAGCTATGGTTATCGATTGGTTTGGGACGGTTGAACTCATTTGGATCGGTCACAGTTATAGACCAATCCCAAAGTCTTAGATCATGCAATGACTCTATCTTGATATATGTTTGAAATTCATCCAACTCAGGGTATGCACTGGACGGTTGGGTTGTGTATTGGGGGTGGTCCCCAGTCCTGGTTGAACTTGGGATGCCCATTACGACACCCTTGATTGGGTCGTGTTAATTCTACCATCCATGAATACTAACTCTAGTGTTCAACAAGAAGAAAGAGACCTGATAAGAGTAGCAAATTTCTATACTAGCTACACAATTTTATGTAAATATATTGCATTTTTCAAAGAACTTCCATTCTTGTGGTCTCTCCGTATCAAGGAGTTACAGGTAAATCGTTATTGTTCATCATATATCTATAACAAGTTTTATAGGAATTATAAACCATCTATTTTCAGCAATGTCTTCTTTAGAAAGAGGTAAAGGTGTCAAAAGATTACACATCTTGTGAGATTGCGTCTTATTTACAAGATCAAAAACTTGCCAAAATAAATTTCTTCTATGATGTAGTAAGTAATCTCTAATTGGCATATAATTCTCGGTTAATAACTGATTCCCTGATAATGAATATTATTATTGATCATCCAATATTATCATTAGACAATTTCAGTATTTGTGATACTTTTAACTCTCTTGGATACTGGTTAAAAAAAGTATGACCTTTATCTTGAAACAAAGGTTATAACAACTAATGAGAAATTTACTCTTGAGTTATATTGAGAAATCAGCAAATTTACTCTTGAGTTATATTGAGAAATCAGCACTCACCTGTGGCCAGTGGCAGAGCCACATACGTTTCAGGCGGTTCATTCGAACCCCTTCGTCGAAAAATTATATGATTTATATATGATCAAAAAAACTTTTATGTATATATAGTAGATGTTGAACCTCCTTCGACTAGTCCGTATATTTACTTCTGAGCCCCCTTAGTAAAAATTCTAGCTCCGCCACTGCCTGTGGCCCTAATGGATAAGATGAATAACTTATTTCTTCAAAGTTTATTATTATACCGTAGATATAACATACGAATTTTAGTCATGTTATTTAAGTAGTTTAATGTTTAAGTCATATAGCTTCTAGATTACTAAGAATTTTTTAATTAACAGATGTTTACAAACGGAGTTAGGGAGAATGTTTCTTCAATGGTCTGCTTAATTAAAAGACGTTCCTCTTGAAGCATTCAAGGTTATGATACTTCTCGATAATGCTTCTTTATCATGAGTGCTGCAAAGTGCTGAAAATTACTTCTAGTGTTCTCTCAGAGGTAATATTGTGATTCTCCTCTCTTCCTATACATATTTTGTAGGACTACAGTTAGAAGAGTTAAGTTGTGGTAACAGTTCAAACTTAAGCATGAGTAAAGCCATTTTATGCCAGTGAGATATAAATATTAATATCTTTTGTTTATACATTATATGCAATATTGAGATCTCCCATTACAAAAAAATTTTAGAACTTTTTTATTATGTGAAGTTTAATTGCATGAAGAAGAAATTACTTTAACAGTCTCAACTAAGTCTCAACGCAACACATCACACTCTTATTATGTACAAATATTATACATAATTATCTTGTGAAACTCGAATCCTTAGAAAATTAATATGTTAGAAACTTAGTATATTTACATTTATGTACATCTTTGTTTATTTTTATTTTGCTACTTACACTCCAGCTTTTAATTGGTATCAAACACGTTGGGTCCGTGCAGACATGGCCATACCCCCTAGTGTATTGGAATATGTATGACAAAAATTTTATATGATAAATATTTATTCACACTGAATATTATATCATAATAAGTGATATTTAATTTTCTTTCTATACTTTTAGCTATTAAGTTAACATCATTAACATCAAATATGGATAGGTTTTTACCATTCGATATTAACATAAGGGCAGAAAGAAGATGGGAGAGAATATAATATAAAAGACACTTCATTTTATATTTACATACTTCACTCTTAGGAAACAACATTACAAAGATGATCCTAGACTCAAGAAGACTAAATATACACTATAAAAAATAAATTGTGGAGGTTAAAATTATAATTTGTGTAGATTGAAAACCTCTGCTATTTATTAACAGAAAATGATAAAGACTTATAACCCTCCACAAATTGTAGATTCAGCTTCCCACTTTTACCCTCTTTTTGTAGTGATACTTTCACATTCTACTATAAATATGATCACCTTAAGGAGACAAATTAAAGCACACACCTAGATAATACAAAGACTACCCGGCTCAACTCGATTGACTCATTATGATTCTGTAATGATTACTTTAAAACTAAAATTCATTCATTAGTCATAATAAAATTAGAAAAGTAGCAATTTAATACTATTGTCTATTATAATTAGTAATAATTTTATAGTTTTCAAATTAATTACATGCAATTGGTTTTTTAGATATACTATATTTAAGATATTATATGGGATTACATTTAAAAATTCAAATAAAAGAAATGTAACATTGTATATGATTTCTCTTGAATTTACTATGGCTTTATTTTTACATTTTTTTTTTTACATAAAATTTATTTTTCTTCAATATTAACTTAAGCCGTTTGAATTGGATTTTAGTTTTATAGTATATCATGTATAATTAAATCAAGTTAAATATAATTATCAATTTAAATTAATAATGGTTATAATTCGAACAAACATATCATGATTAATTTTTTTTAATGAAGTAATACTACACATAACTAAATATTAAAGTGTTGGCATGGCTCAGCTCGGGCTCATCTCAGCTCAGTAGTGGTCAAAGCTCCATTGTGCTTGGCTAGATAGAGCTGCGCTTGGACTTAGCTCTCTCGGCTCGATGTCCAAGATTATCAATTACAAGCTTATTGTTTATTTCAGCTAATTAACAAGAAATTACATCCAATGACCTCGAAAATAAGTTCTATTAAATTTTGACCCCTGCTTGTTCCATTGGCAAATGTTCACGATTATAAGTCAAGTCTCGTTAAATTTGAAGTTTTGCCCATAAAAAATGTGGCCGAAAGTTCTAGACTACCATCTCCCAAGCCATTCATGTAAATCACCCGCTAATAAAGTAGAGCCCATATGCCATCCAGAGAAAATTCATCCCAACCACCATCACTTTGTCCATCTTGCATGCACTTGCCTCCATCCTTTGACAAAGTTGTTGGTTTATCAATTTTGTGGCAATTTTCCTAAGAGATGACGTTCATACATGAAGGTGTTCTTTCAACTTCTGCTTCTTCAATGTCGTTGCAATATTTTAGTATCTTTTCGTACCATTGGATACAGTTGTCTATCGATATTTCTTTATTTACTACATTTTTGTTGTTTCACCAAGAAACATTCTTCTTGGCGCTTGTGAATTTCCGAGGTTGAGGTTTTATTATTTCATTCTTAGTAATGTCTCTGCACTTTCTCTCATGTTGTTGAGGAGAAATAGTATTTAACTCCTCAGAAGGCGAGTGTTTCAGTAGTACATCATTTATTGTCGATCCCGGAAGTCTACCAGCAATAAGTGACCATCTATGTACATATATGACATAATTAGTTAATAAATATACATATAGGCATACCTTAATTAAGATCAACAGAAATATTTGATATGATATTATAATCTACGAGAGCTCGTGACTTTAAATTATATCATCATGCAAAAGATATAGCAATGAAACAATTTTTATTTGTTTTGACTCATGTATTATAGAATTATGCGCACGCTCAATTATGATAAAATTTGTACCTCCATATCAGATCTTTAATATCATAAACTTTTGGATACCATAATTGCTAGGTGAGTCTACTATGAGAATAAAATGTTAAAACATAAACTTGCCTATTGCCTAAGAGCTTATGAAGTCTCAAAATGAGATCCATTTCATCCAGAGCGAAGTGACCCCACTTTGTGTGGTCTTAGATAATTCAACCACCTTTGCCTACAACTCTTTCGACATCTATTTAGACCTGCACATATACATTCACGTTGAATTTAAGAAAAAATAAAAACTTTTGAAATTAAATAAAATTAGACATAGTTGCTCCCTCTGCTGTGGGATGATAAAGTTAAACCAAAAGAACTCGATTTCAGGATAAATTCACAAGGAATGCTAGTAGTAGTTAGTTTACCAGCTCCAGCAGGAACAAGGTACCACTTTCCATCACCATATTTTTGAATGCATTTTCTCAAAAGAAAATCTTCTTCACTCATGCACCTTTCGTTACTACCAACGATGTATAATCATAGGAGTATTCATGATAATTTCAAGTCATAGGTTTTACTATTTTTTCAGTCTCTATATATACACATGTTGGAATTACGTAGTTATAGAGATACACATGTATATTATTTGTACCACATTGACTGGTGTATATTTCTGGTCTTACTTAATATTTTGGGCCAAGTCCTTATTATATTAGATTGGACCTTGATTGTTTGTAATAATACTGATGACCGGATCCACTATTACAAAGTATAAATAATAGTGGACTCGGTTCTAGATAGTTCTAATGGAATAAGAAAAGATTTTTCCTTCTCTCTCTTCATTCATTTTCTCTCAAAATTAGATTAGGATTTTCTTCTTTGTTCATCAAATTCAACTCAAATTTGAGCTTAATATGGTATCAGAGATAGATTTCCTAGTAGATTTTGAAGTGCACTTTCATCCGATACTACCCTCGTATGGAGTTTCTCGTGGTGTCGTAGAAGTACAAGTCAATTCAGGTTTGATCTATGTTGAACAAGACCTGATATTCTTCAGGTTTAGTAAAAAGACTGATAAACTCTTTCCATACAATTGCTCATTTCTCAAAAACTGGTATCTTACTTGTAAACCACTCAGATCTGAACTATGGTCTTTATAAATTGTGTTTGTGTACTGTGTAATTCACTACATATTCGTATATCATATCTATATTGTAAGGACTTTATCTCAATATTTGTATATCGTGGTGTATTTTGTACTATCTGGAGTATTTTATGTATAGACCTATATTTGATATGGTAAACCCTACTAGGAATTCAAAACCTACTACTGGGAATTCAACCATCCCTACTACTGGAAATTGAACCACAAATGGTGGATTTGAGGAATTCACTTTAGATCCCTCATACCCATATTATGTGCATCCATCTGAGAACCCTAGTTCTCAGCTAGTCCCTGTAGTTTTCAATGGAAGTGGTTATGCCATTTGGAGAAATAGCATGATCACTTCCCTATCTACCAAAAACAAGTTAGGCATGGTGAATGGTAAATTCCCTAGACACGATTCTAATAATCCATAGTTTCCATTTTGGGAAAGGTGTGACCATATGGTCAAAGCATGGATTATCAATTCTCTGACTAGAGAAATAGCCATCAGTGTGATGTGTTTATCCAGTACTAGAGAGGTATGGAAAGATATAAATGAAAGATTTGGGCAATCGAATGGGTCTATGTACATACACATCCAAAGAGAGATCAATGTTACAGTTCAAGGTTCTTCTAGTATATCTAGCTATTACACCAAAATGAGAGGCCTTTGGGATGAACTCAATGCTTCATATGTTGGACCTGAGTGTACTTGCGGAGCATTGAGTAAATTCATCTAAGATTAACAGCTGTTTCAATTCCTCAGTGGTCTTAATAAAATGTACAATACTGTTATGAGCAATACACTGATGATGACACCTCTACCATCAATTAGCAAAGTGTATGGACTTCTACAACAAGATGAGAGTCAAAAGGTGTAACACCTCGTACTTTTACCTAACTTAAATTCGTTCCAAAAATATCAAAGACTTTATTTAAAGATGAATATACTTTTATACATGTGAAATTTTCAAGATTTTGACTTTTCATTGCATGAAAAATTGAATAAGCTTTCCATCGATACCAAATTCGCCCAAATCCAACACCCGAGCGAAGAGTTAGAGCTATTTTAGTAAGACAGTGTACCACTTAGTACTCTAGCACGTCGTGGAGGCAGCCCAAATGGCATTTGTCATTTTCTAGTGAGACAACGTAATACCAATGTATCGCTCCACTAGCCTTGTTCCCAATTATCACTTTCCAGTGTGACTCCGCGATCATGGTGCGTCGCGCCAAAGGGAAAATTTGCAACCAGTGAGGCATAGCGATGGCGCTACGTCGCGCCATCAGCCGAGTTCTCAATCATCAGTTTTCAGTGACACAATGCGATAGCACTGCGTCACGCCAGGTACCCAACTTAAATTTTCAGTGGCAAAAATTAAAAATTTTTTAGGGGCAATATGGTCTTTTTTCATGACCCAGATCAGCCTTTAAACACGAAATTATGCCCTAAATACCCTATTATGTCATTTTTCCTCACTTTCTCTCAAGAATAAAATCATTCTCTCTCAAGAGGCAGAAACTCTAGTTCAAGA
Source organism: Capsicum annuum (assembly GCF_002878395.1). Lineage (NCBI taxonomy): Eukaryota > Viridiplantae > Streptophyta > Magnoliopsida > Solanales > Solanaceae > Capsicum > Capsicum annuum. The sequence goes on along the minus strand of NC_061120.1, from coordinate 175,436,406 downwards.
AATCAAGGTTAAGCCCAAGAATTCCTTCAAGAACTTCCAGAATCCCATAAATTAAGGTTTGTTAGATGTTCATTCATGGGTCTCTTTCACCCATGAAATCCAAGAATCCTTTTCCAAAGTACAAAGATAGTGTATTTATGATTTCTATGTTTGAATTATATTGAATTCATGTTTATAATATTAGTTGGGTTCCAATCCATGATTTAAGTGTAAGTTTCATGAAATTAAATAGCATGTATAACGAATATTTGATTATCTTGATAAACCCTTGAATTTATAAAGTGATTAATGCATCTATGATGTTGATTTGGTTTTCAATCCATGATTGTGATAAGATTCATGAAAATACAATAGTATTTCGGGGGAAATTATATGAATTGCATGTTGGATCCATGAAATTGCAAGTTTAGGCATTGTAGTTGCAATGTTTATATGTTATCCATGATTATGTGCATGAAGTTGTGCTCCCCAAGTGTTTGATAGAATGTCCATGTGAATAAAGTGATAAAATCATGACAAGTTATTATATGTACAAGCTTATGCCCCACAAGTGTTTGATAAAATGCCTCTATAAATAAAATATGAATATGTATATATTATTATGTTTTTCAAGATCACGCGATGCTTTATTTTTCATGCTATTGAGTATGGGGGTATTTAATACCCAATAATTTAGTTGTTTATCTAAAGCCAGTGTCAGTTACAGAACAGTATCAGTTATGTCACGATCAGTAGTACTTTCAGTCCCTTACAGAACTCAGTAGAACTCAGTAAATTACAGAATTTAGGAAAAATCAGTAAGCTCAGTCTCAGGCCAATCTAGTTCAATATACCCAGTTCAGTGCTTTTTAGTTGGGAGTAGGATTCAGCACCGAGCGAGAGCAGGGATGATGGCTTCCCGTCAGATAGGCAGAGTCGTTAGTAGCAATCCCTGTACTCCAAAACTGTGTAGCCAGTACAGGATGAGGAGTCACCCATCAGACTAGGCTTGACTACCTCCCAAGGGTCACCCATCAGATTAGACTTGGCTCCGCCGAGGTGTCACCCGTCAGTTAAGCTTGGCATCCTAGTTTTCCAGTGTTAGTACTCGTGGCACGGTATTAGCACCCTTCAAACTAGGGTTACAGGTTGGACCCCCTATCAGTTCAAATTTGGGGCATGTAAGTTATATAATTACCTCCCACAGTTTTAGTTTCAGTTTCAGTCTTCAGTTTAGAACTCAGTCCAGTTCAACAGAATCAGGACTATCAGATACAGTCGATCAGTATCAGTTAATCAGTTATTAGAATTAAATACTTATCTTTAGAAAAGCTCAATTATAGTTTATATATTTATGTATATGCACAAATTGCACTCTCAGCATTTACAGTATTCTCAGATTCTCCATATACTCCCATGTTCAGCTACTCTCATTTAGTCAGTTATTGTTCATGCATATGAACCCTTTTATTTAGTCTTACCTCATTTAGCATAGCAGTACATTTCCACGTACTGAAGCATACTTTCCTACACTATGATGTTTCATATCATAGGTTCGGACGCTCAGGTTCCCAACCACGTATAGTAGATTCAGATTCAGCCAACAGTAGTAGATTTAGCAGTGAGTCCTCATCATTTGAAGATATTCTAGTATTTCATATTTTTAGTAGATATAGTAGTTCAGCAGATGGAGTTAGTTGGGGTATTTTCCCATCAACTTCACTTTCAGACAGATTTAGTTAGAGGCTTTTCAGACTAGATTTTCAGACAGTATTCAGTTTTATAGATGTTACATTTTATTAGTATTTCAGATATTTTGAACCTTATGGTATTTCTGCCCATTTTCTTCATTAATTATAGTATTATTATTCAGTGCCCACAACGGATATCATTCAAGGGTTAGCTTGTGGTCCTTCGGGGTCGTAAGCACTATGTAACAACTAGGGGGTGGTCCTGGATCATTACAAAAGAAAACTCAAACTGGAATTCCAAATTTTTCTCGTGACTCAATCTCTTTCCATGATTCAACCCAGATACCTAGACCTTACAATCAAAAGGTCTCTTTCAACCCTAACAAGGATCAAAATATGTTCACAACATGCAAGTACTGCAAGAAACCTAGGCATACTATTGAAATATGCTACAGACTTTATGGATTCCCAGTTGATTTCAAGTTCACAAAGAACAAGAAACCAGTTGCTTCTTGTGTACAAATAGTACATCCTATCTATTTAAATCCATCAAATGATGCATCTACCTTTACTTTCTCATATCCTCAAGAGTCACCATATGGTTCACTAAAGAACAATATAATTATCTCATGACATTATTTAAACAAGCTCAGGTCTCTCCAATCTCTTATGAACAAGAACCTATTGTTGGTAAATCATCTAGCTTTGACAATTTTACAGGTTTGTAAAATAGTTCTGTCTTCACTTCTAATGGTTATAGTGTTCATAGATCCTCAAACTTAGGAGTAAATCCTTGGATTCTGGATTCAGGTGCTTCACATTATATGAACACTCACAAACATCTACTACATAGCTTACAACCTCTTTTTATTCATTTCCTAATTACTCTACCAAATAGATATAAGGTTAAGGTGATATCCACTAGTTCTCTACATCTGAGGGATAATATCACTTTACCTAATGTCCTATTGATTCCATCATTTCATTTGATTTCTATATTTTAACTCCTTAATCAGTTACAATGCTTAGCAGTGTTTTCCATTTTTTCTTGTTATCTGTAGGGCTCTTCTCTGAAGAGGCCACTGGAAATTGGTAAATTTTCAGATGGACTATACTACTATACTGGCATCAATTCATTACCATGTTTTAGTTCTTCTTCTTTTGCTAATTCTTCTTTTCAAAGTTTTGCACATTGCTCTAGTAATCAAAATCTTGGTCTATCTTGTAATTTCTCTCATTACAATAATAAAATGGATTTTTTTTGGCGCCAAAGAGTGGGCCACATGCCTTACCATAAAATGAATCTTCTTCCTTTCTTAAACTCACAACTCCCTTCTCAACAAATTTTTTTGAGATATTTTTCCTAAAGCAAGACAACATAGACTTCTTTTTCCACATAGTACTATTTATACCACAGTTTCTTTTCAGCTGGTATATATATACATCTGGGTACCTTACCACACTAGAACTTACAATGGCTTTAGATACTTTCTTACACTAGTTAATGACTTCACCAGAGTTACTTGGTAACATCTTCTCTCCTATAAAAGTAAAACATTGTCCATCCTTAAATCTTTTGTATTCATGGTGAAGGTCCATTTTCATACCTCTATCCAGACTTTTAGATTTGATAATGCATATAAATTAGGTAGAATTACAGAATCTGCATCTTTCTTTGTAGAAATGGTATTCTTCACTAGTCAACTATTCCTCACACACCACAACAAAATGGTGTTGTGGAAAGGAAACATAAACATTTACTTGAAAACTCCAGAACTTTACTATTCCAATCTAATATCCCTATTAAATACTGGAGTGATTGTGTATTAACTGCAACTTATCTCATTAATAGACTCCCTTCCTCAATTTTACAAAACATCTCTCCCTATAAAAAAATTCATGGTACTCTACCCTCTTATGATCACTTTAATTCTTTTGGCTGTTTGTGTTATGCTCACTCTTCTACTATTGGGAAAGATAAATTTCAACCTAGATCTTTAGCTTGTGTGTTTCTTGGATACCCTTGTGGAAAGAAAGGGTACAAATTGCTTAACCTTAATACTAATTCCATATTTTTTCTCCAGGGATGTTCTTTTCCATGAACACATATTTCCCTACTCCTCTACTTCTGCTGCTTCCCCTTTTCAACTTGCAGTTCCAGATTTTGACATCCCTCCACCTACTTACACTGTCTCTGATCCTTCTTCCTCTTCAACTCTATTTATTCCCTCTTCTATTTCTCCTGATCCGCCTCTCAGAAGGTCTTCCAGGCCTTATTTAACCCCATCCTTCTTATCTGACGATGTCTGTACTTTAGTTTCCAAGGTATCCTCAGTTGAGCCTCCTACACTTGAACCTCAGTCATATCACCAGGCTATTTGTCATCCTACTTGGCAAGATACCATGCTTCAAGAATTCTATGCTCTTAAATCTAATCACACTTGGGATGTGGTTCATTTGCCTACTCACAAGAAACATATCTCTTGTAAGTGGGTCTATATAATTAGGGATAAATCTGATGGTTCTGTGGAAAGATACAAAGCTAGACTTATTATTAGAGGGGACAATCAGAAGAAGAGTATTGATCATACTGAGACTTTCTCTTATGTGGTCAAATTCACCACTATTAAGGTTCTTCTGTCTATTGTTGTTAAGAAAAATTAGACTGTTTATCAGCTTGATATGAATAATGTTTTCCTTCATGGCGATCTCTATGAAGAAGTTTATATGAAAACTCATCTTGGCTTGACTCTTTCTTCTTTTGTACCTATCTATGATCCTTTAGTCTGCAAGTTAAGAAAGTCTCTCTATGGCCTCAAGCAAGACTCAAGACAGTGGTTTTCTAAGTTGTCTGATGCATTATCCCTTCATGGGTACTCTTTCAGTAAAAATAACTACTCTTTATTCATAAAAAGAGTTGATGGCTCTCTTACTATGTTAGCTGTATATGTTGATGATATACTACTTGCTGGGGATGATATTTCTAAGCTGGATGATTTGAAATTGTTTCTGGACACCCAATTCTAGATCAAAGATCTTGGTTTGGTCCATTATTTTTTAGGTTTAGAGATTTCATCTCATCCTCAAGGCTATCTTATGACTCAACATAAGTTTGCCTGTGATGTTGGCTTTGTGATCTATTTTTCCCTATTTCTGCTCCCCTTGATGTTTCTCAGAAGCTTACTGTTGACATAGGGACCCCTCTCATTAACCCTTCTACTTATCGTCGCCTTGTTGCCAAGTTAAATTTTTTTCAGCACACTAGCCCTGACATTTCTTATGTTGTTCAACATTTGAGTCAGTTCTTGTAGGCTCCTTAGGTCCCTCATCTTATGGCTGGTCTTTATATCTTATGTTATTTTGCTCAATGCCCCTTCCATGGGTTTGTTGTTCAATAATTCTGTGGACTATTCCTTGTTTGCTTATTCTGATTCAGACTGGGTTGCATGTGCTCATTCACACCAGTCTGTCACTGGGTTCTTTATTACTTTGGGTGGCTGTAACGCCCCAGAAAATGGGTCCCAAAGCATCACACGGTATTGAGGCTATGAGTAACCCCAAGCTAACCCTTTGTACCATTTTTATTCAGTTCAACACAAATTAACAGAGTTTCTATAAATAACCCTCAAATATCAACAGGGTAATCATCATCCAAGCTTAAAAGAATTTCAGAAAGATAACAAAATAAGATTTATTAGTCAACTCTCAACATCTATACTAGCCTGACAAGCCTCTAAGAAAATCAATAAAACCAGCGAGCCATTGAGACATGCCGCAACTAACTCATACTCAGTTATGAAATGTAAACAATTCTGTGAAACCAACATCAAACATCATGTCCTCGAAACATGAGGACTCACCACAACAGAGAATGTAGAACAGCGTGCCCGAAGAATCACTGTCGAACCTGGAACTGAGCACCTGGACCTACATTCTGAGAAAATGCAGCCCACATCTGAAGATATGGGTCAGTACCACGAAAAGGAATCGAGTATATGGGGGTGTATGTAGTTGTATAAACATCATCATCATAAATATTTATAAGAAATATGTAGGATGTATGACAGACTCACAAAGCCCGAAGAAAATCATCATAATCATGAGAGGGTAAAATAAGTACAATAACACATGTAAGTCATCATATAATTTGTCAATCACTTTCAGTTCATCAAGAATATCAATTCTCGTAAAGTAAATATCATTTAAATCTTTCGAAAGATTAACTTTCACAATTCCACTTTCAAATCACTTCACCATTCATCATAGACACAAGGAAACATACACACACTGAGAGATCCTATAACCGACATAAATCATGTGAGCTACATGGAGTCTAACGTAAAACCCACGTTGGGGAGATTCGTCATATCTTTGCCATCGGAGTAGGACTATCGATATCAAATCCACACAAACTAGTGATCACTATATAAATCAGCCTCAGGCTCACTCCTATAGGGCCACGTAGTTCTAGGGAAGTAAGGTCGCTTTATACCTTCCACTCGGTGCTAAAGATTTCTCTCGGACTTAGCTCATATCATTTCAAAGACAATCCACAACAAAATAATTTCAATAATATATAAATATACATCGGGAGCCATCATGCTTCCCATCTATCAAAATCAACCACGTTGTGGATTTCTTTCACACTAAGTTCAAAACAACTCCATTAAGACCAAAAGGTCAAATCATTCAAAATATCTCAAATATTCAACATCAATATGCTTATAACACACACTTCCTCAAAAAAACACAATTTTCAATAGGGATTCACAACCCAAATGTCAAAATCATGATAAATATCATTCAAGATTCATGCTTTATATCTCCACACATGTAAATTCATCTTTCAAAATCATAAACATCAAGATTTCATAATAATCATCATAAGATATGGGTCATGCTTCAAATTCATAAAAATAAAAAAAAATCATGCCTTTGTAAAGAAAATTATTTTTGGGCACAAGAACGAAAGAGAGTTCTTGTTCAAAAACCCCACATACCTTGAATGATGAAATTTAGATCGATACTTATTTTTGAGATATTAATCGTGCCTTTGAATGATGGTTCTTGGAGTTCTTGAACTAGGAACTTGGAATCTTGAATATATTCGCAGAATTAATGGTGAACTTTAGAGGTTCTTGAAGTTGGATGTAGGAGCTTAGGGTTTTCTTTTTGAGGGATTTTGATGAAATATAACATATAATGCTTCTAATAGGCTTTCATATAGGGTTTGGACGGATTTTGGGTAAGGGGGAATGTCCAAAACGCCCCTAAAAATTAAAAAAATTCTCGAATCTGTCCTTTGGTGGACTGTTTTGATAGTCTGAAGTAGATTAACCATAACATTTTACTCCGATATCTAAATTAGATGAAACCAATTTCATTAGAAAGAGGACTCTCATATCTTTCCGTTGATATATAATATCTCACCCAGATCATTGTGTACAAGGAGTTATGATCGTTTGAAGTTGACCCAAAAATTTGCTTTTGATAGACTGAAGTAGATCGACCATAACTTTTTGCTTCGATAGATAAATTGGATGAAACCAATTTCATTGGAAAGAGGATTCGCAGATCTTTCCGTTGATATATAGTAGATCACCCAGATTATTATGTACAAGGAGTTATGATTATTTAAAGTTGGAGCAAAAATACTCCAGGCCTCAGTACTTTTTTCCTGCACGCTTTACTGTTCACTACTATTCACAGTTCGATTGGAATGTTCATAACTCATCGCTCGGGTGTCCGTTATGGATGATCCACATATCATTGTAAAGATTATTCGATACTCTACGTAATGGTGGGTCATAATCTAAGACATTTCTCATGGAAAATTTATAATTTATTCTAGAAGATAGAACCCAACACGTTTATGCACAAAATTTCAACGAAAAATTTCATGGGGTATTACATCATTCCCCCTTGGAAGCATTCATCCTTGAATGATGCTATACATGCCAAGATTAGATAGGATATAGAGCATACAGCTGAATTCATTCATTAGACTTATTACCACATCGTTTCTCACTCCGAGTGCAACATAGAATGCATAAATTCAAGAAACTACAGCTGAACACATAATAAATGACAGCTGAACTGCTGCAACTTTTATCAAAAGTGGATGATTTAGGAAAGAACGGTACCTTTGGCTTGATCGAAGTTCGCGAAAAATAGATACGAGTACTTGGATCGCATATCCGCCTTAGCTTCCCAAGTTGCTCCCTCAACAAATTGGTTTCGCCACAACACCTTGACCAAGGGAACTTCTTTGTTCCTTAGTCTTCGGACACTAAAATCAAGAATCTCAACAGGAATCTCATCAAAAGAAAGATTTTCTTGAATGTCAGCACTCACAGAGGAATCCACTACCACAGCATCGCTAATATGCTTTCTAAGCATGGAGACATGGAATATTGGATGAACAGAGGGCAACTCGGAAGGCAACTCAACCTCATAAGCTACCTTACCAACACGGCTAAGAATTTTGTAAGGACCAACATAAAGGGGACTAAGCTTCCCCTTCTTTCCTAATCTTTTTACCCCCCTCATGGGTGAAATTTTCAGATACACTAGGTCACCAACTTCAAACTCAAGGTCTCTCCTTCTAACATTCGCATATGACTTCTAACGACTCTGTACAGTTTTCAACTTTTCCCTAATCAACTTAACTTTTTCCATAGCCTCAAATACCGAATCAGGACCACTCACAGCCGCTTCACCCACCTCGAACCAACCTATGGGTGATCTATACTTCCTCCCATAT
>NC_061120.1:175324666-175424973 GCF_002878395.1 Capsicum annuum | reverse complement strand
TGAACTTTGGAGGTTCTTGAAGTTGGATGTAGGAGCTTAGGATTTTCTTTTATAGGGAATTTGATGAAATATAACATATAATACTTCTAATAGGCTTTAATATAGGTTTGGACGGATTTTGGGTGAGGGGAAATGACCAAAACGCCCCTAAAAATCAAAAAAATTCTCGAATCTGTCCTTTGGTGGACTATTTTGATAGTCTGAAGTAGATCAACCATAATGTTTTACTTCGATATCCAAATTGGATGAAAATAATTTTATTAGAAAGAGGACTCTCATATCTTTCCGTTGATATATAGTATCTCACCCAGATCATTGTGTACGAAGAGTTATGATCGTTTGAAATTGACCCAAAAATTCACTTTTGATAGGCTGAAGTAGATCAACCATAACTTTTTGCTCCGATAGACAAATTGGATGAAACTAATTTCATTGGAAAGAGGACTCGTAGAGCTTTCTGTTGATATATAGTAGATCACCCAGATCATTATGTACAATGAGTTGTGATTGTTTAAATTTGGAGCAAAAATACGCCAGGCCTCAGTACTTTTTTTCTGCACGTTTTGCTGTTCACTATTATTCACGGTTCGATCGGAATGTTCATAACTCGTCGTTCGGGTGTCCGTTTTGGATTATCCACATATCGTTGGAAAGCTTATTTAATACTCTATGCAATAATGGGTCATAATCTAAGACATTCCGCACGAAAAATTTATAATTCATTCTAGAAGATAGAACCCAACATGTTTACGCACAAAATTTCAACGAAAATTTTTTCGGGGTATTACAGTGGCTCTCCCATCTCCTGGAAGAGTAAGAAAAAACCCACCATATCTCTTTATTTTGCTGAGGCTGAGTATCGTGTCTTACGCAAAGTTGTCGCTAAATTATCCTGGTTGGTACGTCTATTACATGATTTTGGTGTTGATGTTTCTAACCCTGTATCTGTATATTGTGATAGTCAAGCAGCTCTTCACATAGCTCGAAACCCATTTTTTCATGAGCGTACTAAGCAGATCGAGATAGATTGTCACTATGTTCGTGATCGTGTTCATTCCGGGCTTGTCTCTCTCCAGTTCATCACTTCCGCTGCTCAGTTGGGTGATATTTTCACTAAACCACTCCCAGGTCCGGCCCATCATGGTATACTTTGCAAGCTTGGAGTGCTCACACCCTCCAGCTTGAGGGAGTGTTGGAATTACGTAGTTATAGAGATACACACGTATATTCGTTGTATCACATTGACTGGTGTATATTTTTGGTCTTAATAATTTGGGCCAAGTCCTTATTATATTAGATTGAGCCTTGATTGTTTGTAATAATACTGATGACCCGATCCACTATTACAAAGTATAAATAATAGTGAACCTGGTTCTAGATGGTTCTAATGAAATAAGAAAAGATTTTTCCCTCTCTCTTTGTTCATTTTCTCTCAAAATCAAATTAGGATTTTCTTCTTTGTTAATCAAATTCAGCTCAAATTCGAGCTTAACAACACACTCCCTCACAAGGCCAGTCGGTTCACACACTAAAGAAACTCATTTTCCACCAAAAGAGATCCAAACATAATTGGAAGCTTGAAGGGAAATTATAATTAAAGGTTATTACTGTGTGTAAACTGCAAACAAAAAAGTTACACATATATGGAATATATTTTTCTATCCTTTTTAGATAAAATATTATTGTAATAGTTTTTAATCAATTTTTTTAATAATTATTTTTTAATTTATGATATAGTTAACCGATTAAATCGCTCAGGGGATATTATTGATTTTAAGTAGATTTTATCTATTGTTACTTTGAAAATTTTCTCTTTATTGCTGCTAGACATTTGAAAAAAGAATTATCTTCTACTCGTGCTATTTTTTCTCAACAATTTTAGTTTTGAAATATAAGTCTAAGACATCAGTATTAGAGTGGCTATGAAACGTTTAAATAATACATTTTCCCTTAAATTCGTACTCCCTCCGTTTCGGAATAAATGAATTGTTGGGTATTTATTGATGTTTCAAAATAAGTGAATCTTTGAATTTTTTTTTAAAATTACCCTTATGATTTAACAAGTAAAAGAGACTGCTGTTTTTTTTTTTTTTGGGTAAAAGAGACTTCAAGGGTAAAAATGAAAATTTATGGTAAATTTATGTCTTTGGTGCTTTTTTCTTAATTTGTATGCCAAAATTTAATAATTCATTTATTTCGAAACGGAGGGACTATCATTTAGGGGTTGTTTGGTAGGACGTATTAAAAAAAATAGTCCATGTATTAAGTGTGGTATTACTTAATACTATGTTTGGTAGAATTATCGACCTATGTATTACTAATATCATGTATTAGTTATATACCCTATATGGTATTATAGAGTGTATTACTAATACATCCCATATGGTGGTATTAGCAATACATGAGTTTTAAAATCATGGACTAATATGTGTAAAGACAAAAATATCCCTCAAATTCTTTTAAATATTTTTTTATTTTCTTAATTTTATTATTATTTACAAAAATGCCTCAAATTTCATTAATTCTTTTCTAAATTTTTTTCAATTTATTCAATGTGAGTTACTTCTTTTCAATTTATCAAGATAATAATATCCCTCCAAATAATTTTAGTCATAAAAAAATTACTCCATTAACTTAAAAAAATACTTATTGATGACAATCCGAAAATAAATTACATGCTTGCATACTAGCTTTAATTTTGTAAATAGGATATTCATAAATAAAAATAATTTTTCTACTTAGCTTTAACACTCTAACGAACACAACTTTATGTTAATAATAATTCTATTGTATCATTCAAAAGTTACACGTACCCCTCCAACTTAAAAACACCACAAAATGGGAACAACAAGCAAATGATAAACAAATAAAGAAAAGATAACCCCCCCCCTTCCCCCCCAAAAAAAAAATTACAAGTGAATGATTAAATCTTAAAATTATTTCAAAGTAAATAATTAGTTATATTGTTCATTTTTTTTATTTTAAAAAAAAGAATAATAAAGTTTTGCAAAGAAAATACACAAAGTTATAATATGTTGAGGGTATTTTTGTAAACAAACAAATATTCTTCTTAAAATATAACAATACATATTGTTTTCAATACATCAAACCAAACACTGCATAAAAAATAATTCCAGTATTACTATTCCCAGTATTACTAATTCCTGCACTACTAATCTCTGCACTACTAATACAACTTATTCAATCTTATCTTATACGCTCTACCAAACGACCCGTTAGTGATATCAATTATTTAAGAAAAAATAAGAATAAATTTTTATTGGAACGTAAAAAGTCCAATTTGAAAGGTTATATTCAAGTGTAATGATACAGACAAATGTTTACTTTTTCCTAGAGGACGATTTCGTCCCTCGCATCAACTTCACAATAACCAAAAATACTCTCCCTTTTTTTAATACAATTTATTTTTACTATGTGTCAAAAATTAAAATCAAGAATCATCAAGAATAAATGTTGAGAGATGAAGAGAAAGAAGAGAGATACATATATACAGAGATGAGATGTAAGAATGAATCTTATTATTGAATTATTATGTATTCAAGAGATTATACACTGCTATGTATTAGTAGTTAACTAACTACCTAATCAGTATAACTAACTGATTTAAAGACCCCTGACTAACTAGTGAAAAACCTTTTTACCCTTCTACTCTTTATGTTACATGATCTTCGATACTCCCCCTCAATTTACGTGGTGCAAATACATTTTTCAATCTTAACTTGGTACATAATTATTTATGCTGAATTTTCTTCAGTCCCTTAGTTAGTATGTTAGTTGGTTGATATCTTGTAGGTATATACTCAGTCTTGATTGTTCCTTTTGAATCTCCTCTCTTATAAAGTGACAATCAATTTCTATACGCTTGATTTTTTTTTATGGAATACAGGATTTGCAATAATTTGTATTGCAACGTTTGCTGTCAGTATACACTTGAACTGGAAAGTTGATCTTCATTCCGGTTTCATTGAAAGAATCCAAGTTAAGTCAGCAGTTGTAGAGGCTAGACTTCTGTACTCAGCTTCAGCTGAGCTCCTAGAAATTGTATTCTGCTTTTTTTGACTTCCAAGAAATCAAAAAATCACCTAGCTAGTTTTCTAAGAAACCTATTACAAATTTATGGAGTTCGGACATTCTACCCAATCTGCATCACAGTAGAATGAGATATGTTCTTGACTACTGCTTGAAAGAAGTGCCCAGGTTGCTTCTTGATATACCTAATTATTCTCATCGCCACTTCTAGATAAGACTTTTTATGTTGATGTTAGAATTGACTTAATGTTTATACACTATTAAGACAAGTTTGGTCTAGTGATTGCAAGATAGAGTAATTTTACAATGATTCTTTGATAACCAACTATGTTTGTTAAAGGATCATCATGTTCCTTGTCTGAGTGTTTCATATGATCATCAACCTATTTGATGGTCAGTTTCACATTTTTTCCAAGTGGTGTACTGTTTGCCTTGCAACACTTAATCCCATTTCAAAAATCAGCTCTAATGCATACTTTCTTTGATGTATTAGTATCCAAACTTCTGATATAGAAAACTCAATGCTTAGAAAGTATCTTCATTCACCTAAATCTTTCATTTTGAAGGCTTGTTGTAATACAGTTTTGATTTCCTTAATCAGTAGAAGACTACTTCCAATAGCTACGATGTCATCAACATAAATTAGAAGGTCAGTTAGTTCATTTCCTTCTTTCTTCAAGAACAAAGAGTCGTTATATTGTCTCAGACTAAATCTAAGTTGTATGATTGCTTCTTATAACCTTGATCTCCATTAACTTGGTGCTTATTTCAATCCTTGTATGGATTTAAGAAGTTTGCAAACTAATCTATTCTCCCCCCTGACTTTCAAATTCTTGTGTCAATTACATATGGATTTCAACAATGAGATCTCCTTAAAGAATGCATTGTATGGGTTCATTTGATAGATGTGCCAATGTCTTATAGAAGCAATAGCCAAAATAGACCTTACAGTCACCATCTTAACCACTGGATAAAAAGTTTCTTGATAGTTAATGTCCTCTTTTTTGCTATAACCTTTAGGCAAAAGTCTTGTCTTGAATCTTTGAACCTCACCTGGATATTTGTACTTAATTCTGAGCACCACTTGCAGCCAAATGGCTTCTTCCCATTAGGTAAGGAAACTACTTCCCAAGTCTTGTTACTATCAAAGCCAAAATATCTACTTGCATAGCCTCAATCCATATAGGGTAAGATATAGCTTCAACATATAAGGAAGGTTCTATCTAATTGAGCTTGCAATGATAAAAGCCTAATAATAAGTAGGTAAGTGATTATAACTAATGTAATTAGCTAAACCATGTGGTACATCTATGACAGACTTCTTTGTAGTTACAAAGTCATTTAGCCAAATAGGTGGTCTTTACTTTGGAAGACTTCCTTTGCTACACTTCTATGTTAGTAGGCTGCGGTTTTATAGCGTTTCTCTAGTAATAATTATGTCATCCATAGGAGATACACTTGGTTGTTGAGTAGGAGCTGCACCTGTAGACCTCTAAGTACAAGTAGAAGGTATACTTGGTTGAGCAACAATATCAAGTAAGAACGCAAGTTGATCTGGAAATATATGATGGAGCTGGACCATCTTGTGTATAAGTTTTAAAAGGAAAGATAAACTCTCTGAAATAAACATCTCTTCTTATAAAATAGACACCATTAGTGACACTATATAAGATATAACCTTTTCGAGTGTTAGAATAGCCCATATAAACTGTAGTAATAGACTTTGACTTAGGTTTGTCAGTTTCAGTTATTGTCTTGGCAAAACATAAGCATACTAGGATTCTAATGTAATTTAAGGATGGTTAGTACCATAAAATATTTTACTAGGAAATTTATTGTTGAGAACACTGGATGGCATCCTATTGATCAAGGATGCTGCAGCTAATATAAAATGTCCCCAAAACTTAAGAGGGATATAACCTTGTAACCTTAGGGGTTTGCAGACTTCTAAATGTCACTTGTGAATAAATAAATGTCATCTTAGGTCTCGAAAGGATAAAATAATAAATAAATAAATAAATAAGTTATTTAAATCAAAGTTAATATTTTCAAACCTTGTGAAAATTATCCACTCTTAGTTAGTCAAAAATTGGATAATTATTTGTCAATTCATTTGTAATTAAAAATTATAAAGTCAAAAAGTGGATAATTTTTTTCACAAATGAATTGACACATAATTATCCACAATTAAAAATTATCCCGATTCATTTGTAAATTATTTGTCAAATATAAAGGAGAAAGAAAGTGATTTTTGAATATCGATTTTTTTATAACACAAATATTCATTTTTAACGAAAACTATTAATGTAAACAAATTATGAAATTCGATTAATTAATGAAAATGTTTTCGATTTTTTGCAAAGAAAATTGAGACTTTAACACAATAACTTTTTTTATTTATTTTTATTTTTTTTAAAGCTTATTCTCAAGGAAAAAACCTAAAGAGACTAGTTTTATTAGCTTGAGAATTCAGACTACGTGAAAAAAAAAATTAAAAAAGAAAAATATAAAGACAAAATAGAAATGACAACTCAAAAGGGGATTTAATTTAATTTAACCAAAGTTACAAACAAATAATCAAATAGGAATATACAAATAAATTTAAAGAGGAAAAAGTTTAAGATTCGGGCCCCTGATTTGGCTCATTGCAATCTGCCCATTTTTTGGGGCTCATTTTCATGGATTTTTCAGCTGTGTATATTGACTGTATACCATCATCTTTTTTTCATGTTTTTTTCTGTATGTACAATGTATATCGGGACGTATATCAGTACAATGTGCACCTTTTCATCAGCATCTTTGGATCCATGACCTATTTTTATCTTTGCAACCTGTATATCAGTTTTCTTGGCCGTATATCCTCTGTATATCACTGCAGATCAGTCCCATTTTTGGGACTTCGGCATGGATTTTGACTCGAGATAGTGTGAGAGAGAAGTCCATTTGGACTCATCGTGGGGAGGTTCATGCATAGAAAAGAGTAAAGATTAGCAATGATGAACAATACTCTAGTAAAGGCAATCTTTAAAGGGCCAAACATATAGATCATAATGCACATGAGCATAGAAGCAATAAAGTTATACCATAGAGAGAGCAGCCCATACATTGATGAATAAAATAAGATCCAAGTACATATTTCTTGTTCTAAAATGAACCAAACACAGGGAAATATATAGTATCTTAATATGAGCGAGTCTATCTTAACTCAAATATCATGAGAGTTGTCCAAAATTAAAACATATCAATAGCCATACATGGAATGACTAACCAGTAAGAATATGGGGATTAGATCAACTCTACTGTATTTTAGCTAAATATCCTTAGACAAATATGATCCAGTAACAAGCTTTTTCAAATAGCCTATTATAGACTAAACTTAAACGAGACATGAGTATGGTATGCTAAAAAAACATCAAAAGTAAATTGTAACAACCTAAATAGATTGTATTTTTAGCACTTGAAGATCAAGAACATTCAAAGACGAAAGCCTATCATATTGAGATACTCTCATGCTTAGTCTGCCTCTTGATAAAAAAAGAAGAAAAAATAAACATGTAAAGCAGGCATTGAAGTAAAAGGAGAATCTAATGAACCGATGAGCTTAACATACTACTTGCTTTTCAACTAGGGGAGAACACACAGACATGGCATAGCTATTGAAAAAATCACTCGTGTGTGTTAAGCCTTAGTTAATTTTTTTAAAATACTAATCAATCCACACAGACCTCCTTTCAGCTAATACAAGATAAGTCACCCAAGGCAGTTAGGCTCCAGGTAACAAACTCAAAGTTGCTACGTTAAGTTCTGGACGCACTCAGGTATTAAACAAATTTCAATAAGGAGTCTCTGTTGCCCTCTTTTAGCTACTGCTTAGCCGACAAAATCAAATAGCAAACAATACATTCTGAATAATGTAACAAATGAGTTTTGTTTCACAGTTTATAAAGAAGAAAATACTTTTCACTCAAATAAGGCTCACTAAGTCTCAAAAAAGAAAATCGTGAACGAGATTTCCATAGACATCGGTTCAAACAAAGAAACGCAATCATATCACACAAAAATCCTATGAGCTCCAAAGCCTTTTACAGCACATAATCCCCAGCAGCCTCACCTAATGTGAGATTCCAACAACAACAACAACGACCTCAACAACAACC
This sequence comes from Capsicum annuum, assembly GCF_002878395.1. NCBI lineage: Eukaryota > Viridiplantae > Streptophyta > Magnoliopsida > Solanales > Solanaceae > Capsicum > Capsicum annuum. Next base: position 175,416,766 of record NC_061120.1, on the reverse strand, counting down.
ACCTTCCACCATCAATAATGAGATTACACGTTATAACAATTAAAGAACAAAATAGAAGGTGCGAGAGGGTGGATCGCTCACCTGTTTTCGGGCAGCAAACGGAACAAACGAGCTTATCACGTTGCGACTTCCACTACTGAAACCCGACTCTGCTCCACCAGAATTCAAACAAATTCGTCGGATTTTTCGAGTTGTGTTCCTTGAATTTTAGTTACGTGAGGTTAAAAACATGCGCCTTCAGAAGCCCCAATTTTTCCTCAAAAACCCACTTAAAGAACCCCCTCAGCCTTCTTCCCCTCAATCCCTATTTATAGGGGGAAGATATTGATTTCATCTTATGAAATAAAGAAACATATCCCTAAAGTTCAGTTTTTGAATTGACATCTTCTGATTTAGATTGGATTTTGGGTTTGCAAACACACAATCTTGAGCAAAGGTCAACAAAGATGGCTCTAAGTCTGCAAAATTAAAGAGATAAGATGAAGAGAGATATGTTTTCGTGATTTAAGGGATTTGTCTGGTTGAATTGGATTCGATTGAAACCGGACGGGTTCGGGTCGGAGGGGTTTGTTGTGGTCAGGTCGATTGAAGCTCGAATCGGGTTTTTGTTATTGCTATGGCTGCTTGTACGTTGTACGCTGTATTGCTGGTGTTGTTGTGCCGATGATGTTGTTGTTGGTTGAAGTCACTGGTTTGCAGGACTGTTGGTGTTGAAGTCGTTGGTTTATGTTTGTACGCTGGAGGTTGAGAGGAGTCGTCGTTGTTTTGTTGCAAAAAAAGTGAAGCTAAATTGGGCCTGGTCTGGGTAATAAAAAGGACTGGGTCGGCTGGATGAGTTATGGGGCTGTTATGTTGTGGTGTTGTTGGGCCGCTGGGTTCGTTTGGTGTTGGAATTTGGACTATTTAGTAAATAGCCAGTCAATGAAAATTTAGTCAATTGTATTAAAATTATAGCCTAATTAAAATTTTATTGACTAATTGCATTGGAATTATGGTCGAATTGATTTCAATTAAGGTCCAATTTAATAAATTGACTAAATTCAAACATTATTTGAAATAAATTAACAACAAATTCGATCTCGAGTTTCTTGATCAAATAAAATCCCACAAATATTTTTTTCAATAAATTATTTTGAGAATAAATTATATTTAAATCATTATTTTAATCATTTGAATCAATTTTTAGAATAACCTTTGATTTAAATTTAATTTTTCGTAAAATAATTATTTGAAATAAAAAAATCATATGATTTTCTATATGTAAATACAAAATATATAATCGTTACTTAAAATCACAAAATCATTCAAATAAATACTTTGAATTTGTTTTTGAATAAAACAAATGTTGTAATTTTATTTTAGATCGAAGAATCTCGAAATTAAACTTAATTACGGCGGAAAAAAATTAGTTGTCAACAGACTTATGACTTTCATTCACTTATGAGCATGGAATAAGCTTGATTTAAAGAAGTCATAAACAAGATTTGGCTCCTTGCCTGAATATCTTTCATTCGCTTCCAACAAGAAATAGTATAACTTTTGTCTTTGCAGTTGAATAAAAAATCTTTGAATCTTTCACAATTGCAGCCAAAAAAGAGAACTAATGACTCAAACTCTACTCATAACTCTTTCAGTTAGTATAATAAGTAGAGATGGAGGAAGTACCTTAAGTTAGAGTGACAATATCTCTCTGAATATTAAATGATCTTGAACCATCCATTTTATCAAATCTTCCAGTGAGATCCATCCCCACAACATGAGCATATGTAGCATAGGCAATTCTAGTAACCAAACTTTCTGAAATAGAGTTCATCAATCATGATAGAACAAAAATATTACATCTTTCCCATTGAATATTTTCATGAAACTTTTCCTTCAACTATGATCCATCCGTCATTTCAAACTTATTCTGGCCAAGCAATATAATTTACATTGGCTTGTATCACCTGGAGAAAGATACAAGGGGTGGGTAGCCTCGATTACAAATTCTTGTCCAAGGTTCTCATCAATTGATGATGAGATACTAGTTTCGAAATTAGTTCCAAAACCAGAATCACTATTCTCTATCATTTCTGTAATTCAATTGACCAATCTATAAATCAAAATTGAACGATGGACTTAATTGCTAATGTAAGAGACTTACAAATTTTCCAAAAATTAGCAAAAATTGCAATCCTAGAATTCAAGCCAGCTACAATTTTGATCTAAATTGCACTGATATTATGTCAAGATCAAGAAAGATTAAGAATGAATGTTGAAAGAAAAGAAAGAGAAAAAGAGAAATATATAGATGATATGTAAGAATGATTCTCATTACTGAATTATCATTATTAGGGTTTTTGCCTTGATTTTTTACCAAGTTTAAGTTTTACTTTACTTGAAAGCAAAATAAAAGTGATACCATTATTACTTTTTCTTTTCCTGAAATGAAAATATAACTCTCTTCCACATTTGGCTTACCTCTTTTTTAGAGTAAATATTTTGAAACTCTATAAATAGAATCACCTCTTCTCATACCACAACACACAATAACATCCACAATGTAATCATTAAAGGTCTTGTTTAGGGGGATATTTCACCTAATAGATTTTATATTTTTCCAATATTAGTTTTTAATATGTAGGTCGTTTGACCAACCATATTAATAATATATTTTTAGTATTATGTTTTTCTTTATCATCTGATTTACCATCTCTAAGATTTATAAACTTTATACTTCCACGTGACGCCCTCTCAATTTCAAAATCAACCAGTAGTATCCGAGATTATGATTCAAAACTTCAATAGTTTTGTGAAATGAGACTAAATACACGTTTAAAATGATTTCAAATCAAGTTGCAACCAACTTGGCGATAATGAAGATTTTCTTGTCAAAAATAAATTTAAATACTACATGTGGAGATATCTTTCAATTAAATTTTCAATAATCTTGCTTCTCCATATTTCAACAAAATTAATTTTCAATCTATGTTTATGGGCTCCAACTTTCAATCCTTGCTTACTTTTAATGCTTGAAATCCTTTCAACTCATGCATATATTTTTAATGCATGAGCTTCACTTTTAACATGTGCCCACTTTCAATGCACAAGGCTCCACTTTTAACCTTGTTCACTTATAATACAAGGCACCAATAATGTTAATCCATGATTTTTATTTTTAATGCATAGGGCTTCAATTTTTATCCCATATCAACTTTTAATCATGGTAAACAACAGTAATTTATGAAGATCGTATGAAGAAGGAAGATCAAGATTATTTTGTATAGAAAATCAAGACAAAAAGGAAGATTTGTTAGGATTTTTGCCCTAATTTTCTTACCAAATTTAGTTTCACTTTTTTTGAAAGGAAAATAAAAGTAATACCATAATTACTTTTACATTTTTTGAAATGAAAATATAATTCTTTTCCAGATTTGTCTTACCTCTTTCTTGATGGAAAGATTTTAGAACACTATAAATAGTATATCCCATTACCATACCATAACACACAATAACATCCACAATGTAGTCATTAAAGAGTCTTATTTAGGAGGAGATTCCTACCAATAGATTTTATACCTTGGACGCTATACGGTGCTTATAATTCTGAGGGATGACAAGCTAACCCATGACTGGTACCTACTGTAATAATTGAATAATAATACTGTAATTATATAGAAATTAGGCGGAAACTTTCCATAAGGTTCAAACTGAAAGTAAATACTGAATACTGAATATTGAATACTGATATATCTGTCTGAAATACTCTAGTCTCTAAAGCCTCTACTGTCTGAACAAGGAGTTGATGGGATAAGTCCCCAACTAACTTTGGCTACTGAAATAAAGTAAGTACTAAAATACTAAAATAATAAGTCTATCCTCGAACTATGAAGACTCACCACTAAGTCTGCTGCTGATAGATCGGGTTGCTAAGTATGATCGAGATCCCGTGTGTCTTAACCTATGATACAAGAAGACATCATAGCACAAAAGAAAGGTATGCGTTAGTATTTTGAATGTACCGGTATGCTAAGTGAGGTCGGCTGAGATGCATGAGTTCATATGCATAAAAAATACTGACTGAATGACATGAGTATAACTAATAAAAGTACATACATGAATATGTAAACTATAACTGAGATCATGATAACACTGGATACTAAGTTCTGAATTACTGATTTACTGATATCTGAGTTTACTGATACTGTGTATCTGATAATTGAGTAATTGTATCTGATAGTCCTAATTCTAAAGAACTATTTTGGGTTTTATATTGAGCTGGGTGACTGTATCTGACAGTCCTGAATCTGTAGAACTGAATTGAGTTCTATACCGATACTAAATCTAAAAATAAGACTGTGGGAGGTAATCGCCGAACTGACATGCCCCAAATTTGAGCTGGTAAGGGTCCAACCTGTGACCTAACTTAGAAGGGTGTTAATACCGTACCATGCGTACTAATACTGGAAAACCAGGATACCAAGCCTAACCGATGGGTGACACCTGGGTAGAGTCAAGCCTAATCTAACGGGTGACCTCTGAGAGGTAGTCAAGCCTAGTCTGATGGGTGAGTCCTTATCCTACGCTGGCTATGCAGTTCTGGTATACCAGGACTACTACTAATGAATCTGCCTCTCTGATGGGGAGGCCGTTATCCATGCACTCACTCAATGCTAATCCTACTTCCAACTGAAAGACACTAAACTGATTTCTAAACTGTACTAGGTTGGAATGGACTATTACTGAACGTGCTGTCTGCCTGTACTAGATTGAGGTTACTGAGTTCTGTTGACTGATGAAATACTATTGAATTTTGTTAACTGACTAAATTTACTAAGGTCTGAACTGAATACTGAACTGGACTAGACTGATACTGAGTCTACTGAGTTTTTCCTAAGTTTTGTAACTAACTAAGAGTACTACTGATCATAACATGACTAAGATTATTTTGTAACTGACACTGGCTCTAGGTAAACAACTAAATTATCGGGTATTAAATAATCCCAGGACTCGATAGCATAAAAAGTAAAGCATCATGACTCTGCATAGCATAAAAATGCACACTTGTTCATATGCCTCTATAGAGGCATTTTATCAAACACTTGAATAACATGAACTAGTATACATGCTAACATGATATAATCTCACTATTTAATTCATATGAACAACTCATCAAACACTTGAAAGGCATTTTATATGCACATAGTTCTAATCAACACATGAGCATCACAATTTCAAGGCTTTAATATGAATTCACATGATACTAAATACATAATAAGTATTTTTACATAAATCTTGCACTTAATCATGGAATAGAAACCCAATCAACATTATAATCATGAATACACTTGAATACAAATCATGGAAATCATGAAATCAATTTACTTAAAAGTTTAAAGGAGTTTCTTGGACTCCAAGGGTAGAAGGTACCCTTGGATGAACACTTGGCATAACTTAACAATTAAATTCTTGAAGATTAATGGAGTGTTCTTGAGGATTGATCTTGAAATTGATGTCCTAGGGTCTTGAGAGAAATTTGAGAGGAAGAATGAATTTTGCCCTAGGAATGACTTAATTTTGTGCTTTTGGGGCTGAATAGGGGTTGGAAAATGACCCAATTACCCTTCTGAATGTTGTTTTAATTATTAAAAACTGGACTAGCAATGCGCAGACCGATGCACTGCGTCATTAGCATCTACGTGATGGCCAAGGTGCCACATCGTCGAGTCCAAATCGGTTCCCTAGAAATTGCACTGGGAGCTGGGAAAAAATACTCATCGACACAATGGGTGACGCGGCCCATCAAGATCGCGTCGATCCATTGTTTTGAGCTTTTAAATGTGTTTCAAACGAAGTCCAAAAAATTCAAAACTTGTCCAAGAATACCCACTGACATTCCTGATCATGATTCAACCTAAAAATCATTACTTTAAGGTCTTGAGGGTCATGAAATAGAGTCACTAACCTAAGAAGGCTAAAATAACACTAAGTCTGAATACTTAACTACAATTTTCTAGTTTGGAACCCCTTAACAAGCTTTGAAGGACTGAGTTGAGCTTAGGATTTTGCAGGGTCTTACAATATACAAGAGTTACAAAACTTTATGAAGAAATTTCAAAGAGTCTCAATCTTAGTCTCACAAATCTTTGTAGTCTATAGCTTACAATTGTTATATAAAGAGTAGGATCGAGTCAACTTTGTAATACAAACTAAAGCTGTGTCACAAGATCTGAAGAACAAAATAAGTCTTTGGAACTTATTTCTCATTATTTTACTCGATCCAACACTGAAATATCTAAAAAAAGCTGAAACCCAAGGGGACTGGAAGTAGTCACCACATTGGTGTTCCGAACTAAGATAAATCTTTTTGTTCTTTACTTTAAATTCACTTATTTATTTATGTGCTTATTTTAAGTCTAATCTCTTTTGTGAAGTAAAATGATCTGCAGGCAAGTCGGCTGTGAGAAGTCAATAGTTGACTCATAGAAATTTTTAATTCACCCCCCCCTCTTGAATTTTGATTTGTATTAGAGTAGGTCTCACCAAAAATATTGCTTAACCTCACGTGAGCAAAGATCAAATGGCAAGTTATCGAATTCTCAATACTCTTCTTCAAGATGGTCACTCCTCTACATGACCACTATACTTTAATAAGAAGCACTACTCTTACTGGAAAAATAGATTTAGAATATTTATCGAATCAAATGAATTCCAAGCATAGGTTGTTATTAAGATGGGACCAAAGTCGATCTCAGGATTCAAATACAAAAAAAAAGACTAAGACAAAGAATCAAGCAGTACTGATGTAGAAGACCTTGAAAGCTTTGAGGTTACCAAAGAACAAAAAGAGTTAATTTAAACTAATACATGTGTTATAAGTTTGCTTCTGGGAATTGGAGGTGACATACGAAGAAACCACAAAGGTCAAAAAATAAAAAATTGCTACCCTAGTTAATGAATATGATCTATTTAAGATAGAAGAGAATGAGAACATTGAAATAATGTTTGCCAGATTTAGCAAGATCATATACAAACTGAAATCACTAGGGATGATCTATCCTTACAACATGCAGGTCCAAAAGTTGGTCCGAAGTCTTCCAAAAATTTAGGAAACCAAGGCAGTCATCTTGAGATCTTCACAACATGACAAATAATGAACTACTAGGTAATCTCATTGCATATAAACAAAGTTATATTAACTGGTACCACAAAAAGGAAAGAAGAAACCAGTATCCTTCAACGCTTTACTAACTAAAGAAAAGGACATTCTGGAAGATGCCAATAGAGAAAGAATGGATCTCGTAAATCGTGCAGTAAGGGAGATCATGAAATAGAGATAGCAAAGATCCCATGGAACCAAGAACAATGACTTTACTAGAAACGATGATCACGGTTATCACTGTGGAAGGCCTGCCTATTTCAAACAAAACTTTCTAGAATTAAGAAGAATATTGTCTAGAAAAAATCAAAACTTTGGAACCTGGAGTGATGAATATGAAATTGAAGAAGAAATAGAAGCTGCCAATATGTGATTTATGGAAACAGGTGAATCTAGCAAAGTAAGACCACATGATTGTCATAATTGTAACATTGTTGAGTCTAACTTAGATATGATAACTAACGAGCCTCCAAAAAGTTATAGGTAAAAATAACAAACTTGCTCAAGAGAAGCAAAATTACAAAGCTCGACTTAAATGAAAACTCAAAGAGGAACAAAGAAACTATCAAATATAAGTCAAAGAATGTCAAATTGAAATTGACTTACTTGATGATGTAAAAATACAATTAAATAGCATTATAAAATTGCCAAGTCACAATTTCGTGAGATCGAACTCCTTTAAAAATAATTTTAGTTCCTCATCAGAATCGTTTAAATCAGCCAAGATTTTTTTTTCTCTTGAGGACCAGTCTGTTTTATTTGTGGATAGAGAGGGAACAGATCCTATATATGTAGGAATACGCCAAAGAGTGTGTGGGTTTGAAAGCCCAAAGGAAGCACATCTAACCCACAAGGACCCAAGACCACTTGGGTACCTAAGCAAAATTAATTTTCTTATTTTGCAAAAACATGCCTGCAAAAGTTATAAGAAAGGAATATGGGTCATTGATAGTGGATGTTCCAAACACATAACAGGAGAGAAAGAAAACTTTTCTTCTTTAAAGAATGTAAATGAGGGATCAGTCAGATTTGGTGATAATGCTAGAGGCAATATCATCAGAGTCGGCTCTATAAAGCTCAACTCCTCATGTGAGTTTACTAAGGTATACTTAGTAGATGGACTCAGGCATAACTTTCTCAGCATTAGTCAGCTGTGTGACTCCAGATTTTAAGTCACATTCAAAGCTAAAAGTTGCTCCATCAAACATTACAAAAGAGATATCTCTCTCATCGATGAACACGTTAATAATATTTATGTTTTAAATAGTCCTAACTTTGCTACCTTAACTTACCTTAATTTGCACACCAATGATATCTGGTTGTGGCACAAAAAGCTTGGGTATGCCAGTATGTATATCACTAAGAAGTTGTCCAGACTGGAATTGGGGAAGGTCTCCAAAACTAAAGTTTGAAAAAGATCACATCTGTGATGCTTGTCAATTGGGTAAATAGACTTGGACATTAGTCAAAGTCAAAGACATTGTACCTACTACCAAATCTCTTCAAATAATCCACATGGATCTGTTTGCCCCTACCAAGACTGCGAGTATTGGTGGAAAGAAATATGATTTTGTTATAGTTGATTACTACTTATGTTTTACTTGGGTAATGTTTCTTTCTATAAACATGAGCATTTCACAAACTTTGATATTTTTTGAATAAAAGTACTAAGAGAAGCTGGACACCTCATTACTTATGTTCACAACGATCATAGTGGAAATAAGGCATTTGAGGAATACTTTGCTCAAAATGAATACTCTCAGAACTTCTCATCACCTCAATCTCCTCTGCAAAATAGTGTGGTATAGAAAAAGAATCGGTCCCTATAGGAAAGTGCCAGGACTATATTATTAGAAATTAATATCCCAGTCACTTTTGGGAAGAATTAGTAAGCACAACGTGTCACATCATCAACAGATGCCTGATTAGACCTATTCTATAAAAGAAGCCTTACAAACTCTAAAGAGAAAAGAAGCCCAACATCAGCTACTTTTATCCTTGTAGATGAAAATGCTTTATCCACAACGACGGTAAGAATAACTTGGTAAAATTCAATCCACGAAGTGATGAAGGTATTTTTCTTGGATATTCTCCCACTAGTCATGTTTACGGAGCTTGAAATAAAAGAACTTTATTTGTTGAAGAATCTATGCATATTGTATTTGATGAATCTAATCAACACCTACGAGTTTAAGTGTTGATGAAGAATAGGTAAGTTGTAATACCTTGTATTAGACATAGCTCGGTTCAGATCCTAGAGCATGCATAAGAGGCTTAAAGCCTAAAAATTTAGCTAGGTGTTAGGGGATTTAGGCATTTTTAAGACCTTCTTACTTTGAGGATTTTTAAGTTGACCTCCCGAACTCTGAGATGATGGTTTTTGAGTTAATTCATGTTCAGGGGTGTAAAGAGCATGTCTTGGTAAATTTTTGGATTTTTTTGGATGAGAATTGAGGTATGTTTGGATTTTGATTCTAGAACCTCACCGCAATTGTGGTGCATCGTGGTGGGTATAGCGATGGTCCATTCACCGCATCATGGTGTCCCTTTAAATGGTATCCGAGTTACGAATTTAATCTTTTAAGGGACAGATAGCTCTTTACCCATCACCCCAAGTCATAAAAATATAAGATTAAACGTCAGTGGGAGGTATTATTTACCTACATTCTCTAATTTATTCTCAATCTTCTCTTCAAGAAAAAGCAAAAATTTAAGTTCTCTAGTCCAAGAATTTTGTAGAAAACCTTCAAGATCATCTCCAAGGCTTTCAAGGTCAAGGTTTCTCCACCAAGTCAAGTCTATTAAGAGATGTGGGATATGAACATGGGTTTTCTTCCACCCTTATGCCCAAAACTTGATTTTAAGTTGATTTTTACATGAATTGAAATTAGGGTCCGTACCCAATTCTTCTTATTTTTAGTTTATGAAAGTATTATGTTATTTAAGGCTTCAATTGTAAGAGATTTTCATATATCTATGTTTGAATTCATGAGATTCATATTATGATTTATATTCCACTACCTTGATTGAGATTGTTGAAAACTTTTAAGATGATTATTGAGCATGAAGTTTGAATATGATTATTGATGCATTAAGGCATTATATTTTGAGTCTCAAGTACAAGTGATGAGTTTATAAGGAGATTATGTTCTCAACTTCTATTGACAAGTTTTGTTAAGTACTTTAAAAGAAAAGATTGATCTTTTTATCCGAAGCTAAGACATGAAATCCACATTTGTTCATCTTGACTTTGATTTAAAGCAAAGAGAAGAATACATAGCTTTCATTATATTAACCCTTGAGCTATTTTAAGGTGGATTTCCTAAAAGTATGAGCACATAAGTAATATAGGAGTAGTATTTAGCATTGAGTTTGGTATGAGTCCAAGGTCACATGACCTAGAACTACGTGCCATCGTAGGTTTAAGTCCCATAGTGGGTTAAGTCTAGTGATTAATTAAGTTAAGTTCTATTTCGATGGAAAGGGTAGAATAGATATCCCTAATGTGGGTAAGATGTTGGACTCCATGATAGCCTACATGGTTTATGTCAGTTCAAAGAAAATCCTTAAGAATAAAAAGTAAAGACTTTAGAAACTATGTTTTATGGCTCACAACATTATTCTTATGCTTCATTACTCATGTTATGATTTTAAAATCTTTGATTTATTCAAGCTCAAGGTGACTCATTTACACTTAGCAAGCATCATTTGAAAGTGTATATGAAAATTGTTGTTTTACTTATGTATTCGCCCCACATACTCAGTACATTCTAGATGTACTGATCCACATATATGTCTATGTACTATATTGTTTCATAATGTAGGTCCTAGTGCTTAGTTCCAACAGTGTGATTGGTTACGAGCATCTCTACCTATATCCCGACATTTGGTGAGTCCTCATAGTTTGAGGACCTATTTTATCAGACTTTGATACTGATGAAATATTTTATTCATTTGATTTTTATTAAGTTCGAGTCAGCTGGGGCTTGTCCTAGTGGCTCTCTAGTTAGAAGTAGAGGCTTGTCCGACTATTTTCTATTTTAGATTCAAAAGTATTTATTATCAAGATATCCAAGTTTAAGACTTTTAGTAAAGGTATTATTATAGTTATCTTCAAATTTCATATGTTGGTTTGGTTATAGTATGAGTTCCAAGATTAGAAGGCTTAAAGGGTTAGCTTAGGACTACTCATAGTTTTGAGCATCGTGTCATATCTTGGGGGTACTTTCGACGCATTACAAACTTAGTATCATAGCCTAAGGTTTTAAAGAGTCCTAGGGAGTCAGACAAGACACGTTATGTAGAGTCTTGATCATGGATGTGAAACGCACCACATTTATGAGCAAGAGGCTACAATATGAGTTAGGAATCATCATTTCTTTCATGATCCATCATTCTTATAATTTTATATATGTGTTTTAAATCATGCTTTTATGTGACATAATATGCCTCCTCGCCAAGCCAATGAACGCAAAAATAGTGACCAACCACCAATGCAAGCTGACCCTCTGAATAAGAATATGTCTTATGCTGAAATTTGGGCTTTCTTGTAGGTATTGGCCCAAGCTGTGAATGCCAATGTTCAGGAAAACCAACAAGCATCAGTCCCACTTCAACACAATGGTAATCTAGTTGCTACCAAGATTCGTGACTTTATGAGAATGAATCCACCTGACTTTATTAGGTCAAAGGTTGGTGAGGATCCACAATTTTTCATTGATGAGGTAAGAAGAATCACTCAAATAATACATGTTAATATGGAGAAGAGTGTAGAATTGGCATTCTATAGGCTGAAAGATGTTTCTTATAATTGGGTTGTTTTGTGGAAAGATGGTAGAGGAGAGAATATAGCTCCTATAAGTTGGCAGGTATTTTAGGATGCATTTTTGGATAGGTTCTTTCCACGTGAGATGAGAGAAGATAAGGTTGAGGAGTTCATGAACCTAAGGCAGGGAACTGTTACAGTAAAAGAGTACTACCATAAGACTCAGTTGTCTCGGTGTGCTCCCGAGTTGGTAGTTGACCCTAGATCTAGAATGATTAAGTTTGTTACTGGAGTGTCTGATCTGATAGTTAAGGAGTGTAGGACTTCCATTCTTATTAGGGATATGTATATTTCTAGGTTTATAACTCATGCTCAATAGATTGAGGTAGAGAAGTTGAAAAAAAGAGAGAAGAGAAATAAGAAGCTAGAACTAAATAGTTTTAGTATGGCCAACCAAGGTCTGGAGAGGGAAACTGTTAATAGTTCTAGGGTCATTAATCTATGTCAGCACCATCCTTAGCCAGTGCCCCTACACCCAGAACCAAGCAGGAGCACTGGGGTAGGACTTCTATTTCTAGGTCTCAGAATAGTATGGGTAGAAGACCCAACTATTCAACATGTGCAAAGTCTGGCAGAAGCCACCCTGGCGAGTGTTTAATGGGAAACAAAGGGTTGTTATGGGTGTGGCAAGTTGGGCCATAGAATAAAAAAGTGTCCTTATGCTAAGCAGGGAAGTAGAGATGCTTATTCCCAGACTTAGGATACTAACACACCAGCTCCAACAGGTAGTCCAGCTCCTCCCCAGGGTGCATCATCCAGTACCGATGACGGTCAGCGCCAAAATAGATTCTATGCTTTACCATCCCGACAAGAGTAAGAGAGTTCACTAGATATTATTACTGGTATATTTTATGTCTTTAATTTTGATGTATATATGTTGTTAGACCTAGGATCAAATCTCTCTCTTGTGACTCTATTGGTTATGATAAATTTTAGGATATGTCCTGGAAAGCTCTCTAAGCCCTTCTTAGTTTCCACCCTAGTGGGTGATTCAGTTGTTGCCAAATGAGTCTTTAAGAAGTGTCCTATCACTATCCTACATAAGATGGTACTAGCAGACCCAATAGAGTTAGAAATGGTAGATTTTAATGTTATTCTAGGCATGGATTAGCTCCATTCATGCTATGCATCAATGGATTATCACACCCGTATAGTGAAGTTTTAATTTTCTGATGAGGTAGTTTTTGAGTGGGAAGGTAGTTTTGAATTTCCTAAGAGTCATTTCATATCTTATCTAAAGCTAGGAAATTGAAATCGAAAGGATGCATTTATCATTTAGTTCTAGTTAAAGATACTAAGTCTGAAGCTCTAATAGTTCATTCAATTGATGTAGTCAATGAGTTTCCTGAGGTTTTTCCTATAGATTATCCAGGGGTACCTCCGAGAGAGAAATAAAATTTGGTCTTGATCTTCTCCCTGATACTAAGCCCATCTCCATCCCTCCAAATTATATGGCTCTTGTCGAGATTAAAGAGTTAAAAGGACAACTTAAAGACCTCTTAGATAAAGGTTTCATAAGGCCTAGTGTTTCTCCATGGGGCACTCTAGTCCCATTCGTGCGTAAGAAAGATGGCTATCTTTGAATGTGCATTGACTGCCGCCAGTTGAACAAAGTCACAATCAAGAACAAATATCCTCTTTCTAGTATTGATGAATTATTCGACCAACTTCAAGGTGCAAGTTATTTCTTAAAGATAAGATCTCAGATCCAGCTATTACCAGCTTAGAGTTAGAGAATGTGATATTCCAAAGATAACTTTTAGAACTCAGTATAGTCACTTCAAATTCTTAGTTATGTTATTTGGACTAACGAATGCCCTAAAACCTTAATGGACTTGATGAACAAAGTGTTCAAGCAGTACTTAGACATGTTCATCATAGTCTTTAGTGATGACATCTTTGTTTATTTCTGTAGCAAGAATGATCATGTAGACCATCTCAGAATTATGTTGCCAACCCTTAGAGATCATTAGTTATTCACCAAATTTAATAAAAGAGAGTTCTTCCTAAGGTTAATAGCTTTCCTTGGTCATATTATTTTCGGTGAGGGCATTAGAGTTGACCCTCAAAAGACCAAAGAAGTGAGAAACTGGCCCAGACCCATCTCTCTATCAGATATCAGGAGTTTCTTGGGTTTGGCTTCCTATGACCAACGATTTATTGAAGGGTTTTTTTCTATTGACTCAAATTGGCTCAGAAGAAAGTTAAATTTAAGTAGTCAGATTCTTGTGAGAAGAGTTTTTAGGAGTAAAAGAATTGAATCACTTTAGCCTCAGTTTTGACGCTACCAAATGGTTTACATGAATTCATTTTTTACTTGATACTTCCAAAGTTGATCTAGATTGTGTTTTGAGTAGAGAGGTAAGGTCACAGTGTATGCCTCTAGCATCTTAAACCTCATGAAATGAATTATCCTACCCGTGATCTTGAGTTATCCGTTGTCATTTTTGCCTTGAAAATTTGCAGACATTATCTTTATAGGGTGCATGTTGATGTGTTCATGGATCACAAAAGTTTCCAGTATGTGTTCTCATAGAAATATTTAAATCTTCATCAGTGAAGGTGGTTGAAGTTGTTGAAAGTTTAAGACATAAGTGTTTTGTATCATTCGGGGAAGGCTAATGTAGTGGCACATGCCCTTAGTAAATTGTCTATGGGTAGTGTTGCTCACGTTGAGAATGATAAGAAGAAGTTAGTCCAGGAGGTTTATCAACTTACTAGATTAGGTGTTTGGTTGGTTAATTTTGCTGAGGTTAGTGTATGGGTTCAGAATAGTTCGGAATCTTCTTTGGTTTTTGAAGTAAAGGAGAAGCAAAATAGGGATTCCGGTTTAACTAAGTTAAAGGAGTCAGTCAGAGATCAAAAAGTAGAGGTTTTCTCTTAAGGGGGATATGGTGTGTTGTGATTCCAGGGTAGACTGTGTGTGCCGGGTGTTGATGGTTTGAGACAACAAATTTTAGCGGAAGCGCATAGTGTGCGTTACTCTATACACCCAGGAACAACTAAGATGTACCACTATTTGCAGGAAATCTATTAGTGGAGTGGTATGAAGAGGGATATTGTAGAGTTTGTAGCTAAGTATGCTAATTGTTAGTAGGTTAAGGTTGAGCACCAAAGGCCTAGTGACACTATGCAGGAGTTTAGTAGTCCCAATTGGAAATGGGAAGAGCAGAACATGAATTTTGTGATAGGGTTGCCTCATTCGCATTGTCAACATGATTAGATTTGGGTTATTGTAGATAGAATAACCAAATAAGCCCATTTCTTGTAAGGTCACACCTTATATTCAGCCGAGGATTATGCCAAGATCTACCTTAGAGAGTTAGTCAGATTGCATGGAGTCCCATTGTCTATCATTTCCGACAGAGGTACTCAGTTTACCTCTCACTTTTGGAAAGCTTTTCAAAAGGGTCTTAGTACCCAAGTTCATCTCAGTATAGCTTTTCACGCTCAGACAGATGGTCAGGTAGATAGGACCATTTAAAACTTAGAGGACATATTGAGAGTATGTGTTATTGACTTTAAAGGAAGTTGGGGTAATCACTTACCATTGATCGACTTTGCCTACAATAACAGTTATCACTCCAGTAACCAGTTGGCTCTATTTAAGGCACTCTATGGGAGGAGATGTAAATATCTCATTGGCTAGTTTGAGGAAGGTGAGACTGCATTTGATTCATTGCTTGATGCAATAGATAAAGTTCAGCTAATCAGGGAGAGGCTTAAGATAACCCAAAGCCGACAAAAATCCTGTGCTGATGTAAGGAGAAGAGATCTAGAATTTTGGGTTGGTGATCTAGTTTATTTGAAAATCTCTCTCATAAAGAAAGTGTAGATATTTGGAAAGAAGGTGAATCTTAGCCCCCGATATGTTAGTCCTTACAGAATATTGAGTCATTTTGGAAAGGTAATATATGAGCTTGAGTTGCCTACGAATTTGACAACAGTGCATCCATTGTTTCATTTCACCTTATTAAAGAACTAGTAGTAACTAATTTGGAAAGAAGGGGAAAATTTGCCCCTGGTATGTTAGTCCTTACTAATGTTGAACAACTAGTAACTGTATGCTATGCTCAAGCAAGTCTGAAAACTAAATCTGAACTGAACACTGGACTAAGACCGTGGGAGATATCATCTAACCAACAAGCCTCAATAAGGTAAATTAGGGTCCAACCTGTAATCCTAGTTGGAAAGGTGTCAGTGCCATTCCATGGGTACTAACACTGGATGTTTGGATCCACTGTAATGGTGTCGCAAAGAACTAAAGAGTTACCCTCTACTGGAAGGTGTTCTGGTTAGATAAGTATCAACCCTCAATTGGAAGGTTAACATCTCTAACCTATGCTAGCTATGTATTTCTAGAAGGTAGGGACTGCTACTAAAGGTTACACCCTCAACTGGCAGGTGATCCCCCATCCCTAGGTTTGCTCGATGCTGAATCCTACTCCCAACTGAACTGACTCAGACTACTAAACTGAAACTGATCTAACTTGACTGATAGGACAACTGGCTGAGCTGATAATACTTTTTCATGCTCTGAAACTATTTTTAAAGTACTAAGACTAAGTAAACAGCTAAATTTTTGGTATAAACAACCCCCAGGACTCAATAACATCAAGAGTGGAAGCATACCAAAGTTTCAAATGTATAGTAAATAGTCATTATTCAAAATTGATCTCTTAGGCATTTCATTAAACACTTGCAAGTCGTATGTTAAGCATGAGAGTAGTTTTTAAACATGGGGTAATATCATGATTGCAATACTAAAATTATAAATTAAGGAAATGACCAACAAATACACATCATTCAACATGTAGTGTTTAACTTCAACAACAACAACCTTGTCAACATGATTCGTACCCATATACAATTATTTTTCATGAAGGGTCATGGATATATCTCATAATATCATGTAAAGATCATAGATTTAAATTTCTTTTTAAACTTGAAAGTGGGTACTTGGACTCTATGGGTGAGAGAAACCTATGAATAAACATCTAACATGCCTGGGTTAAAGAATTTATAAAGGTTCTTGGAGGATTTCTTGAGAATTAAACTTGAATATTGAAGGGGATAGGGTTTGTTCTTCAGAGAGAATTTGTTTCTTAGGGAGAAATTATGGCTAATGAGGAATATCATGCTTATTTGGGGCATTAATTCCATGTTTTGAATGAATTTGGGTGATGGAAAAAGACCGAACTGCCGCTTGGGGATTTAATCCTATAACTGGAATGCGGATTAGATATTTACCGCAATGAGGTGACGGTCTCACTGCTATACCCACCACAATGCAGTATAATCATGGGGGGGTTGCTGGAATTGACAATTACGAATTTGGCCTCCACCGCGATGCGGTAAGGCTTCCACTAATATTTTTACCGCGACGCGGTGGAATCGTGGTGACTTGCTAGAATGAAAATCCAAACACTGTCCAAAACTCGTCCAAAAAATTCAAAACTTACTTGAGACATGCTACCTACACCCCTATACTTGAATCAACTCAAAACCCATCGTCTTGGAGCCCAGAAAGTCAACTTAAAATCCTCTAAGTTTTAAGGAGTGAAAAGTGCCTAAGTCCCTCAGCACTTAGTCTTAATTTTAGGTTCTAAGTGTCTTAAGCAAGTACTAGGGCTGATATGGGCTTAGAAATGTACGGGGTATTACAATATCTCCCCCTTGGGAACATTCATCCTCGAATAAGACTGATTAAGCTAAGGATACTGAGGGACTGAGATTACATGCTGATGATGCATAGCTAAAAATATGATTACATGACTTAGTCTGAACATGGTGACTGACTGAACTGATTTGTGAATGCATGCAATAACATGAATATGATTTTATGAATATAAACTGAGAATGAAAAAGAGGAACTCCAAGGAAAACTATTACCTTGAGTTGAGTCTGAGTTTACAGAAAAAAGGTGAGGATACTTGGTACGTATGTCTTCTTCTGCTTCCCAAGTAGCTCCTCAATGAACTGTTTCCTCCAAAGAAATTTGACCAAGGAACTTCTTTGTTCCTTAGTCTGTGAATCTTGTGATCTAAGATTTCAACTGGGAGTTCTTTGTAAGAAAGACCGTTCTGAATATCTAAGCTTTCTAAAGGAACAATGACCGCTGGATCACCAATATTCTTCTTTAATAAAGAAATGTGGAACACATGATGCACTGGCGCTAAATCTGTAGGCAATTCAGATTCATACGCTACTTTTCCAAAATAACTTAATATCCTGAAAGGGCCTACATATCGGGGACTGACCTTTCCCTTATTGCCAAATCCCTTCACTACCCCATAGGAGAGATTTTCAAATATAAAAAATCACCAATATCAAATTCAAGGTCCTTTCTCCTCACATCTGCATAAGATTTTTTTTGGCTCTAGGCTATGTTAAGACATTCCTGATCAACTGAAATTTCTCCAAAGCATCAAACACTAAATTTGGTCCAATTAAAATAGTCTCACCTAACTCAAACCGACCAAGAGGAGATCCACATCTTCTCCTATAAAGAGACTCAAATAAAGCTATCTGGATACTAGAATGGTAGCTGTTGTTGTAGGCGAACTAAATCAATGGCAAGTGAATATACTAACTACTCGTAAATTTGTTAACACAAGCTCTCAACATGTCCTCTAAGGTCTGAATCGTCCTCTCTACCTAACCATCTATCCGAGGATGAAAGGCTATACTGAGATGAACTTAGATACCAACACCTTTCTAAAAAGCTTTCCAGAACTAAGAGGTGAACTGAGTACCCCTATTTGAGATAATGGATAATAGGACTCCATAAAATCTAACCAACTCTCTAATATAAAGCTTGGAATAGTCTTCGGGTGAAAAGGAAGTATGGACCGACAAGAAATGGGCTAATTTGGTCATCTTGTCCATAATGGCCCAAATTGAATTATGCTGACGACGAGTGCAAGGTAAACCCATCACCAAGTCCATGTTCACCTCTTCTCACTTCCAAGTGGGAATAATGAACTCCTGCATAGTGCCACTAAGCTCTCGACGTGTAATTTTCACTTGTTGACAAATAGGGAACTTAGCTACAAACTTTGCAATATCCCTTTTTATAATACCCTGATTTTCTGAACCGGAATGCTACACGGTGCTTATGACCCTAAAGGACCATAAGCTAACCCATGACTGATATCTGTACCTGTATACTGCATAATATATTATAAAATATGGAAACATGAACATGAAAGGTCATAAGGTTCGAACTTAGTAAACGTCTGATAACAAAATATCTGGAAAAGGTATAACAATACCAAAATAAGTCATAAATACTGAAAATAATGAGATCTAAATATCTAATCTGACATCTAATTTGAAAGCCTCTAAATGAACTGAATAAGGAGTTCAAGGAACATGTCTCCAACTAACTCTGTCTAGCAACTGAATAGTAAATATAGCAATAATCATATCATCCTCAAATAAGAAAGACTCACTGTAAACTCTGAACACTGGAATGCTACTGCTGATCTGGAGCTCGTGCCTTTGAACCTATGGTGTAACATAAGAGAGAGCACCATAGCGTAAATGCGTTAGTACATCTGAATGTACTGAGTATACGAGTGAGGTAGGCTAAATGCAAAGAGTTATATGCATGAACAATGGTGACTAATATGAACGTAAGAATACATACATGCATACATAACTGTAATTGAACTCGTGGAGAAACTGGATACTGAGTCTGAATACTGACAACATGAGTGTACTAATACTGAGATAGTGAATAGATGAACGACTATTTTTGACAATTCAACTTATGAAGAACTGGTCTAGTTGACTATGTCTGACAGTCCTGAGGCTGAATACTAATATCATGAATTCTGATAACTGATATGACTGATATATGAGTTTAAAAAATGGATATAACTGATATAACTATAATGTCGGCCTAACCAATATAACTAATACTGAGCGACTGTATCTGGCAGTCTAAGTTCTGATGGAACTATTTGAGTTCTGTTCTACTCTGATGGAACTATTTGAGTTTTGTTCTACTTAGAGTAACTAAATCTGAGATCAGTACTATCTAGTGGGTGATCATGAGTATACTGATAATAATGATGATTTGACTTAGTCTGAGATCAGTCCTATCTAGCGGGTGATCTTTAAATCTAATGATTCTGATATTGATTAATCATAGTTGAGATCAGTCCTAAATAATGGGTGATCTTGAAATCTATCTACAATGACAAGCATTGGCTGTATCTAAAAGTACTGAATCTGTACTACTAAGCTGAGTTGACTGTATCTGACAGTCTTGAATCTGTAACTGAAACTGTGGGAGGTGTTCATCTAACTGATATGCCCCAAGCTAAGCTGATTGGGGTCCAATCTCTGCCCTAACTGGAAGGGTGTCAGTACCGCACCACCAGTAAAGACATCTGTTGTGGAGTCAGTCCTAATCTAACGGGTAACTTATGGGATCAATCCTATACATATAAATGTGCTAAAGGGTGACCCCTGAGTATGTCAGTCCTATCTAATGGGTGATATCTCATACCTATGCTGGCTACATAGTTCTAGAATATAGGGATTATTTCTAGGGATCTCAGTCCTATTCTAGCACGTGAGCCCCCATACCTAGGTCCGCTCGATGCTGAATCCTACTCCCAT
This sequence comes from Capsicum annuum, assembly GCF_002878395.1. Lineage (NCBI taxonomy): Eukaryota > Viridiplantae > Streptophyta > Magnoliopsida > Solanales > Solanaceae > Capsicum > Capsicum annuum. The sequence continues at coordinate 175,396,172 of NC_061120.1, read as the reverse complement.
CTGAAAGACACTGAACTGAATAATTGAACTGAACTAAATAACTTAACTAAACTGATTTACCGGAGCTAAAACTGAGTTTACTGGATTCTGATGACGGACGAAATATAACGAGTTCTGAGGAATGATTAAGAGTACTGAAGTTACTAAGACATACTATGACTACTGAGGTTACTAAGCACTGAGATTACTAAAAATACTGAACTACTGAGATTACTGAGTTTTCCTGAGTCATATGATTGACTGATTTCTATAGATCATGGCTTGACTGAGAGTATCGTGAAAACATGACATGGTTCTAGACACACAACTATATTTTTTGGGTACGAATACCACCAAGACTCGATGTAAGGAAACTAATACACATGACTGACTTGCGTACGTGACCAACATCAACAACCCATAATATCCTAACTTGGGGAATTCGATGAAGTGTATGGATATCATACATTTCATACATAAGTAGGTTTGCAAGTAAGCATGGCATAATCTCATAAGACTAGTTCATGAACATCCCAACAACATTTACAAGACACAATATCAACATGAAAATTATTGGAATATGGGGGCATATCATGAATCCTTCACTTAGTCACAATTTACTATAATGCATGATTTCTAGTCTCTTAGGTATTTTATCAAACACCTTACATGCACAACTTAGGAATAGGTGTAAATCATACAATTACTCATCATAAATAATCAAACTTACATGTTTTCAACTCATATGATGTCATAGATTCATAATAACACATAAAGATTCTATCTTGGCATCATTCAACATATAAACACGATCAACAATCCTTTCATAGCATGAAAACGATAATATATAGCTTTAGAAAAGGGTTCTTGAACTTCATGGACGAAATGAGTCCATGAATGAATAGATGCGTACCTTATAAAGGAAACCTTGATGATTCGCTGGAGAGTTCTTGGATTGGAAAACTTAATTTTCGATTATCTTAGCAAAAGGGTTGAATCTTGCTTTTGAGAGATGAGTTTGATGGAAACCCTAATCTTGTGGTTGAGGTTATAATAGAGGGTTTTTGAGATTCTTAACTAAAGAAAATTGGAAAAATTATGCTTCTTTAAGGTTATTAGTCGTGGAAGGTGACAAAAAAGACCAAAATACCCTTATGAAATAATTTCCCAGTTGCTGAAAAATCATAGCTGATGACCTTCGTGATAGGGCATCAAAAATGTGATAAGGTATCACGAATGTCGTCACTTAGAAATTGGTTTCTGCCTAAGGCTGACGACCTTCGTGATAGGGCATCACAAATGTGATAAGCTATCACGAATGTCATCACACTATTTCCAGCCTGACATGCTGGAGTAAAATGGGTATAACCCTTAGCTCCGATATCGGATTTAGGCAAAATTGGTATCATTGGAAACATAATTCAAATATATTTCATTTGATATATAGTAAGCCACCCAGTTCATCATATAAAATGAGTTATAGTCGATTGAAGTTGACCCAAGTTTTGACGCTCACTAAAACTTGAACGATAGGAAAGCTTTCAATTTGTACTTGAGTTAAGGGACCTCTATGATCTAAATTCATAATCAAACAGATTCCCACACTACATAATTGATTAACAGACTAAATTTATATAAGATTTAAGGCTTTTGAAACATCCACGCATGGGAATAATGGATTTTCATTCTAGTCCAAAATATTGGGTATTACAATATCTCCCCCTTGGAAACATTCATCCTCGAATGATACTAGCTGAGATGATAGAAAAGATAACTTACATGAATATTTAGCATAAATGACTGATCATGATTTCATGGCTAACATGAATGAAAACTGAGCATATCATACTGTATATGTATATCTGATGCATGGGTAGCTGATTTATGAATATAGGACTGAGTGTTCCGATAAACTGAGTTTCTCAAACTGAGAATGCATATCTGATGCTTAACTAATTAGTTGAATCCATGCATATCTGATGCATGATTATATGACTGATATGATACGTGAATGTATGATTGAAAGTACTGGTAAGCTGATCACACATATCAGATACAGGAATATATAACTGAACTGACTCATGAACATGCGACTGAACATGTAATGGTAAAGATACCTAGTTTGAACTAAAAACTGAGCATGGACCTGAACACCAAGTTTGTTACTGAAATCTAAACATGAGAACGAGTAGCTTCAAGAAAGACTGTTACCTTGAACTAAAAATACCGATGAGTCTGAGACTAATTACTCAATATGCATGAGTGGAAACATGAGAACATAACTAAATTTGGAATGTGATACATGAATTAAATTAAGACATTAGGTGCATGTCCTACGATTGAGATTGGATATAGAGGACCACTTATGAGTATCCTTACTCCAGAATAGATTTATCACGTGAAGACAGAATGGGACGCTTATATTATGAAAGTTTAGGGGATCATCGCATATCTCCCCCTTGGGACACTAGGTCCCTCGAAGTATGCTGACTTGGATGAGATACTGAGGGAAAACTGAGGTGATGCTCAAGGCACCTAGGATCTGAGTTGCGACTAAATATCTAGAATTTGTGACTGAGATTATGCTCACTAGAATGACATGAATACTGAAAGAAGGGAACCTATTCCTAAAACATCTTATATCCTCTGGAACATAAGTGTGGTTCACAACACACGCATGTACAAGACTCTACTAGATACAACTTTTAGACTTTCTAGGAATCTATTGAACCTGGCTCTGATACCAAGTTTGTAACACCCCAATTTTCTGAACCGGAAGGTTACACGGTGCTTATGACTCCGAAGGAACACAAGCTAACCCATGATTGATATCTATACCTGTATACTAACTAATATATCATAAAATATGGAAACATGAACATAAAAGGCCATAAGGTTTGAACTGAATAAATGTCTGATAACAAAATGTTTGAAAAAGGTATAACACCAAAACAAGTCATAAATACTGAAAATAATGAGATCTAAATATCTAATTTGACATCTAGTCTGAAAGCCTCTAACCGAACTTAATAAGGAGTTGAAGAAATATGTCTCCAACTAACTCTATCGAGCAATTGAATAGTAAATATAGCAATAATCATATCGTCCTCGAATGAGAAGGATTCACTATAAACTCTGAACACTGGAATGTTGCTGCTGATATGGAGCTTGTGCCTCCAAACCTATGGTGTAACATAATAGAAAGAACCATAGCGCAAATGTGTCAGTACGTCTGAATGTACTAAGTATACGAATTAGGCTAAATGCAAAGGGTTATATGCATGAACAATGCTAACTAATATGAATGTGAGAATACACACATGCATACATAACTGTAACTAAACTCGTGGAGATACTGACTACTGAGTCTGAATACTGACAATATGAGTGTACTGATACTGAGATACTGAATAGATGAATGACTATTTTTGACAGTTTGAATTATAAAGAATGGGTCTGGTTGACTGTGTCTGACAGTCCTGAGGCTGAATACTCATATTATGAATTCTGATAATTGATATGACTGATACATGAGTTTAGAAAACTGATATAACTGATATAACTGTGATGATCGGTCTAATCGATGTAACTGATACTGAGCGACTGTATCTGACAGTCTAAGTTCTGATGAAACTATCTGAGTTCTGTTCTACTTGGAGTAACTAAATCTAAGATTAGTCCTATCTAGCGAGTGATCATGAGTATACTGATAATAAAGATGATTTGACTTAGTATGAGATCATTCCTATCTAGCAGGTGATATTTAAATCTAATAATTCTGATGCTGATTAATCATAGTTGAGATCAGTCCTAGATAATGGGTGATCTTGAAGTCTATTTACAGTGATAAGCATTGACTGTATTTAACAGTACTGAATCTATACTACTAAGCTGAGTTGACTGTATCTGATAGTCCTGAATTTGTAACTGAAACTGTGGGAGGTGTTCATCTAACCGACATGCCCCAACCTAAGCTGACTGGGGTCCAATCTCTACCCTGAATGGAAGGGCATCAATACCACGCCACCAGTAAAGACATCTGCTATGGAGTCAGTCCTAATCTAGTGGGTGACTAATGAGATCAGTCCTATACATATAAATGTGCTAACGGGTGACCCCTGAGTATGTCAGTCCTATCTAACGGGTGACATCTCGTACCTACGCTGGCAACATAGTTTTGGAACTTAGGGATTGCTTCTAAGGATCTCAGTCTTATTCTAGCGGGTGAGCCCCCATCCCTAGGTTCGCTCGATGCTAAATCCTATTCCCATATAAATGACACTGAATTGAATAACTGGGCTGAACTAAATAACTTAATTGAACTGATTTACTAAACTGATACTGATTAACTGAACTGATACTAGTAGTATTATTTAGCGGAGCTAAAACTGAGTTTACTAGATTTTGATGACGGATGGAATATAATGAGTTTTGAGGACTGATAAAGAGTACTGAAGTTACTGAGATTTACTATGATTACTGAGGTTACTGAGCACTGAGATTACTGAACTACTGAGATTACTGAGTTTTCCTGAGTCACATGATTGACTGATTTCTATAGATCATGGCTTGACTGAGAGTATCGTGAAAACATGACATGGCTCTAGGCATACAACTATATTTTTTGGGTACGAATACCCCCAGGACTCGATGGAAGGAAACTGACACACATGACTGACTTGAGTACGTGACCAAGATCAACAACCCATAATATCATAACTTGGGGAATTCCATGAAGTGCATGGATATCATACATTTTGTACATAAGTAGGGTTTGCAAGTAAGCATGGCATAATCTCATAAGACTAGTTCATGAACATCCCAACAAAATTTACAAGACACAATATCATCATGAAAATCATTGGAATATGGGGGCATATCATGAATCCTTCACTTAGTCATAATTTAGATATAATGCATGATTTCTAGTCTCTTAGGTATTTTTTCAAACACCTTACATACACAACTTAGGTATAGGTGTAAATCATACAATTACTCATCATAAATAATCAAACTTACATATTTTCAACTCATATGATGTCATAGATTCATAATAACACATAAAGATTCTATCTTGGCATTATTCAACACATAAACATGATCAACAATCCTTTTATAACATGAAAACCATAATATATAGTTTTAGAAAAGGGTTCTTGAACTTCATAGATGAAAGGAGTCCATGAATGAACACACGCATACCGTAGAAAGGAAACCTTGATAATTTGTTGGAGAGTTCTTGGATTAGAAAACTTAATTCTCGATTATCTTAGAGAAAGGCTTGAATCTTACTTTTGAGAGATGAGTTTGATGGAAACCCTAATCTTATGGTTGAGAGTATAAGAGAGGATTTTTGAGATGCTTAACTGAAGAAAAATGGGAAAAATTACACTTCTTTAGGGTTATAAGTCATGGAAGGTGACGAAAAAGACCAAAATACCCTTTTGAAATAATTTCCCAGTTGCTGAAAAATCATACCTGACGACCTTCATGATAGGGCATCACAAGTGTGATAAGCTATCACGAATGTTGTCACTTAAGAGCTGGTTTCTGCCTAAGGCTGACGAACTTCGTGATAGGGCATCACAAATGTGATAAGCTATCATGAATTTCATCACTTAGGAGCTGGTTTCTTTCTAAGGATGACGACCTTCGTGATAGGGCGTCACAAATTTGATAAGCTATCACGAATGTCGTCACACTGTTTCCCGCCTGACATGCTGGAGTAAAATGGGCATAACTCTTAGCTCCGATAATGGATTTAGGAAAACTTGATATAGTTGGAAAGATAATTCAAAGATATTTCATTTGATATATTGTAATCCACCCATTTCATCATATAAAATGAGTTATGGTCGATTGAAGTTGACCTACGTTTTGACGCTCACTAAAACTTGAATGATAGGAAAGCTTTCAACTTGTACTTGAGTTAGGGGACCTCTATGATATAAATTCATGCTCAAACAGATTCCCACACTACATAATTGATTAACACACTAAATTTATATAATATTTTAGGCTTTTGAAACATCCATGCATAGGAATGACGGATTTTCATTCTAGTCCAATATGTGGGGTATTACACTCTTCATATCACTCCACTAATAGATCTCCCGCAAATCACGGCACATCTTAGCGGACCTTAGATAAACAGAGTAGTGCACACCATTCGCTTCTGCAAGAATTCATTGTCTCAACCCATCTACACACGGCAAACATAGTTTTCTCTGGCAATGCAACACACTATCTCCCCCTTGGGAGAAAACATCTACTTTCTGATATATGACTGACTCTTTTAACTTTACTAGACTTGGGTCCCTATCTTGCTTTCCCTTCACTTCGGCAAACAATGAAGATTCCGAACTACTCTATGCCCAAACAGTACCCTTAGCTGAGTGAACCAAATGAACACCTAATCTAGCCAACTGGTGAACCTACTGAACCAACTGCTTCTTATCATTCTCTACATGAGACACAGTACCTATAGGAAATCTACTAAGAGCATCTGCCAATATATTATCCCTACCCAGATAATACAAAACACTCATATCATAATCATTTAACAATTCTAGCCACCTTCTCTTATGAAGATTTTACTCTCTCAGTGAAAACACATACTAAAAACTCTTGTGGTCTGTGAACACATCAACATGCACACCATATAGGTAATGCCTCCAAATTTTCAATGCAAACACAATAGCGGCTAACTCAAGATCATAAGTAGGATAATTCTTTTCATGGGGATTAAGTTATCTAGAGGCATAAGCTATGACTTTACATCTCTACATCGAAACACAACCCAAACAAATTGTAGATGCATCATAATAGACAACAAACCCATTTGAACTATCTGGCAAAGTCAAAACTAGGGCTGAGCTGAGTCGAGTCTTTAATTCCTGAAACTTTTCTCACATGGATCTGGCCACTAAAACCTGACTTTCTTCTGAGTCAATATAGATATGGGGGATGCAATAGATGAAAAAATTCAATAAACCGTCTATAATAGCCAGCCAAACCCAAGAAACTTCTGATATCTGATGAAGAAATAGGTTTGGGCCAGTTTCTCACCGCTTGTGTATTTTGGGGGGTCAACTCTAATTCTATCACCAGGAATAATATGTCTAAGTAAAGCTATTGATCTTAGCTAAAACTCACACTTACTAAATTTATAAAACAACTGATGGGCTGTAAGAGTCTATAATACAATTTTGTGATGGTCTGCATGATTATTTTCATTACGGGGATAGACAAGGATATCATCTATGAATACTATGACAAATATGTCCAAGTATTATTTGAACGCTCGATTCATCAAGTCTATAAAAGTCACTGGGGCATTGGTAAGACCAAATGACATGACAAGAAACTTTAAGTGACCATACTGAGCTCTGAAAGCTATTTTTGGAATGTCACATTATTTGACTCTGAGCTAATTATACCCGGATTTAAGGTCTATCTTAGAGAAATAACTGGTACCCTAAAATTGATCGAACAAGTCATTGATTCTAGGGAGTGGATACTTATTCTTGATAGTGAATTTTTTCAACTGATGGTAATCGGTGCACATTCTAGGAGAACCATCTTTCTTACGCACAAAAAGGACTAGAGCGCCCTATGGGGAAACACTGGGCTTAATGAACCCCTAATCTAAAAGGTATCTTAATTGCTCTTTAACTCTTTGATTTTTATTGGAGCCATTCTATATGGTGGAATAGACATATGCTAGGTATTCAAAAGGTCTATTCCAAAATTAATTTCCCTTTTAGGAGGAACTCCAGGAAGATCTTCGGGAAATACATCTGGGAATTCCCTCACTACTAAAACTGACTCAAGACTAGGAGTCTCAGAATTAGAGTCTTTAACTCGAACAAGAAGGTAGACACACCCCTTGGATATCATATTCCTAGCTCTAATGTATGAAACAAGCTGACCACTAAATGCTAAAGTACTACCTTTCATTCAAGGACTGGTTCACACATAAACTAAAAATAAACAACTATGTTTCTATAATCAATTGAGGCATAACATGAGTAGAGCCTATCCATGTCGAGAATGACATCAAAATTAGTCATCTCTAACTCCACAAGATCAACTAAAGTGACTCTCTAGGATATTGTGACCAGACAGTTCCTGTATACCTTCCTGGATACAATAGAAACACCTACCTAAGTAGACATTGAGAAAGGTTCTGCTAAAGTCTCAGGACTGACACCAACATTAAAAGCTATGTAGGGAGTTATAAAAGAAAGAGAAGCTCTGGGGTATGATAAAGCATAAACATATAAATGAAAGACCTGTAATATACCAATAACTATATCAGGAGAACTTCTATGAGGTTTAGGTCCTGGCGTCCTATCTCGATTATCATTTCTAGGATTTGGAGATGGTTCACTAGCTGAAGATAGGGCTGGGGATGGGGATGATATTTTTTGGAAGAATTGAGGATGGTTACCACCCTCTGACCTCGACTGAGCAAAACTGAAGCTACTCATTTTGGCTCTCTTATTCTCCCTCTCTCTTTTCTTACATTTTTTCTCCTCAATATGTTGAGCATGGAACATCAACCTGGACAAGTACCTATCCTTAATCAACATCGTAATCCTACACTCCTTGACCACTCTATCAGATACACCAGAGATAAACTTTCTCATCCTAGACCTATCATCAAACATAATATTAGGAGCGTACCTAGCTAACCGAGTGAACTTCAGAGAATACTCCTTCACACTCATATTTCCCTACCTCAGATTAATAAACTTCTGCACCTTAGCTTTCCTTAACTCCAAGGTAAAGAACCTATCCAGAAAAGCAATAGCAAACTTCTCCCACTAAACTGGTCCTGTATCTATCCCTCTATCTCCATTCCACTACTTATACTAGGTATGAGCAACATCATGCAATTGGTAAGCACCCAACTCTACACTTTTATAAGAATAACACCCATAATATCATTTACCTTCAGAACCATGTCAAGGAACTCTTGTGGATCCTTATCTGACTTAGATCCTGATAACAATGGAGGGTTCATTCGGGAGAAATTCTAAATCCTAACTGCGGCAGTATTAGCCACCAAAACAGCTAGGAAAATAGCTGGCTAATTATTCTGGGATACTACCAAGTAAGTTAAGGTAGTGAATACTTCTATGAATTTGGCATGAGAGATCGTCTTGTTCAGGGGATCTTCCTAAATAGGTGGAGGTGCGAGTTGATTCTTGTTTCTCCTTCTGTTAGTCTTTCTGGGAGGCATGTTTTTTTAAACAGAAAGGAAATTAGATCAGAAAGGGAGTTTAAATTGAGCTCATGCTCAATCGCACGACATGAACACTGAAAGAAGGAAAAATTTTCCTAAAACATCTTGTAGCTTCTTACCCATAAGTGTGGTGCACTTTACACCTATGCACAAGACTCTAATCAACACGGCTTTCACTCCCTAGGACACTTTAAATCCTTAGGATCTGATACCAAGTTTGTAATGCCCCAAGATTACCCCCTGGATTCCACACAGTGCCGATAGCCCCGAAGGACCACAAACTAACCAATGCTGGTACGTGCTGTGAGCACTAAATACAATAATAGAGAACATGTGTTGAATTCAACTAAAAATGCCATAAGGTTTTATAAACGAACAATAAATAAATCAAAATACTAAAAATATCTATTTGAAAATAATACTATAAGGCTGTCAATAACAACTGATAACTAAATAACTGACTGAGAGTGTTCGAGAACCTTTAACTGACTAGCTGTGAAGTTGATAGTCAAAGTCCCCAACTAACTCTGACTAGCTACTAAGCTGAACTAAACTAAACATATACGGTCTTCGAAACATGAGAACTCACCATTGCTATTACTGCAGATGAATTAGGGAGGTGTAGACACGATCAGGAACCTAAACATCTAAACCTATGATATGAGACATCATAGCACAATAAATGAGTATGCGGCCAGTACTTTGAATGTACTGGTATTCTAAATGAGGTTAGGCTGACGTGCATGGTTCATATGCATGAATGATACTAATTGAACACGTAGCATGAGATAACTGATGTATAGATGAAATATTATAAAATCTATGAATGCATGACCAAGCATATGACATGATACTAAAGTAGATTGTAAAATAAAATATTAAAATACTAATGCTGAACAACTACTAACTTTATGCCATGGTCAAGCAAGTACGAAAACTAAACTTTGAACTGAACACTGGACTGAGACTGTGGGAGCTATCATCTAACTGACATGCCTCAATAAGGTAAATTAGGGTCCAACTTATAACCCCAGTTGGAAGGGTGTCAGTACTATACCACGGTTACTAACACTAGCTATATGGATCTATTGTAATAGTATCCTGAAGGACTAAAGAGTTACCCTCTACTGGTAGGTGCTCTGGTGAGATACATGTCAACCCTCAATTAGCAGGTTAGCATCTCTAACCTATGCTTGATAGATATTTCTAGAACGTGGGGACTACTACTAAAGTTCACACCCTCAACTGGAAGGTGAGCCCTCATCCCTGGGTTTGTTTGGTCCTGATCATACTCCCAACTAAACTAACTCAAACTACTAAATTGGAACCAATCTAACTTGACTGATAGGACTACTGGATGAATTGATATACTTATTCATGCTCTGAAAATATTCTAAAAGTACTAAGACTAATTAAATAGCTAAATTTCGGGTATAAACAACCCCCAGGACTTGATAACATCAAGAGTAGAAGCATACTAGAATTTCAAATGCATAATAAATAGTCATTGATCAAAATTCATCTCTTAAGAATTTCATCAAACACTTGCAAGTCATGGGAGTAGTTTTTAAACATGGGGTAATATCATGATTGCAATACTAAAATCACAAACTAAGGTAATGACCAACAAATACACATCATTCAATATGTAAGGTTTAACTTCAACAACAATAACCTTGTCAACCTGATTCGTACACGCATACAATGAATTTTCATGAAGGGTAGTGGTTATATCTCATAATATCATGTAAAGATCATAGATTTAAATTTCTTTTTAAACTTAAAAGTGGGTACTTAAACTCCATGGGCTAGAGAAACCCATGAATGGACATCTAACATACCTGGATTGAAGAATTTTTAAAGGTTCTTGGAGGATTTCTTTATAATTGAACTTAAATATTTAAGGGGCTAGGGTTTGTTCTAGAGACAAAAATTTTTTCTTGGAGAAAAACTAGGGCTAATGAGGCATATCATGCTTCTTTGGGGCTTTAATTCTATGTTTTGGATGAATTTGGGTGATGGAAAAAGACCAAACTACCAATTGGGGATTTAATCCCATAACTGGAATATAGATTAGAGATTCCTTGCGATGTGGTGATGATCTCACTGCTATACCCACTGCGATACGGTGCAATTACGGTGGGTTGCTAGAATTGACAATTGCAGATTTGGCCTCCACTGCAATGCGGTGAGGCTTCCATCGCTAATTCTACCGTGATGCAGTGGAATAGTGGTGACTTGCTAGAATATAAATCCAAACACTATACAGGACTCATCCAAAAAATTTAAACTTACCCGAGACATGATACCTACACCCCTGAACATGAATCAACTCAAAACCCATCGTCTCGAAGCTTGGAAGGTCAACTTAAAATCCTGAAAGTTATAGGAAATAAAAAGTGACTAAGTCCCTCAACACTTTGTTTTATATTTATGTTCTAAGTATCTTAAGCACGTGCTAGGGACTGAGCTGGACTTAGAAACTTACGAGGTATTACATTAGACTTCCTAAATTTAAGGATTTTTAAGTTGACCTTCCAAAATCCGAGACAATAGTTTTTGAGTTAATTTATGTTCAAGGGTGTAAAGAGCATGTCTCAGGGAAGTTTTAGATTTTTTGGACCATAATTGAGGCATTTTTAGTTTTTAATTCCAGAACCTCACCGTGATTGTGGTGCATCACAGTGGGTATAGAGATGGTCCATTCACCGCGGGGAGTTATCCCTCCAAACAACATCCTAGTTATGAATTTAATCTTCTGAGGGGTAGTTAGGTCTTTTCCTATTACCCCAAGTCATAAAAACACGAGATTAAACGTCAGTTGGGGCATTATTTTTCCACTTTCTCTAATTTTACTCTCAAGAACAAACCCTAGTCCTTCCCACAAAGTTAATCCATTCCATCATCTTCTCTTAAAAAAACAAGAATTTAAGTTCTCTAATCCAAGAATTTTCAAAAAAACCTTCAAAATAATCTCTAAGGCTTTCAAGGTTAAGTTTTCTCCACCAAGTCAAATCTATTAAGGTATGTGACGTATGAACAAGGGTTTTGTTCTACCCTTGTACCCAAAACTTGGTTTTAAGTTGAATATTAAATGAATTGAAATTAGGGTTTATATCCAATTATTCTTATTTTTAGTTTTTGAAAGTATCATATTATTTAAGGCTTCAATTATAAGAGATTACATATATCCATGTTTGAATTCATGAGATTCATATTATGATTTATATTCCACTACCTTGATTGATATTGTTGAAAGCTTTTAAGATGATTACTGAGCATGAAGTTTAAATATGATTATTGATGCATTAAGGCATGATATTTTGAATCTCAAGTACAAGTGATGATTTTATAGGGATATTATGTTCTCAAGTTCTATTGACAAGTTTTGTTAAGTTCTTTAAAAGAAAAGATTGATCTTTTGAATCTAAGCTAAGACCTGGAATCAACATTTGTTAATCTTCACTTTGATTTAAAGTAAAGAGCTGCATACATAGTTTTGAGTATATAAACCCTTGTGCTATTCTAAGGTGGGTTTCCTAAAAGTATGAGCATAAATGTAATATGGGAGTAGTATTTATCACCGAGTTTGGTATGAGTCTAAGGTCACATGCCCTATAACTATGTGCCACCATAGGTTTAAGTCCTATAGTAGATTAAGTATAGTAATCACTTAAGTTAAGGTTCTATTCCAATGTCAAGGATAGAACAGCTCTCCCCAATATGGGTAAGGCATTGGACTCCATGATAGCTCACATGGTTTATGTTAGTTCGAAGAAACTCCCTAAGAAAGAATAAAAAGTAAAGCTTTTAGAGACTAAGTGTAATGATCGACAAAGTTATTCTTATGCTTAATTACTCATGTTATGATTTTGAAACCTTTGATTTATTCAAGCTCAGGGTGACTTATTTACACTTAGCATGCATCATTTGAAAGTTTATATGAAATTTGAGTTATTGTTTTACTTATACATTCACCCCTACATACTCAGTATATTCCAGAAGTACTGATCCGCATATTTATCTATGTGCTACATTATTACATAATGTAGGTCCTGGTGCTCAATTCTAATAGCGTGATTGATTACGAGCATCTCCACATACATCCCGTCATTTGGTGAGTCCTCATAGTTTGAGGAACCATTTTATCAAACTTTGATATTGATGATGTATTTTAGTCATTTGATTTTTGTTAAGTTCGAGTAAGCTGGGACTTGTCCCAGTGTCTCTGTAGTTAGAAGTAGAGGCTTGTCTGACTATTTTCTATTTTAGATTCAAAAGTGTTTGTTATCAAGATTTCCAAGTTTAAGACTTTCAGTAAAGATATTATTATGGTTATCTTCAGATTTCATATGTTGTTTCAGTTATAGCATGAGTCCCAATATTAGAAGGTTTAACGAGTTAGCTTGGGACTACTCATAGTCTTGAGCATCATGTGACATACAAAGGGTAATTCTGGGGCTTTACATAATCCACAATCTGAGAAAATGATAGCACTATCTCTGAGCCATCACAAGACAAGTCGACTATACCTCCTCTGGAGTTAACTTACCACAACAAAAATAGTGAAACCAAGTGTTCTAATAGAGTGGAAATACGATTCTAGATATCGAAATAAACTAATCATCAGAAATCCAGAAGATAGGGTGCAAACAAAAGCATCACTGAGAAAAACACATTTATCGCCCTTGTATCTCAAATTGAACCCCCAAAAAAACTGATAAGGCCCTAAAAGATGATTCATGGGTCAAAGCTATGAAGGAAGAATGTAATACCCTGTATTAATATTATCTTGATTTAGCTTTTAATTGCTTACATAAGGGGCTTAAGGCTAAAAATTTTCACCAAATGTTGAGGACTTAGTCATTTTCAAGACCCTCTAACTTTGAGGATTTTTATTTTGGTCTTCCCGTCCCTGAGACATTAGTTTTTGAGTTGATTCATATTTAGGGATGTAAAATATATGTATCAGAGGAGTTTTAGATTTCTTGAACAAGGTTTGGGTCATGTTTTGATCAAGAAACCATTGGGTCACCGCAATAAGCCCGTGATGCAACATTAGTATCGATGTCATGCAGACCACTCAGTTTTGATCAAGAAACCATTGGGTCGAATGCTCAGTTTTGTCGGCCATTTTAGACAGCCCAATGTAACTCATAAGTAGCAGTGGTGAGTTTTCATTTATCGAGGACATAATTTATTTTGCTATATTATTTTAGCATTTTCTTAAGTTTAGATTGTCAGAGTTAGTTGGGGGCTTGTCCCATCAACTCCTTAGTCGATTAAGAGCCTTTCAGATAATTAATTAGATAGTTAGTTAGTTAGTCTAGTATTGTTAGTTGTAACAGATATTTTAGACTTTTTATTTACATATATTCAGTATTCAGATTTTGAGTATTTTCTCAAATTATCTTTCACATATTTTGTATCAGTGCCATTTTATTCAGTACTCACAGTAGGTACCAGCTCATGGGTTAGCTTGTGGTCATTTATGACCTTAAGCATCGTTGTCGTGACTAGGGGTAGCCTCGGGTCATGATAAAATTTGGTATCAGAGCCTAAGGTTTTAAAGTGCCCTAGGGAGTCTGAAAGCCGTATTGAGTAGAGTCTTGTGCATTGGTCTGAAGCGTGCCACACTTATGGGCGAGAGGCTATAAGGCATTGTTAGGAAATATTTTCCTTCTTTCACTGTTCATGTCATGCAAAAGAGCATGAGCTCTATTTAAACTCTCTTTCTAACTCATCCTTCATTCTAATTATAGACTATGCCTCCCAAAAGAAATAATGAAAGGGGTAACAGGGATTAGCCCGCACTACCTGTTTAGGAAGATCCCCTGAATGATAATGTATCCCACGCTGAATTTAGGGCTATTTTCACTACCTTAACCCATTCAATAGATGCTTAGAACAACAAATAAGATATTTTCTAAGCTAATCCAGTGGCATATACGAATGCAGTTAGGATTTAGGTTTCACTCGGATGAATCCCTCTCTGTTTTTGGG
The DNA here is from genome assembly GCF_002878395.1 of Capsicum annuum. Taxonomy (NCBI): domain Eukaryota; kingdom Viridiplantae; phylum Streptophyta; class Magnoliopsida; order Solanales; family Solanaceae; genus Capsicum; species Capsicum annuum. The sequence continues at coordinate 175,380,940 of NC_061120.1, read as the reverse complement.
ATCCAAGTCTAAGGAGGATTCACAAGAGTTTCTGAATATGATGTATAAGGTGACTGATAAAATGGTCTTCAGTTCAAGTGAGAGTGCAGAGTTGGCATTGTAACAGTAACAGGATATAGCTCATACCTAGTTTAAGCAGTAGAAGGAGGACCGAGATATTGAGGCAGGGCCTGTAGAGTGGAAGGAGTTGTCCATGACTTGTATAGACAGGTTCTTTCCCTTACAGTTGAAAGAATCTAAGGAGAAAGAGTTCATCAATTTGAAGTAGGGTAATATGAGTGAGAGTGCTTGCTTAATTTCTCGTAGTTGGTGAGGTATACTCCTTCGATGGTGGCTGAAAATAGGTCTAGAATGAGTAAGTTTGTGTCTAGTGTAGCTGATAGTATGGTTAAGGAGTGTCGAACTGCCATGCTAATTAAGAAGATGGACCTATCTAGACTCAAGGTTAATACTCAACAAATTAAGGAGGAGAAGTTTAAAGAAAGAGAGAGAGAATAAGAGGGCCAGAACTACTAGTTTTAACTTTTCTTAGCAAAGGTCAGAAGGTGGTAACCGTTCTTAGTTCTATCATAAATTTTCATCCCAACTCTATCTTCAGCTAGTGAACCAATTCCTAAGTTCAGGCAAGACAATCAGGATAGAGCATCAATCTCTAATCCCAGGGTAGTGTGAACAATGGTCAAACTAATCTACTCTATGGAAAGTGTGGTAGAAATCACCAAGGTGTGTGTAAGGCTAGTAGTAATATATGTTTTGGATATGGCAAGCCAGGCCACAGGATTTGGGTATGTATGGTGGTTGTGCAGAAGGACAAAAGTGATCATCAGCAGGGCCAGACTACTAGTTCAGTAGCTCTAGCAGATTGCTTAACTCAGCAGGGTGCTACTTCCAATGCTACTAAAGGGAAATGCCAGAGTAGACTATATGCTCTCTAGACTCGACATGATCAGGAGAGTTCTCTTGATATGGTTATGGGTACGTTACAAGTCTTTCATCATCATGTGTATATTTTATTAGACCTCGAAGCTTCACTTTATTTTATGACTCCTTATATAGCAGTCAATTTCGGTGTCAATCCTGAATCTTTAGCAGAACCAAAACCTTTCTTAGTGTCTACCCTAGTGGGTAAATCTATCATAGCCAGACGGGTATCAAATTATCTCAGAAACTTACCTTAGTTGATCTTGTAGAGTTAGAGATGACTGAATTTGATGTTATTCATAGCATGGATTGGCTTCACTCATGCTATACCACAATTGACTATAGAAATAGAGTTGTTCAGTTTTAGTTTCCTAATGAACCCGTCATTAAATAGAGAGGTAATACCTCTGTGCTTAGGGGTAAGATTATTTCTTGTAAGAAAGATAATATCTAAAGGGTATATTTACCATCTTGTTCGAGTCAAGTACTCTAGTTTTGAGGCTTAGAGTCTCAAGTTAGTCTCGGTAGTAAAGGAATTTCCAAATGTGTTCCCCAATGATCTTCCCGGAGTTCCTCCTAATAGGGAAATCAAATTTGGAATAGATCTTCTCCCAAATACCCAACCTATCTCTATTCTATCCTACAGAATGGTTCCAGCTAAGCTTAAGGAGGTGAAATAATAGTTAAAATATCTCTAAGATAAGGGTTGCATAAGGCCTAGTATTTCTCCATGGGGCGCTCCATTCTTATTCGTGTGTAAGAAAGATGGTTCTCTCAGAATATGCATCGATTACCTTTAGTTGAACAAAGTCACCATAAAAAATAAGTATCTGCTTCCCAGAATCGATAACTTATTCGACAAACTTTAGGGTGGCATTTATTTCTCTAAGATAGACATCAGATTTGGCTATCATCAGCTTAGTGTCAGAGAATGTAACATTTGGAAGACAACTTTCAAAACTCGATATGGTCACTTTGAATTCCTAGTTGTGTCTTTTAGACTAATAAATTCCCCTGCAGCTTTCATGGAATTGATGAACAGAGTGTTCAAGCAGTACTTGTACATGTTCATTATAGACATCGTTGATGATATCCTTGTCTATTCTCATAGTGAGAATAATCATGTAGACTATCTGAGAATTATGTTGCAGACCCTTATAGCTCATCAGATATTCGCCAAGTTTAGTAAGTGCAATTTTTGGCTAAGATCAGTATCTTTCCTTGGCCATATTATTTTTGGCAATGTTATTAGAGTTGACCCTCAAAAGACTAAAGTGGTGAGAAACTTGCCTAGACCCATCTCTCTAGCAGCTATTTGGAGTTTCTTGGGTTTGGTAGGCTATTACAGATGGTTTGTTAAAGGCTTTTCTTCTATTTCATCCTCCATGTCTCGATTGAATCCCTAGAAAGTCAAATTTTAGTGGTCATATTCTTGCGAGAAGAGTTTTCAGGAGTTGAAGACTCGACTTACTTATCCCTTAATCTTGACATTGCTAGATGGTTTAGATGGGTTTGTAGTTTATTATGATGCTTCTAGAGTTGCTCTTGGTTGTGTCTTGATATAGAGAGGCAAGGTCATAGCCTACGCCTCTAGACATCTTAAACCCTATGAGATAAATTATCCTACCCATGATCTTGAGTTGGCAGTAGTTGTGTTTCCCTTAAAAATTTAAAAGCACTATCTTTATGGGGTTCATATTGATGTGTTCACTGACCATAAGAGTTTGCAGTATGTGTTCATGTATAAAAATCTAAGTGTTCATCAGAGAAGGTGGCTTGAGTTGTTAAATGATTATATTATGAGTATATGTATTATCCAGGCAAGGCTAATATAGTAGTAGATGCCCTTATCAGGTTGTCTATGGGTAGTGTTGCTTATGATGAGGAGGATAAGAAGAAGTTAGTTCAGCAGGTTCATAAGCTTTCTTGATTAAGTATTCGGTTGGTTGATTCAGCTAAAGCCAGTACATGGGTTCAGAATGATTCAGAATCTTTATTGGTTGCCGAAGTGAAAGAAAAGCAATATAGAGATCCTAGTTTAGTTAAGTTAAAGGAGGCAGTTAGAGATCAAAAAGTAGAGGTTTTCTCCAAAGAGGAAGATGGAATGCTTTGTTGTCAAGGTAGGTTATGTGTTTTGTGTGTTGATAATTGAGACATTACCTGCGGAAGTGCATAGTGTGCGATACTCGATTCACTAGGATCCGCTAAGATGTACCGTAATTTTTGGGAAATTTATTGGTGAACTGGTATAAAAAGGAACATTGTAGAGTTTGTAGCTAGGTGCCTAAACTATCAACAGGTTAAGGTTGAGCACCAAAGGCCTAGTGGTGCATTGAATGAGTTTAGCATCCCTACTTGGAAGTGGGAAGTAGTTAACATGGATTTTGTATCAGGATTGCCTCGTATATGTCGTCAACATGATTTGATTTGGGTAATTATTGATAAAATAACCAAGTCATCCCATTTCTTGCCAATTCCTATGTAATATTCTGCCAAGGATTATGCTAGACTCAATCTGAGAGAGTTAGTTAAATTGTAGGGGATTTTGTTGTCTATTATTTCATATAGAGGTACTCAGTTTACCTCTCACTTTTAGAAGGCTTTTCTGAAGGGTCTTGGTACCTAAGTTCATCTTAGTACATCTTTTCATCCTGAGACAGATGGTCATGCTGTGAAGACCATTCGTACCTTAAAGGACATGTTGAGAGAATGTGTTATTGACTTTAAAGGTAGTTGGGATGACCACTTACCTTTTGATTGAGTTTGTTTACAACAACAGTTATCACTCCAGTATCCAGATGGCTCCGTTTGAGGCTCTCTATGGTAGGAGATATAGATTTCCTATTGGTTTGTTATAACCAGGTGAGGCTATAGTGATAGGGCTAGATTCAGTGTTTGAGGCGATGGAGAAGGTTCAGTTGATTCAAGAGGGGCCAAAGATAGCCCAAAGCCATCAAGAATCTTATGCAACTATGAGGAGAAGAGATCTTAAGTTTGAGGTTGGTGATTTAGTCTATTTGAAAATTTTGCCAATGAAAGGAGTGAAGAGATTTGACAAGATTGGGAAACTCAGTGCCTGATATGTTGGCCCTTATAGAATCTTGAACCATTTTGGAAAGGTAGTGTATGAGCTAGAGTTTCCTATAGATTTGGCAGCAATGCATCTGGTGTTTTATGTTTCTTTGTTAAAGAAGTGTAATGGTGATTTAGCTGTAGTTATTCCTTTAGAAGATATAGACGTTAAGGATAGCCTTTCTTACGAAGAAGTCCCAGTTGAGATCCTTAATGATCATATTCGTAGGCTAAGGAATAAAGAAGTTCCCTTGGTTAAGGTCCTTTGGTAGAATCAGTCTGTTGAGGGAGCTACTTGGGAAGCAGGAGAAGATATGCAAACCAAGTACCCTCATCTTTTCTCCACAAATTCATGTTCAGCTTGAGGTAATGATTCTTCGTTAGATTGACTCTTTTTCGTTATCAATTTCATCTATGTAACCATTCCCATGCCATTACATGCATTCATGAAATTAGTTCAATTCATGTATCATGTTTAAAACTTAATTTTGTAATTATGTTCCAAGTCATGCTTGTTCAGTATGTGATCTCAGTTACAATAGTACAGTACTCTTAGTCTAACCAATCTCATTCAAGGATGAATGTTCCCAAGGGGGAGTTATTGTAATACCCCGTATTAATCTTAGCCTGATTCAGCTTCTAGTTGCATGCATAAGAGGCTTGAGGATTGAAATTTTCACCAAGTGTTGTGGACTTAGTCATTTTCAAGACCCTCTAACTTTGAGGATTTTTATTTTGGTCTTCCCGACCTTGAGATGTTGTTTTTTGAGTTGGTTCATGTTCAGGGATATAAAAGGTATGTCTCGGAGGAGTTTTGGATTTTTCGGACAAAGTTTGGGTCATTGTTGGATCACTAAACCAATGGGTCACTACGATAATCCCACGATGCAGCGTTAGTCCCGATGTCATGCAAACTGCATCGCGGTGGAGGAAATCAATGGCTGCTATAAGATCACATCAAAGTGAACCTGTTGCGTCCAGTTCTGAATTTAAATGACTGAGGGAAATTATGTTTTTTCCCCCTCAACCCAATCATTCATATCACGACTTAGGCATCAGTTAGAGCATTATTTTCCCTTCTTCTCCAAATTTCCTCTCAAGAAAACCCCCCCATTTTCCCTAAGAACAAAATTGCGTTTCTTTTTCCCCAAGAAGTCAAGAATTTAAGTTCCTCAAGTTCAAGAACCTCCAAGAAAGCATCAAGATTAGTGTTTTACTTTCAAGTTTAGAAGCTTAAGGTATGCGGGGTATTTATCAATGGGTCCCTTTAACCCATTGAGCCTAAAAACCTTCTCTTTTAACTAAATTATAGAGTTTTACTTTACTATGGTATTTTATATGTTCAAGATGGGTTTAATTCATGTTGTTCCTTGGTAATTTAATTCAATTCAGCCCATGTATGATTCCATGAAATAATTAAATCATTTAATCATGCTTTAAATCACAGTTTCCCATGTCTTACTCAAGTGAATTTTATGTTATATTATCAAGTTATGATCTTATCCACGTAACCATGTTGTTTTCCCATGTTTTAAGACATTCCCATGGTCAAGTTCATGTTTCTCACATGGTTGGTAAATGGCTATGTCTTGGGTTGAACCATGATTCCATACTGCAGTTTTAAGCTTAAATATCATATTTTATGATCATTCAGTGCTGGTGGGTTATGAACACCTGATACCTATGTGTTTACATGATTTCAGATTTTCAAGTAATGATTCAGTTAAACCATGAATATTCCTATTTATTTAGTTGATATGATCATGGTGAGCACTATCAGAAATAATGTTTAGTTAATCTTTGTTCATTTCAGTACCAATGTCAGTTCAGTTGGGAGTAGGATTTAAAACCGAGCGAATACAGGACGGCTTCCCCTTTAGTTAGGCAGAGTCGTTAATATCAGTCTCTATATTACAAAACTACATAGCAAGATTAGGATATGAGGTATCACCCATCAGTTTAGGCTTGATTTCCTCTTAGGGGTCACCTATTAGTTTAGGCTTGACACTCTGGTCCTTCGAGATATCATATTAATGGATCCACACAGCCAGTGTTAGTACTCGTGGAATAGTACTGACACCCTTCCAACTGGGGTTACAGATTGGACCCCAATTAGCTCAAATTAGGGCAAATCAGTTAAATGATACCTCCCTCAGTTTTCATCAATATTTTAGTATATCTCAGTTCAGGTTTTCTTGACCAAGTGTACATATAAAATTTATAAATATTCAATTATACAGATTTTAGTCTTTTAGCTTACAGATTATTTCAAAAATATGTTTATGCTTGGTTTTTCATTCTCAGATATTACATGTTCATGCATTTATGCTCAGTTATCTCATGCATTCCAGTCAGTCCTTATCACGTACCAATACATTCAAAGTACTAATCGCGTACTTTTCTTAGCACTATATTGTTCTATAACATAGGTTCATACGCTCAGTTTCTAGACCATTCTTAGACAGACCAGTGTAACTCAGCATTAGTAGTGGTGAGTCCTCATCCATCGAGGACATGATTTATTTATTTAAGTTATTTCAGTATTTTCTTAAGCTTAGACAGTTGGAGTTAGTTGGGGGCTTGTCCCATCAACTCCTCAATCAGTTTAGAGGCTTTCAGATAATTAGTTAGACAATCAGTCAGTCAGTTAGTCCAGTATTATCAGTTGTTATAGACATTTCAGACTTGTCATTTACATATATTTATTATACGGATTTTCAGTATTTTATCAGCTTATCTTCCACATATGTTACATTAGTGCCATTTAATTTAGTACTCACAATAGGTACCAGCTCATGGGTTATCTTGTGGTCTCTTAAGAGCTTAAGCACCATTGTCGTGACTATGGGTAGCTTCAGTTCATGCAAAGAATTGGACCCGTTTGAACAAAATTAAGTTTAAACATTGGTTGAAAGACCAAGAAATTGCTCGATAATTGGAACTAGATGGGTCTATAGAAACAAATTGAATGAAGAAGTTAATGTTATTAGAAATAAATCCAAATTTGTAGCTCAAAGCTATTCCCAAAAAGAAGGTATTGATTATGATGAAACATTGGCCCCCGTGGAAAGATTAGAGTCAATTCAGATTTTATTAGCCTTTGTTGCTTTCAAATATTTTAAGATGTATCAAATGGATGTCAAAAACTCCTTCTTAAATGGTTTTATTCACGAGGAAGTTTTTGTAAAACAATCCCCAGTTTGAAAATCCGTCGTATCCAAATCATTTTTTCAAATTATCAAAAGCACTCTACGATCTCAAACAAGCTCCAAGGCTTGGTACTAAACAATAAATTTCAAGGAGGTAAAATTTATACAACTCTGTTCATACAGAAGTTTGATTCAAATCTTCCTTTTCTGCAAATTTACATTGATGATATCATTTTTGGTAGTTCTAACATCTCTCTGTGTGAGAATTTTGCTAATTTTATAAAAAGAGAATTCGAAACGAGTCTTATAGGTGAGCTCACATTCTTCTTGGGTTTACAAATCAAACAAACTCCCAAAGGCACTTTGATCAGTTAAGTCAAGTACATGAAGAAACTCATTAAAAAATTCGGTATAAAAAAAGAAAAGGCCTATGAAACTCTAATGAGTCCATCAACGAGCCTTGATTCAGACTCGTATGGTAAGAATGTTGATGATAAAATGTACAAGAGAATGATAGGATCGCTACTCTACTTGACTACCAGTCGACCAGACATCACGTTCAACGTATGTAAGTATGCCAGGTTCCAGTCGACTCCCAAAGAGTCTCAATTGACTGTCATCAAAAGGATCATTTGATACATATAGGAACTCAAGACGTTAGATTATGGTACCCTTGGTCTTAACATTTTAACATAATTGGATATTTAGACGTTGATTTTATAGGTGATAAAAGTGATAGAAAAAGCACTAGTGGAACTTGTCAAATTCTTGGTGATGCCCTGATTTCATGGCACAACAAAAAGCAAACTTTAGTTGCACTTTCAACAACTGAAGCCAAATACAAAGCCGTTGGAAGTTGTGGTTCTCAAATTTTATGGATTATGCATCAACTACTTGATTTCAATTTGTCTTTTAAATCTATTCCCACAATGTGCGATAACACCAGTGCTATTAGTAGACTTCTAGTTTACGAGGATCCAGTTCGCATGTTTTATGTGAATCTTCGCCTCTCCCCAAATAGTGGTGAACTCGAAACTTTTGTGCTTGGCGCAAGAATCATTGTGAATGATTTTTTGTTCGAGAATGATTTTGATACAAAGTTCTCTGGTAATATCTGTTTTATGAATGGCAACGGGCCTGATGATTTTGAGGTCATCTTTGAAGAAGCTAAGAGATTTCTTTTAGATACAGACTCTATTTCGATCAATTTTGTTCCCTTGTACCTCTGTTTTAAGTTTCACACTATGGCTCATATAATTTTTACTACACTGATTCCCTGGAAAGGATCTCTCAACTATATTACCGGTTGTAATGTTTTTGTACTATATTGTCTAGTTAAGATAATCAAAATCAATTTGGCAACTTGGATCCATGAGTACTTTCTTGAAAGTGCAGCCGATGTTCATGCCTCTTCCAATTTGCTGCATGGCCTGCTCATTATTTAAATTCTTCAACACTATTTTATTGATCTATCTGCTTAACCCCAGTGGAGGTTGTTGCCACTTATTACTCCAAGACATTTGTGAGTATGGGCTATGTCTTGGTTGAAGATGAATGGTGTAAGAAGGATTCTGCACGGGTATAGTCGAAAATTCCCAAAGTAAGCAAATCTGTTTCTAACCCTATGATTACTGTTTGGAAAGATCTAGGGGAGATTAAGGATTAGTTCAAGGCCATCAATGAACAACATAAATATGTACAAGTCAAGGGGAGTAAGCTGACAGACAGGGAAGTCAACTGTGTTTACACAGATTCATCATTATCAAAAAGGGTGAGAATGTTAGCCTCCCATGTTTATGTTTTAATAATGAAAAACTAATGAGTGGGTCATTGAAGGATATTAGAAGACTGCTAATGATGGAAGAAGCTGACTCCAGGAATGGAAAGACATAAAATCATGATCTACGACATCCAAGCGAATTAATCAAACAAAGAGAAAAAGAAAGGAAAATCTCAGTCCCGAAATCACGGTAGATCCAATCAATCACAATGAAGCAATAGAAAGAAAAGATCACAAACAAACTTGGAAAAACATCAATCACTACAAGAGAAAAAGGAAGAAAAGATCATAGACGTATCTGATACGTACGTGAGTAAGACCCATGTACGGACATATCTGATATAGACAACCATATGATAGAATTCATCAATCAAGGAATCAATGTAAATCCTTCATTAATAAGAAATCTCTTAGGTTTCCTTACGAAGAGTATCAGGTGAAGACTATAAAAGAAGAAGACTAAAGATAGACAAGAGTTACGCAAATTCAAGAACAAATCTTAAAGTGTCTTAATCTTAGTCTCACAAAGCATTGTAATCTGTAGCTTATAATTGTTATATAAAGAGTAGGGTCGAGTGCAAATTGAAGCTGTGTCACAAGATCTAAAGAAAAAATAAGTCTTCATAAATTGTTTCTCATCGTTGTACTCGATCCAAAACTGAAAAGTCTAAGGAAATGTTGAAACCCAAGGGAATTGGAAGTAGGCATCACATTGGTGTTCCGAACTAGGATAAATCTTTGTGTTCTTTACTTTAAAGTTAGTTATTTATTTACGTACCTGTTTTAAGTTTAACTTATTTTGTAAAACTATATTGATTTGCAGGAAAGTTGACTGTGAGAATTCAATAGTCTACTCATAGAAAATTTCAACTCACCCCCCTCTAGAATTCCAACCTTCTTTTCTTGAGATTTAATTCCTTCCGAGTAACTAAATATTGTAAGATCTTACGATCTAAATAGATGTCTACATGTACCCCATACAAATAATGGTACCATATTTTCAAAGAAAAGACCACCGTCACCAACTCTAGATTGTGAATTGGGTAATTCCTCTCATAAACTTTAAGTTGTCTAGAAGCATAAGCGACAACCTTACTATGCTGCATAAAAAACACACCCCAGTCCTATACGAGACACAACCCAATATACAACAAACCCCTTAGTACCCTTGGGTGAGGTGAAAACTGGAGCAGATGTCAACTTATCCTTTAACTTCTCAAAGCTACCCTCACAAGCATTGAACCATAAGAACTTAATCTTTTTTCTGAGTCAACCTTGTCAGTGGAGCAGCAATAAAAAAGAAACACTCACCAAATCTCCTATAATACCCAACTAAGCCTAAGAAGATCTTAATGTCGGTTGGAGTCATGGATCTAAGCCATTTGTTAACTGCCTCAACTTTCTATGAATCCACCTTGATCCCCTTACTAGAAACAACATGCCCAAGAAAGCTCACAACACTTAACCAAAATACACACTCAGAAAATTTTGCATATAATTTCTCATCCTTAAGAGTCTGCAACACAATTAAGAGGTGATTGGCATGATCCTCCTCACTCTTAGAGTACACCAAGATTTCATTAGTGAAAATAAACATAAACAAGTTCAAAAATTGCATGAACACCTGATTCATAAGATCCATAAAAGCAGTTGAGGCATTAGTCAACCCAAATGGCATAAGCAGGATCACATAATGACCATACCGAGTTTGAAAACCAGTCTTGGCAATATTAACCTCCTTAATTTTTAATTAATGATATCTCGAATAATGATCAATCTTAGAGAAACACCTAGAACCCTGAAGCTAGTCAAAAAGATCATCAATCCTAGGAAGAGGGTACTTATTTTTCATTGTCACCTTATTCAACTGACGATAGTCTATGCATATTCGAAGAGACCAATCTTTCTTTCATATGAAAAGTATATGAGCACCCCATGAAGAAATATGAGACTTATCAAGAAGATCCTTTAATTTCTCCTTTAGCTCATTTAGTTCAGTCGGAGTCATCCAATAAGAAGGAATAGCAATGGGATGGGTATCTAATAGAAGATCAATCCCAAAATCTATTTCCCTATAAGGAGGAATCCAAGGAAGATCATTGAGAAAAACTTTACAAAATTCATTAACCATAGGGACAGAATACAAAAAGGGACTTTCAGATCTAAAATCCTTAACCGTAACTAGATGATACAGACACCCTTTAGAAATCAACTTACGAGATCTAAGGTAGAAAATAAACCTTCCTTTGGGTACAAAGGAACTCCCATCCCATTCAATTGCTGGTTTGTTAAGAAAATGGAAACTAATCTATTGGATCCTACAATTCAAATAAGCATAGAATAAATAAAGCCAATCCATCCCCAAGATTACATCAAAATCCACCATATCAAGCTCTACCAAATCTACCAATGTCTCCTATGAAAGATAGACACCACACAAGCCCTGTAGGTTTTTCAAGCAACTATAGAATCATCCACTAAAGTAGAAACAAAAAAGGGGTCAAAAATACTTTTAGGACCAAAAGCAACGTTTACAGCCACATAAAGGGTCACATAAGATAGGGTTGAACCCGGATCAAGCAAACAATTAATATCATGAGAAAAGAGTTGTAACATACCAGTAATAACATCAGGAAATGCCTCAGATTCTTGGTAAGTAACAAGTGCATAGAGATCATTCTACCCAGTGTTGGTACTAGAAGTAATGCCCCTAGGTGTAGGAGCCGAAGAAATAGTAACCGAGACCTTTTTAGCTCCAGTGAAAACTTTGGCAATAAGATAATTTCTCTATAGATAACCAGGCTAACCATAATTGAAATGTAAGTTCCTCCCTTCCTCAAAATAACCATGATGAAGTTGCCCACAAAAATGATTAGGGGGATAATTTGTGGCTGACTGAGCTATACTAACTTGAGACTGGGCACCCTTTGCCTTAGGTCCACTACTAGTCTAAAAACAAAGATCACCTGAAGGCTTAGGATAAGGTACACTAGCCATCGAATAAGAACTTCCCCAATTCTTCTTCTTGGTCCACTGTCTACCATCTCTCCTACTATTCTATTGACCCCCACCCTACTCTGAATATCTAAACTTCTTATTCTGCTTTTCTTCCATATGTACCAGTTTCTTCTTTTATCCTCCACCTGTTGCATATAAACCACCAACCTGGAGATGTCCATATCTTTGTTCAACATCACATCCTTACACTCTAATAACAAATCACAGGACAAACCAAAACAAACTTCCTCATTTTGGATCTCATGTTTGTAACTAACTCTGAAGCATAACAAGACAACTACTAAAATTTTAGAGCATACTCTTTCACTCTTATCTTACCCTACTTTAAATTCACAAACTCTTAAGACTTATCTTCTCTTAACTCCTGAGGAAAGAAATGATCAAAAAAGTCTACTGAAAACTCATCCCATAATATCGGTTCAGCATCATTACCACTCATTGATTCCTATTCCTCATACCACTGGTAAGCTATATATTTCAATTGATCCGCAATAAACTGTACACCTTCAGAATTAGTAGCATGCATCATCCTAAAAATCTTCTCCATCTCATCAATAAACCTCTGAGGATCCTTCTCAACCTTAGACCCTGTAAAGGTTGGGGGATTCAACCTAACAAATTGGCTAAGCCAACTGACCTCAGATAAATAACCAATAGAATCAACATAATTAGATTGATGATGCTGTGATGCCACGAAATGAGTAAGCGTAGAATAGATCGATGAAACTACATATTAGAAATATTTCCTTGAGGTGAATGAGCATGAGTGTCACCAGCCCAAAAATCCTAAGGAGGACTAGTAGGGACTGGTGGAACCCCATGTGGAGCAGTACAATCAGGAGTAGGGAACTTAGATTGGGTCTGCACTCCAAAAATAGGGCAATTCCCCTCCATATTTTCCTCAGTTAGGATAAAGTTTTGAGAAGTTTTTTATGATTGTCAGATCTTTAGAGAGTCATGATCTGAAATATGAGTAAGCCAAGAGTTAGAGAGGTTTTAGGATAACTTAACTCTAAATTCTGAAATAGAACACATGAAAGGAAATATTCCTAAATGCCTTGTAGCCTTTCCCTTATAAGTATGGAGTGCTACACACCCCATAAAGGGACTTTACTCGACACGACTTTGTGGATACCCAAAGATTCTGACCAATGCTCAAATACCAAGCTTGTCACGATCAAAACCTGCGCTTAGTCGTGAAAAATATATCAAGCCTACCTTGAGACAGAGACCACCCTCTAGCCTAACATTCAGAACACAATAAAAAAATATAGCAGAAGCCAACCAAATAGTAATAAGAAGGATAGATAATCAAATATAAACTCAATGACTCAAAACCAACATCTAACCCATAGTTGTCCATAAAAGAATCTAAAACCAAAATATCAACTACGTCAGGACATGCCCCTGACTCTGACAGAAGTATCCAAAAATAAATACTAAGTGAATAAGGAAACTAGCGAAATGAGAAGGCCTTCCAAAGATCTAGAGGTTCACCACTTCACAATAGATGCACAGGAATACCGAGTCACTTAACGCTTCACAGGAGTAACAAAAAACCCTTTGTACCCTAGATCATGAAACAATATAACATCCATGGATGATTAGTGGGATAAGAACTAGCATGTAACTCAGGAAAGGTAATAAATAATGTCAATGCCAAAAGTTAGTCAAAACCATATGCACAATAATTATATATACATATATAGGATGCTGGGATAGGGACAAGGTTCATGAACATGAGAGTTTAAAGCATTAACCTGAACTATGTAGTTCTCTCCATCATAAACGTACCCATAGACTATATGGGTTCAGCTTCCCCTACTAAAAGAGCCCCAGTGTGTGTTAGCCGCACGATCTGAGAAATCCAAAGGAAGGGCTAAAGACACCAAGGCTCTAGTCATCCCAAAATATAATGTATCAACCAAGCACATGGTTATATAGACACCCCACACCAGCAAATATGGTTTCCAGTATTAGTTCCCTCAGGACTACACCTTCACGGTGAGCTACATAATTCTCTTTAAGCCCAATTAAAATAGTTTACACATAAACTCAACCATTAACCCAAGAGTATTGTAATTAAGGCATTTACCACTTGGTATCATACCAATTATGTTTGCAAGCTCATATAATCATGCCAAACCAATTCATGTAACCATTAAACTCCCAATTTCCATTTTAGAATTAAAAAAATGGCCACCAAAGGGCCTTTCAAATCCGTTTTAGCCAATTATCCATCAATGCAATACAATAGGTTTATAAATAAGTAGAATTATGCAATTATTCATGTTAGAAAAAATAAAAGTTTACAAGGTGGGTGGGGTTAATGCCGTTACCAAGACAAAAAGTCATCAATTTGGGGAAATCCATATTTCCGATTCCAATTCACATAACAAATGAACCCATTCATTCCAAAAATCATAAATTAAAGCATTAATCATCAATTTAAAACATGAAAAAAGTAATTCAAGTGATACATCAAAATTCCTCAACCCAATTTCAAACCCATCAATTTAAACCACATGGATAATGATTAAATAAATGCCACAATGAAAAATTAAAGTGAAAAAATAAGACTCTTGACTGAAATACACAATGAATTAAAGACAATTTAAAGTTTGGAGCTCGAAATAGTTTTTTCTTAAAAACCCATTGAGTTTTCTTGGGTTTGGAGTTTAAGGGATAATAAATGGAAGTTTGATCGTTAAAAACTAAAAGAAAATAGTTATTTTATGTTATAAGGCATACATAGAATAAAAAGACCAAAAACACCTCACCCAAAGTGAAAAAACACAACTGGGTGAAACTAAAATAGCAACGTGGCATTGCCGCTATCGTGGAGGGTAGCCTCCATGCCACACCCTTTTCACAAAGGAACACGAAGTTCTAAAATAGCCCTAAACCCCTTCCAAAAATTCTGAAACTTTTCCAAAATACCCTTTTAACACCCCTAAACATAATTCAAGTGAAAAATTGATATTATGAATGCGGGAGGATCAAAAATAAAATCATCAAAGTTTATGGGGTTTTACACTAACTAGTGAAAAGACCTTTTTACCCTTCTACTCTTTATGTTACCTGGGACATTGAATTAAGGGTGACACAAATATTTTAAAATTGAGTGTAGATAACTCATCTTAATTATTGAGTGTGGGTGACTATTTTTATATGAAGGATTAAGGAAATAATTTTATATCCCTAAGTTTTGAGACTTACACTTTGGTCTATCTTTATAAAATTTTAAAACTAAAAAAAGAGGGGAAAAATTATGTTTCTTCTTCTCTCTTTCCTCTCTTTGATTTTTTCTTCCATTGTTGCTGCTTTTCTTCTTCTTCTTTTTCTTCTTCTTCTTCTTCTTCTTCTTCTTCTTCTTCTTCTTCTTCTTCTTCTTCTTCTTCTTCTTTATTATCTTCTGGTGTTAATTATGGTTACATTATTGTTGGATTCCGCTACTACTACTATTGGACCAAATTTTAGAGCTAATTTTATTCATATATTAGTGGTCATTACTTATAGATGATTTTGGTAAGTAAAATTAATCACTTTTAGTTTGATTTTTCATCTGGTATATCTGCTGCTTTTTCAACAATTTTCACTTGTATATCAAATAGCTGTTGTATATGAATACAATAGTTGTTGGATTGTTTTCACTATAGTTAAAGTACTTCTAAGAGATAAATTATCTGTTGAAATAAATGAGTCATATGTTGCAATAGATGACCTACTTGTTGGATTCACATTACAATAGCTTAACCCAACAGATAAGTCATTTGTTGTAACAGATGAGTCATCTATTATAGTAGATGACTTACTTACTGAATTAAGCTACTAATTCTAAACATGCACCCAACATATAGGTTATCTACTGCAACAAATGAGTTATTCATTGGGATGATGAGAGTGCATATAATTTTGTTGTTGCACATAGCCACACAACTTTACAATTCTATCATTATTATTATTTTAAATAAATTTCTTTAGGTACCATTAATGGAGGATTCAATAACAATTGGTGTTGATTGTCATAGTGATGTTGTCATTAAAAAATAAATATTAATGTACATCAATTCGGAAAATAAGTTATTAGCTCATCAAATATCTAATTACAAGTTCGGGATCACCAGTCATTATGATGTTGTCATGGTCGATCTTCAAAGAATAACTTGTACATGGAGAGGTTTTGACTTGGACAAAATACCTTGTTTACATGCTATGGTAGCGCTCCAAACCTAATATGGTGCATAACTTGAAAACAAGATTAATGAGTAATCATCTCTATATTATTTGGTGAAAAAAAACATAAATGCCTATTATAAGGATATTAATCTGGTGCCTCTTGAAAATTCTTGGATTGTTCATGTGCATGGAGAGAGAAATACCTCCTCCATATGTTGACCCCAATAAACTGAAATAAAGCGGATGAAGAGAAGGCGTGGAGTCGGGAATTATTCCCAACAAGAAAAATAAGTGCTCCATATGTAAGACGGTTGGCCACAAAAGAATTACAACCCGTATTGAAATTTTTCATAATTATTGTAATAGTGAATAGTCTTGTTGTTGGTTTGATTATGAACTATATAATTTTAAATCATTTTAGTTGGTAATTTATGTTATTTATTATATAAAATATATTTTCATTTATGATCCAACAACTGTTGAACAAAAGAAGAACAAAAAAACTACAACTAATTTGTGTATCACTGAAAAAAAGGTAATAAGAAATTTAACAAATACAACATATTATAAAAATATTTCCAAAATATGACCTATCTATTGCAACAGATGAATCATATATTAGACGAAATCAAACCACTAGCATGACCTATTTTGATTTCTTTCAACAAATGATCTATCTGTTGCAACAGATGTTTATATCTTTTTGTTAATTTCGAACAGATGAGTCATTTGTTGTAATGGGTTAATCATCTATTACAACAGATGTCTATATCTATTTGATAATTTCATACCTCTTAAATACCTATATTAATATATTTCAACAAGTTAGTCATTTGTTGCAACTGATGAATCATCTATTACAATAGATGGGTCATTTGTTAGAAGATATCAAACAACTAGCGAGACCTGTTTTGATTTCTTCCAACATATTTGTTATTTGTTGCAACAAATGTCTATATCTGCTTACAGATGAGTTGGCTGTTGCAATATAGTAGTCATCTGTTGTAAAATATATCTATATTTGTTTAACTAATTTGATGTGAAATGATTCATATTAAGACATAATTAATAATAAATAAATTAGTTTAATGATATTTATCTTTCAATTAATAAGTTCGATTATAATTTAATTAATTTCATAATAATTATATGTCCAGTTAAATGTAATCGCCCTAAATAGAGTGACCAATTAACTAATTTGGTGTAAAATGGTTCATATTAAATCATTATTAGTAAAAAGAAATTAATTTAACTATAATTATCTTTTAATTAATAAGTTCAGTTACAATTTTAATAATTTTATATTAATTACATGATCAACTAATTGTATTCATCCTGAATAGAGTGATCAGTTGACTAATTTGATGTTAACAATTCACATTAAATCATGATTAGTAATAAATAAATTGATTTAACTAAAATTAACTTTTAATTAATGATTTCAGTTATAATTTTAATTGATTACATAGTAATTACATGATCAACTAAGTGTATTCATCCTGAATAGAGTGGTCAATTGACTAATTTGATGTGAATAATTCATTTTAAATCATTACTAATAATAAATAAATTGATATAACTAGGAAAAGTTCTCTATTATCACCTTGAACTACACGCGAAAAAGTTAAGACACAGCTAAACTTTAGGAGGGTCTTATTACCTCCCTGGACTAATTAAAATCATATTTTTGACAACCTTAGTGCTTACGTGACACATACGTGGTACAAGCATGTGCCTACGTCGACCCCTCAGTGTGTTGTGCTATGTATGTGCTATGTAGGCACTAAGGTTATCAAAAATACAGTTTTAATTATTCCAGGGGTTAATAGGACCCTCCTAAAGTTCGGGTGTATCTCAAACTTTTCGCGTATAGTTCAAAGTGGTAATAAATTATTTTCTCATTTAACTATAATTATCTTTCAATTAATAAGTTCAAATATAATTTAAATTAATTTCATAGTAGTTACATGATCAACTAAGCGTATACTTCCTGTATAGAGTGCTCAATTAACTAGTTTGATGTGAAATTATTCATATTAAATCATAGTTAGCAATAAATAAATTAATTTAACTAAAATTAACTTTCAATTAATAAGTTGAAATGTATATTTAAAATGAATCACATAGTAATTAATGATCATTTAACTGTATTCGTCCAGAATAGAGTAATCATTGAAATTTGATGTGACACTATCCATATTAAATCATGATTAGAAATAAATAAATTGATTTAACTAAAATTAGCATTTATTTAATAAGTTCAACTGCATTTTTAATGAATAGACATACTAATTACATGATCAAGTAAGTGTATTCGTCCTGAATAGAGTAATCAATAGACTAATTTGACGTGACATAATTTATATTAAATCATGATTAGAAATAAATAGATAGGTTTAACTAAAATTAGCTTTTAATTAATAAGTTTAATTGCAATTTTAATTAAATACATAGTAATTACAAGATCAATTAAGTGTACTTGTACTAAATAAAGTTATCAATTTATCAATTTGATGTGAAATGATTCATACTAAATCATGATTAGTAACAAATAAATTGATTTAACTAAAATTTGCTTTCAATTACCAAGGTCAATTGCAATTTTAATGAATTACATAGTAATTACATGATCAATTAAGTGTACTTGTCCTGAATATAGTGATCAATTGATTAATTTGATGTGAATAATTCATATTAAATCATGATTAGTAATAAATAAACTGATTTAACTAAAATTACCTTTTAATTAATAAGTTCAATTGCAATTTTATGGATTATATAGTAATTAATGATCAACCAAGTATATTCGTCTTGAATAGAGTGATCAATTGACAAATTTGATGTGAAATGATTTATATTAAATAATTATTAGTAATAAATAAATTGATTTAACTCTAATTATCTTTCAATTAAATGTTCAATTACAATTTTAATTGATTTCATGGTAATTAAATGTCCAATTAAGTATATATAACCTATTGCAATATATGTCTATATCTGTTTGATAATTTTCTATAGATGTGTCATCAGTTGCAACAAATATCTAATATCTCTTTTTTTATCTACCTCTACTTTCTTTTCATTTTTATCACTTTTCTCTTTGTCTTTCTCATCTCCCTCACTTTCCTCACCTCGCTCACTTTATTCATCTCTTTTTTTTATCTTTATTTAAATCTCCAGATTCTTTACTTCTTTATACTTCATTCGTATCCACTTTTTCCTTCTCTTTTTCTATATCTGGAGGTGATTGAGAATGGACTTACGCTTCTGATTGAGATATTTCCTGTAAAACAAGCTCATCTAGTGGTAAATGTATCCTAGCAGTTTAGTTCTTCCTTTTCTTGTAGTTTATTTACTTTCTCTTCTTTTGGGAACCATTTTATTATCTACAAATAAAATAAAATAAAAAAAAGAATATAATTGGTTTATACCCTCATTAAAAAAAGGATATTAGTAAATGTAACAAGTGCAACATAGTAAAATAATAGTTTCAACAGATGAGTCATCTGTTACAACAGATTAGTGATCTATTGGAAGAAATAAAAACAGTTTCAGTACTATTTTTATTTCTTCCAATAATTGAGTAATCTGTTGCAACAGATGGATAAATTGTTGCAACAAATGAGTCATCTGTTGGAAGAAATCAAAATAGTATACCCTACTATTTTGATTTCATCAACAGATTACCCATCTGTTGCAACAAAAGAGTGGTCTGCTGGAAGAGATAAAATTAATTTTAATACTGTGTTGATTTCTTCCAATAAATGGGTAATCAACATCACCTGCACCACTAACAACACAATCAACACCACTAACATCAACACAGACCAACAATATCAATATTTACTAATATATCAACACCAACAACATCAACATTTACCAACATTTACTAATAGAACAATACAAACAAAACCAACAACACCAGCATTGGACTCCAACAACAAAAATATTTACCAACATTTACAAATACAACTCCACCACCAACACCAACACACACCCAACAACAACAACAAACACAAACAACAACAAACTTCAAAAAAACACAACAACAAACACCAATAAGTTAACCGTTGTTTAAGTAAGTGTTCACTTAAATAAACAATGTCAATAGTTATTAGATTTGATCACAAAATATGTCTCCGAAAAAAAATTTAAAATTCAGGTTTTACTATTTTTATAACAATGTTTGAGAACAATAAGTACAATAACAATAAAAAATCATATTTAACTCAGAAAAGATACCCAATTTACATCAATCACCACATTAAGCGAAGAAATACCACATATTAGGATTTTCTTGAGTCCCCATTTCATTTTTAAGTAATAAATATTAAAATTGTTAAATCATACTAGAAGAGAAGTTAACTCAAGCTCTTCTTTTTCTTCATAACTAAAGAGCCCTAATTTTTTTTTTTAAAAAAGAGAAAAGTCTTTACATGTGAAGAGAGAGAAATTAACAGTTGATGGTCGAAAAAAATAATGAAGAACTTAAGTTGTTGTCACTGGAGAATACTGTTACGTCTATCTATTGTGGAGGATTTGAAACAGTTATTGGGCGTTGAAAGAGAGATGCGAGACGTTTGAGAGGAGAGAGAAGGGGAGTTGTGGTTTTCAAAACTTTTATTTTTTTATTTTTATTGAAAATAGTTATAAATTGCTTTGTATCTTTAAGAAGATTAAGAAGTTTGAAAATTGTTAATTGAGTCTCTAATTAATAAAAACTTATTTTTAATTATCTTTGACCTTTAATCTTGATCAAGAGTCACCAAAAACTAAAAAAAACTTAAAAGACACCTTTTGTTTAATTTCTCATGTTATCTTATCCTCAATACTATGAAATAGTTTTTACAAACGTATAACCTATATTCCATAAAATATTTGTGGTCATAGGAAAAGCCACAATCAATTTCTTGACCTATCTTTTTCAAACTTTAAATTTAGAGTTCAATTTTTTTATATTATCAGTATAAATAATTTCTTATACAATTAAGCTTGTTCAGACATAAGCAGTTGTAGGGAGTAAAGAAAGTTTTTTTTTAAAAGTAGAAAGGATACTTTTGGAAAAAATAATATACTTTGAAAAAGTTTGGTCAAACACTAATTACTTCTTAAAAAATATTTTAAAAATTTATCGATCAAACATAAATTATTTTAAATCAAAAATATCTTTTTAAAAATACTTTTAAAATAAATACTTTTCAAAATAAACTAACTTTAAAAGTTAGATGAAATATGCTATTTTAAGTCATCTAAGTGATATCGATAAAATAAGTTTTCTTGAAGGGTCGGAGCTAGAATAAATAAAGGAATTAACTCGTCCATTTTTTTTTTTTATTAACTTGTCCCCTTCCATCACGGTGAGAAAACTCTACATTTATGACAAAAGGTTCCATTTTATTACTTACAAATGATGTACAAAAAATATCTATATCACAATAGCATAAAATTCAAAAAGGAATAGTAGGCAAATGATGTTTCTCTTTGAAGAAAACCCATGTTATTTCTCTGTTTGAAAAGAAGTTTAAGTTTTGTGCACTGTCAATATACACAATATTTTATATTATCAGCTAAACATGACCTGTTAGTAGAGGTTATTCAATTTTTTATATAAAATTTACCCAATTTTTTTACATAAAAATTAAAAAAAATTTGAATAATGTTATAAATGTATTTACATTATAGTGAATGTCTATCAAGAAAATAGATGAGATCTATCAAGATCTATTTGATATCTATTAGGTTACGAAATATCTATCTTTTAGACAGAAACTAGGAGTAATTGCTCCTATAAATAAAAGGGTTTCTTCATTGTACAAAAAACCCAAGAGAATCCTCAAGAGAAATAATAATTACTCTCCCTTCTTTCTCTATTCTTGTTTTTTCTCTACTTTATATCTCATAACATATTATCAGCACAAGTAACTAATTTTTGTTTGAATTAAGGTCATAATACACGACGTTTCAAAGATATTGATAGAGGCACACTTGTTGCCTTGCTTCTATGTGCAAAAGGATAAAAGTCCTTTTCATACAGTAAGATACAGGTACCACTTTTGAAATTTATCACCTTGATTAGTTATATCAATGGCAAGTCACCAATTATTTGTGGGTAATTTAACAAAAGGTATGTTTTACGTTTTTTATATTTCGAATATATAAGTTGCATAACCCTTTAATACACATATAGATTCCATTAGGCCAACTTATACTATATTCTACGGGTTTAGATAATTGGTCTTTAAATATATATTTGACTTATGATATTATTGATTGAGGGTAAGACGATACATTTAAGTTCTGTCTCACTAAAAAGATAAGACATTGAGTTAAAGTCCTGATGCACCAGGATGATAAGACGTTGGATTTAAGTCCCATCGATTTATGCCTAAGACGCCTTTATATGGATAAGACTTTGAATTTGAATCTCAATGCACTATGTTGATGATATTATGATGTCTAAGGTAAAATAATGTGTTTTGATGAAAAATCATGAGACATATCCCATTAAATATGCTCCATTCTCTGAAGTGATGTGGTAGCAGTGTATAATATATCTAAAAGAGATAAGTGATTGAATGTACGAATATAAGTGTGTTGGGAAAATATGATAATTATTATCGAAAGTGATAATATTTTCACACGCTTAGTATGATTATAAGATATGTTAGAGAAAAAATCTTGACATTATATGTATGCCTCGATTTGCTTCTGAAGTAGCAATATCATGAAAGATGTTATAAGCAATCTGAGTTTAATAGGATAAAGAGATAATTATATTACATTCCTGGGGAATGGAAAACTTATTAATACAAATGTGCACTTGATTGTGATGGTATCACAACTCACCTCCGAAAGAGGCAGAATAACTGAGAAAAGTTATTTTGAAATATACTTTTGAAGTAGTAAATCTAAACTTTAGTCATGTAATAGTAATATCAAATTTACTAAATAAAAAAGTACATATCATGGTAAACTTGGAGTTTACAAGTATAAAAGTTTATAAATTAACATGAACGATTGTGATATCCCAAAGATGTGCATAGTAAGTATTAAACATATATTGAAGAACTAGAACATTCTTCAAGAATTGTTTATGTTGCTTATTCTCATGATAAATTAGTAGGACCAACTAATTTTGGGATTGGATCCTTTAAAATCTAAAAAGTATAAAATGTGAATAATTGCCCGTTCACCGGTCAAGTGATCTATTAAGATGCATCGATATAAGATGATCACTTGTATGTTTATTGTGAACTTACAGTTTGACATTAATAAAATTATTGCTCAATAAAATTGAGTTAAGAGCATAATTTCAGATTATGTAACCAAGACAGTTCATCTTGATAGTGCTGGTATGGCACTGAATGCATTCGATAAATAGTTGTGCCATTGCCAATGAGAACAAAGCTTCATGTGTTGGTTTGAAATATGATATATTATATACAGAAGTACTTGTATGCATCAAACCAATAAATTATGATTAATTTTCCTTCAAAGACAGATTCCTCAAAGAAGATGGAGGATGTATGATAGTTTTCCTAACATGTGGGGAGATTATAATCATCTATGAAATATGTTAGGAATTATCGTCAGATCCTTATTCAAAATATAATTCAAGTCAAATGCCGAAAGCATCTCATATTTAACCTGCAAGTGCTCCTATTTTATGTCCCTAAAGGATAAAGTCTATGCATGCGTGAAACATGGTAGACCAATCAATTCCAAATAAAATAACCCTTGAAAAGAATAAGGAGCGAATAACCATAATAAGAAGGTAATGTGCTCTTGAAGATCATACGACATAACACTTCATGAAACCTTTTGAGAGGTTCAGGTACCTGAAAATAATGAAGTGATGAGCTCTCAAAATGTTATATCACACTGTGAATCGATACAAAATGATATATCATTAACGATATCTTTGATACAATATTGGCGTAATATTATAAAAGATTACGAGGATCTGAATTCTACGTTTACTTAAGCATGCTGACGTACAAATATTTATCAAGTGACATGAAAGGATGCATCTAGGTAAGTGTAAAACTTATTTGATTTGCACTCTAGACACTTGAAAATGTTACACATGAAATGCTGAATATTGTAAACTTGACAAAATTTATATAAAAACTTTTTTAAGGATTCAAAATGTTTGAAGCATATAAAAGTTTCTGGGAAACTTATTTACAATCCTTATATTATATAAGCTTATAGCTTGAAAATTATTGAAACTCTTGGAGAGTTTTCAAAAGCAATAGATTATTTGATGAAATGTGAAATATACTGAATTGAATTGGTCCGAAAGTACCACATCTTAGTGCAATTGATGCACTAAAGTATCTTGCGAATACTATAATACTTGATACAACCTTTTCAGTAAATTTGTTAGCAGGGTATAGTTCTGATCCTACTAGGAGACATCAGAATGAGATCAAACACATATTACGGTATCTAAAAGGGACTACCGATATGGGCTTATTTTTCCAGTCCTGATCTTGTTAGTTATGTTGATGCTGGGTACTTGTCTAACCCACATAGATCTCAATCTCAAATAGGCTATGTGTTCATATGTGGGGATACTGCTATATCTTGGAGATATACAAAGCAGTTTATCTAGCACTTCATCGAATCATATGGTGATAATAACTATTCATGAAATAGGTTGAGAATGTGTATAGTTGAGATCCATGATGCATCTCATTCGATAAAAATATGGTTTAAAATGTGATAGTGTATCCTCAATTTTATACAGAGATAATAAAACATGCATAAAACATCTTAATGGAGGATTCATAAATGGAGATAAAATGAAATGCACTTCATCAAAATTTTTCTGTACACATGAGCTACACAAGAATAGTGATATTAACGTGTAACAGATTTGTTCAATTTACAATGTCCCTGATTTATTCAATACATCTCTTTCAACTGCAACTTTAAGAAGTTAGTGAATAAGATCTGGATGCAAAGTTCATAGATGTTCTTGTCAGGCGGAGCAAATATGCATTGTACTCTTTTTTACTTTCAAGGTTTTGTCCCACTAGGTTTTAATTGTAAGGTTTTTAATGAGGCATCCGAAATGCATATCATTAGAGATGTATACTCCTTTTCCTTCACTAGATTTTTTTAAGTTCGATTTTTTCTAGTAAGGTTTAAACGAGACACATTATCTATCAATTAGACATTCAAGGGAGAGTGTTATAAATGTATTTATATTATAGTAAATGTCTATCAAGAATATAGATATGATCTATCAAGATCTATTTGATATCTATTAGGATACAAAATATCTATCTTTTTAGAGAGAAACTAGGAGTAATTTCTCCTACAAATAGAAGGGTATTCTTCATTGTAAAAAGTCCCAAGAGAATCCTCAAGAGAAATAATAATTAATCTCCCTTCTTTATCTATTCTTATTCTTCTCTACTTAATATTTCATAACAAATAACTTATATTAGCATGTCAAATTTATTTGATGGTGTAAAATATTTTGTATACCGGCACCAATAGTGCACAAAACTTAAATTCTTTGACTAGTATATGAAGATCAAGTTTTGACTATTGAGGGATTTATTTATCTCAAAGAATATAAATTCTTTAACAACACTCAATGTGCTGCAAATCCATTTTTCCTAGCATTAAGTGAATTATGGAAAATAGCTTTTTTTTTTTACTTTTCTGTACTTAAGGGTTAATTTACTAGTGTTTAGATTTTGATGCATAGAAATTTATGATCTCTTTATAAAATTAGTTAATTTATGTACATAATTTTTAAATTTGATCTAGTATTATCTAGTATTTCATCAAGAAAAAAAATCTAGGTATTTCGTCGTTTCTCTTTCATTATATTTATTTATTTTAATTTGTCATGACCCAACCAGTTATGAGTGACACCTACCCTAATTCTACGATGGGAGAATCATAAAATCCCAACCTTTAGCAAGTTACCAAGAACTTAGATTAACCATTTTTATCATTATACTATCATCTTTCTTACTAAACACAATTATAAACAAAATAAACCAGCTCGTTACTTACCATATCAATCCAAACAGGAGTGCAGAAGTATCTCTATTTATTACAATCTTCCTGACCTGAAAGTCACCATAAAATAACTCTAAAATGCCTGATCAGATCCAAAACATAATTTGAAATACAAATAAAGAGGAATGTCATTTTCCTGAAAACAAAAGTACATGAAATAAATAAATAAGATCCAATGACCGCCCGAACATAATGCTCACCCTTTAATTGATACTGGAGTGAACGAATTATTAGAGTTGATGTCGTATCTCAAACGCTGGAACACACTCTAATTCAACAAAAGAAGAGTACAGGTAGTATCAGTACAACAACTAAGTATTGCTAGGTATTATTGGCCAATTTAACCTAACACCATACAAATAAGCAAGTCAAATAAAAGTATGAAATGATCAAACCAGACCTCACAATTACCTGACAATTAGTTACAGTCAAAACTAACAGATCGTTTACACATAGGCAAATTCAGTCAAAAATAGCTAAGACAACTTATATATGCAAATGTAATAATGGTTGCATGCGTACAAGATGTAAACACATTCTATGGGTCTTATGAATGACCACGAGCCATGACTTATAGGGAAAGAGCTCAGTCCATGTACCAGTACCAGATTCAATAACAGTGCCAATGTGAAACTAGATCAAAATAATTGTGTTACCGTGACACCGATTCAAACAACAGTGGCAGTGTGACACCTGATCCAACTTTATCTCCAAATATGTATAATCTTAGTTCGAATGCTCAATACATAAAAATGAGTCAACAATTGCAAATAATTCCAAAGGCTAATCACATACATCTAACTTATATATAAAAATAGATTTAGATCAAGTTTATTCTATCGTAAACCATAGCCTACCTCACTTCCTTGCATGAAACATTATTTGACAGTCTTTCCTTTCCTCTCAATTTCTGTCTGTTCTTGATCTATAAACAACAATCATACATATTTAAACATAAAAAGTCAAACATCTAATCATTAAGGACTCATGCCAATCAATTTCAATCATTGAACTTAACCTAGTTCATTATTCTAGGATTTTTCTGTCATTTAATCTCTTGAATGCACCATATTTCATGATTATAAGGAAGAATTATACTGTATAAGATATTTTCTAACACTCTAGGACTAATAATAATCAAATTCAAGATATTATCCACATATTCCATCAGTTCATAAACTTAGGGCTAACTTTTAATATCAACCAAGGTTATGATTCTTATAATTCTAAGAACTTAAAGGAGTAATTTCAACTTTGAAGAGTAAAAGAAATTTACCTTAAAGATGGAAAACCAATAAATTGGTTAGAAATCGACCTACCCTTGAAGGTGTTATAGAAAAATAGAAATAAAAAACAAAGTGTTTGATTTTAAAATTAAATTTTGCTTCTTAATCATTGCTGTGACAGATCTGTCGCTGCCATGACACCTAAGCCAATTTTACCGTCACTTTAGTAACCCCAAATAAATAGTTTAAAACTCGATCACAACTTTGTAAATTTTACAACACACTTCTAGATTTTTGATATTACAAATTTATCCTTGCACGATAATTGCTATAACTGGAGTTCTACTAGTTTGGTTTACGCAATCAATATTCTATGACTTTTTAAAATTGTTCTCTAACAAAAAATCCACTCTAATCATACCCATATTATCCTAAAAATCACACACTCAAAATATGCCTAAACCTAGACTAGTCCAAAATTTCAAAATTTGATCTTAAGAAAGAACTAACTAAGATTTTACTCTCTGTTTAAGGCATAACAATATTTTGAATCATTACATAATTTCTTAAAGATCTTATGAACATCTTAAAAGTGATCTCAACCTGTAACGACTCGGGACTACGCCCTAGTCGTCATACGGTGCTTACGGTTCCGAGGGACCACAAGCTAACCCATAAGCTGGTACCTGCTGTAAGCACTGAATAATAATACCATAAATGCAGAAAAATACTCACATTGACATAAGGTTTTAATAACTGAATCCAATACTTGAATATAAACCTATAGAAACTAATTGTCCATATTGGAGAAAAATACTGAGAAACTAACATGTGAACTGAAATCTGAATACTGAATAACTGAATCAAATGTACAAAAAACCTCTTAGAGTAACTGACTGAGAGTTGATGGGATAGGACCCCAACTAACTCTACTAACCACCGAGATAAAGAAATGAAGTAATATAATCTGTCCTCGGGTGATGAGGACTCACCACTTCTACTGTACTGCTGATGATCTGAGGGACTAAGTGTGATCTGGTAACTAAGAGTCAACACCTATGATATGATACATCATAGCGCAAAAGAAAGGTATGCAATCAGTACTTTAAATATACTGGTACGCTAAATGAGATGGGCTGATATGTAAGGTTTCATGAATAAGAGTAATAAACTATCTAATTATACATGTAAAACATGGAGTACTGAGTATAGGACGTGAAATCTGTAGATACTAGAGATATGTAAAGAATATAAATACAACATATGCATGAGAGTCTATAAATACTGCAAATAAATGAAAAGTTGTAGGCACTAAGGATGCATGACCAAGCATATAACATGGATTAAGTAAAATCTATAAACTGAAATACTGAAATAACAGGTATTTGTATGCTTTGGTCAAATAACACTAAGCTGAATAACTAACTAGAACTGTAACTGAGATTGAACCTGAGACTATGGGAGGTATCATCTAACCGATATGTCCTAATCTGAGCTAATTGGGGTCTAACCTGTAACCCCAGTTGGAAAGGTGTTAATACCGGACCACGGGTATAACATTAGCTATGTGGATCTACTAAATGGATATAATGTCCAAAGGACTAAGGGTGTCAAGCCTAAACAGGCAGGTGACCCCTACGAGATAGTCAACCCTAATTTGACAGGAGACTACTCATATCCTATACTAGCTACATAGTTCTGGAGTATAGGGACTGCTACTAACGACACTGCCTATCAGATGAGGAAGCCGCCATCCCTGCACTCGCTCGGTGCTAAATTCTACTCCTAACTGAAAGATACATAGATACTAGACTGTTCTGGGTTTAGTGACTGATGTTTGACTATTCTGATAATGCTCATAGTATAATCTAAAGACTATTCTATAATGTACTGAGACTAGACTAAATAAACAATATGGTTTACAGGTATTCAATACCCCCAGGACTCAAAATAATAATACTGAAAAGACACTAAAGCTTAGGGGACAAAACATAAAGGCTTTCATAAAACATTTACTCTTGTAGGCATTTTATCAAACAATTGTAGTTCACGGTATAAAACAATCATAGAAATGTCATGAAACTTATCAAAATAGCATGAATTCATCATACTAGTAGTAAATCATGGTTTAATTCAATGAATAATAAAATTAGAAATACGGAGGATCAAGTAATAACAATAATTTCATGATAACATGGTATGAAATTGATAGTACATGGAGATTCATAGATGAAACCATAATTTAGAATCAATTAACTTGAAAAGATCATAATTTTATAATAAAAAAGGGTTACTTGGGCTCCATGAATGAAAGAAATCAATGGATGAATATCTAACATACCTTAATGGATGAACTTCTTGAAGTTCTTGGTGGGTTCTTGAGGATTGGCCTTGAAATTGGAGAGATAAGAGTTCTTATTCTTGAAAAGGGGGTCTTTGATTGTGAGAGAAATTGAAATAATAATGACTATTTAGGGTGTTTAGGGGTTAAATGTCATGTTTTAGGTTAATTAGGGTCGTGGAAAAAGACCCAAATACTCCTGAACAAATTTAAAAATGAAAGTTGAAAACTGAACATTCCGATTTTTAGGCTTGGCGTGACCCGCCACTATCTTGCCAGGCCAATGGAAAAAGGACAATTGGGACCTGGACAAATACTGTAATGAGGAGCTATCGAGGTACGCCTTTGGAATGCCCATTTGGTCACTTCCACGATGCGCCAACATCGCGGAGGCCCACTGGAAAATGCCAAATGGGAAATTAGCCCGCTCTACGATGCACCATAATCACAGAGTCACACTGGAAATTGACAATTGTCATTTGGAATGCCTACGCGACATGCTAAGGGTAAAAATAACGGTGTTTAATGACTAAAACTTTAAATCGCCATAACTTCTTACCCAGTTATCGAATTTAGGTAAATTTTTTATCGTTGGAAAGCTAGTTCAATTTCCTACGCAATGGCAGGCTCTTAACTAAAAAATAATAAGTCTTTCAAAAATTTTATATATGAATACTTATATATTGGGACTTAGATTATGCTAGGAAAATATGGGGTGTTACAATATCTCCCCCTTGGGATCATTTATCCCCAAATGAAATTGGTTAAGATGAGGAAACTGATGGACTAAGCTTACATATTGAATATGCATGTCTGATGCATAGATGCATGACTGAACTAATTCATGAGTACACGACTGACATGAATATGATGTGCAGCTGAAACTGAGTATGATAGAGAAAATCTTAAGAAGATTTGTACCTTACACTGAATCTGGATTTGTGGAGAAAAGATGAGGGTACCTGGTCTGCATATATGCTTCTGCTTTCGAAGTGGCTCCCTCAATGGATTGATTCCACCCAAAAACTTTGAATAGTAGAACTTCTTTGTTCCTTAATCTACAAACTTGATGACCAAGAATTTTGACTGGAACTTCCTCATAGGAAAGACTGTTTTGAATATATACACTTTTTAAGGGAACAACTATAGCTGGATCACCAATATACTTTTTCAACAACAAAACATGGAACACTGGGTGTACTGAGTCTAGATCTGAAGGCAACTCAAGATCGTAAGCTACCTTTCTGGAGCGACTGAGAATTTTGAAGGGACCGATATATCGGGGACTGAGTTTCCCCTTCTTGTTGAATCTCTTCACTCCCTTCATGGGAGAGATTTTCAAGTACACAAAATCCCCAACCTCATACTCGAGATCCTTTCTCGTCACATCTATATACAATTTCTGTCAGCTTTGGGCAACCCTAAGCCTTTCTCGAATCAACTGAACTTTCTCTAATGCATCAAACACCAAGTCAGGCCCTACTACTGCAGCCTCACCTACTTCAAACCAACCAATTGGAGATCTATATCTCCTACCATAGAGAGCCTAAAACGGAGCCATACAAATACTGGAATGATATCTATTATTGTACGGAAATTTAATTAAAGTCAAATGGTCATCCGAACTACCCTTGAAATCAACAATGCATGCTCTCAGCATATGCTTACGAGTTTGAATGGTTCTTTCTGCTTGATCGTCTATCTAAGGGTGAAAGGCTGTACCGAGATGGACTTGGGTTCCAAGACCCTTTTGGAATACTTTCCAAAAATGAGAGGTAAATTGGGTACCTCTATCTGAGATGATAGATAAAGGAACACCGTACAACCTAAGAAATTCTTTGAGATAGAGTTTGGCATACTCCTCGGCTGAATAAGAGGTATGGACTGGATAAAAATAAGTTGATTTAGTCATCTATCTATGATAACTCAAATAGAATCATGCTGATGACGGATATGAGGCAAACCTGTCACAAAATCCATGTTCACTTTCTCGCATTTTCACATGGGAATACTGAACTCCTGCATGGATCCACTAGTCTTCTGGGGCTCAAATTTAACTTGCTGACATGAAGAGTACTTAGCGACAAACTTTATAGTATCTCTCTTCATCCCACTCCACCAATAGATCTCCCATAAATCGTGGTACATCTTAGTGACCCCTGGATAAATAGAGTAATGTGCACCATGCGCTTTTGCGAGAATTCATTGCCTCAAATCATCTACACCAGGCATCATAATCTACCCTGATAGGGCAACACACCATCTCCCCATTGGGAGAAAAACTCCACTTTCTGATCTCTTACTGATTCATTCAACTTAACTAACTAGGATCTCTATCTTGCTTTTCCATCACCTCAGAAACTAGAGATGATTCTGAGCTACTCTGTACCCACACACTACCTTCTGCTAAGTCAACTAAGTGGACTCTTAGTCGGGCAGGCTGATGAACTTCCTGAGCTAAATTCTTTTTATCATCCCTAACGTGAGCAACGCTACCTATAGACAATCTACTGAGAGCATCAGCCATTACATTAGCCTTACCCGGATGATACAATACACTCATGTCATAATCTTTCAATAACTCTAACAACCTTCTCTAATGCAAATTCAAATCTTTCTACAAGAACACATACTGGAGGCTTTTGTGATGTGTGAACACATCTACATGTACCCTATACAAGTAATGCCTCCAAATCTTTAAGGCAAATACTACTGCTGCTAGCTCAAGATCATGGGTTGAAAAATTCTTTTCATGAGGCTTAAGCTGTCTAGAGGCATAGGCTATGACCTTACCTCTCTGTATGAGGACACAACCCAAACCTACTCTTGATGCATCACAGTACAGAACAAACCCATTGGAACCATCTGGTAGAGTAAGAACTAGGGTTTAGGTGAGTCGAGTATTCAACTCCTGAAAAATCTTCTTGCAGGAATCTGACCACTGAAACTTAACTTTCTTTTGAGTCAATCTGGACATGGGGGATGCAATAGAAGAAAACCCTTCAACAAACCAACAGTAATAGCTAGATAAACCCAAGAAACTCTTGATATCTGATGGAGAGATGGGTCTAGGCCATTTTCTCACCGCCTCGGTCTTTTGAGGATCAACCCTAATGCCATCACCAAAAATAATATGGCCAAGAAAAGCTATTGATCTTAGAAAGAACTTACACTTACTAAATTTAGCAAACAATGGATGGGCTCTAAGAGTCTGGAGAACTATTCTGAGATGATTTGCATGATCATTTTTCCTATAGGAGTAAATAAGAATGTCATTAATGAAGACTATGGTGAACATGTCCAAGCACTGCTTCAACACTCGGTTTATCAAGTGCATGAAGGTTGCTGGGCCATTTGTAAGACCAAAGGACATGACCATAAATTCGAAGTGACCATACCGGATTCGAAAAGCTATTTTGGAATGTCACATTCTCTGTTCCTGAGCTGATGATAGCCTGATCTGAGGTCTATCTTGGAAAAGTAGCTACCACCCTGAAGTTGATCAAACAAGTCATCGATTCAAGGAAGTGGGTATTTATTCTTGACTGTGATCTATATCAACTGATGGTAGTCAATACATATTTTGAGAGAACCATCTTTCTTATGCATGAATAGAACTGGTGCACCCCATGAGGATACGCTGGGTCTGATAAATCCCTTATCTTGGAGATGTTTTCACTGTTCTTTTAATGTTTTGAGTTCAGCTGGAGCCATTCTGTATGGCGAAATAGATATGGGTTGCATATCTGGAAGAAGGTCTATTCCGAAGTCTATTTCCTTTTTAAGAGGAACTCTAGGAAGATCTTTAGGAAATACATCTCAAAATTCATTTACTATCGAGACTGACTCAAGAGTAGGAGTTTTTGAGTTAGAGTTCTTGACTCGCACAAGATAGTAGACACATCCCTTAGATATCATCTTTTTGGCCCCAAAGGTATGAAATCAATTGACCGCTAAGAGCTGTAGTACTACCCCTCTATTCAAGGACTGGTTCATTTGGAAACTAAAAATGAACTATTCTGTTTCTACAATCAACTGAGGCATAGCATGAGTGGAGCCAATCCATGCCGAGAATGACGTCAAAATCCATCATCTCTAACTTTACGAGATCAACTAAGGTAGCTTTCTGAGATATTATGATCGGACAGTTCCTGTATACCAGTCTGGCTATAATGGAAACACCTACTGGGTAGATACTGAAAAGGGCTCTGCTAGAGTTTTGGGACTGACTCCAAAGTTGATGGCTATATATGACGTTACAAGAGAAAGAGAAGCTCCAGGGTCTAGTAAAGCATAAACATGTAAGTGAAAGACTTGTAACATACCAGTAAATATGTTAGGAGAATTTTCCTGATGTTGACAGAACTGAAGAGCATATAATCTATTCGGACGCTGACCACTGGTAGCATTAGATACGACATCCTGCTAAGTTAGGTGATTAGATAGAACTGATAATTGATGGGACTAGCCCTATTGGTGCACATCCCTACCTTTCTGAGAAAATACCCGACACTCCCAAATCTAATGGCCTGGCTTGCCACACTCAAAGCACATATCACTACCCGCTCTACACTCAACCTAATGGTGTCTGCCATATTTCCGACATACGGGATTTATGAGAGCACTTCTACCACTGACCTAGGACTTAGAGCCTAGTATCCTATCCCTATTATCATTTCTAAATTTTGGTAATAGGGCATTGGATAAAGATGGTTCTAGGACTAGATTCCTTTGGTGAAATTAAAGACGGTTATCACCTTCTAAATTTGGCTGATTGAAATTAAAACTACCCGTCCTAGCTCTCTTATTTCCTCTCTCTCTCTCCTTAATCTTCTCTTCTTCTATCTATTGAGCATGGACCATCAGCCTAGACAAGTCTATCTCACTAATCAGCATTACGGTTCTACACTCCTTGACTACACTATCTGATACGCCAGACACAAACTTACTCATCTTGGACCTACTGCCAACTACCACATGAGGAGCATATCTAGCTAACTAAGTGAATTTGAGAGAATACTCCCTCACACTCATGATGCCTTGCCTTAAATTAAGAAATTCTAACACCTTGGGATCCCTCAACTCCAATGGAAAGAATCTGTCCAAGAAAGCTGTGGAAAACTCTTCCCATTTTATAGGCCCTGCATCAACACCTCTATCAACTTTCCACTACTTAAACTAAGTTTGGGCTACATCCTTCAAGTGATATATAGCCAACTTAGCACTCTGACTAGATGTCACCCCCATAGCATCCATTACCTTTTAAACCATATCTAGGAATTCCTGTGGATCCTCTTCATACTTGGACCCCATGAAATAAGGAGGATTCATTCGGATGAAGTCCCAAATTTTGGTTGCAGCAGTATTGGCCACTGGGTTGGCTGGAACAATAGCTGGCCATTCATTCTGTGCTGCTATGGAGTTTGCTAGAGTAGTGAACGTAGCCCTGAATTCTATATGAGGGACATGCTCGTCCAGAGGATCTTCCTAGATGGATTGAGGGGCTGGATAAATTCTTGTTCTTCTTTCATTCTTCTTGGGAGGCATGTTTTATAAACGGAAGAAGGAAACTTATTAGACTAAGTGTTTAACTTGAGCTCATGCTCAATCGCACAACATGAATACTGAAATAAAGGAAACCTTTCCTAAATGCCTTGTAGCCTCTCGTCCATAAGTGTGGCATGCTACACACCCATGCACAAGACTATACTCAACATGAATTTTAGACTTCCTAAGATACTTTAAAATCTTAGGCTCTAATATCAAGTTTGTAACGACCCGGGACTACCCCTAGTTGTCATACGGTGCTTACAGTCCTGAGGGACCACAACCTAACCCATGAGATGGTAACTACTATGAGCACTAAATAATAATATCATAAATATAGAAAAATACTGACATTTCCATAAGGTTTTAATAACTGTAACCAATACTGGAATACAAATCTATAGAAACTAATTGTCCATATCGGAGAAAAAAACTGAGAAACTAACATGTTAACTGGAAATCTGAATACTGGATAACTGACTCAAATGTTTGAAAAGCCTCTAAAACTAACTGATTAAGAGTTGATGGGACACGCCCCCAACTAACTCTACTAACTACTGAGATAAAGACATGAAGTAATATAATCTATCCTCGAATAATGAGGGCTCACCACTGCTACTGTACTGCTGATGCTCTGAGGGATTAAGTGCGATCCGAGAACTGAGCGTCAACACCTCTGATATGATACATCATAGTACAAAAGAAAGGTATGGGATCGGTACTTTAAATGTACTGGTATGCTAAATGAGGTACGCTGATATGCAAGGTTTCATGAAATATGAGTAATAAACTATCTGATTATACATGTAAAGTATGGAGTAATGGGATAGGATGTGAAATCTATCGATACTGGATATATGTAAAGCATATAAATATTGCAAATGCATGAGAGTTTGTAAATACTGTAAATACATGAAAAGGTGTAGGCACTAAGGATGCATGACCAAGCATATAACATGGTCTGAGTAAAATCTATAAACTAAAATAATGATATAACTGGTATCTGTATGCTTTGGTTAAACAACACTAAACTAAATAACTGACTTAAACTATAACTGAGAATAAACCTGAGACTGTGGGAGATATCATCTAAGCGATATGCCCCAATCTGAGTGAATTGGGGTCTAACCTATAACCTCAGTTGGAAGGGTATTAATACCATGCCACGGGTACTAACATTAGTTTTGTGGATCCACTAAACTGATATAAGATCTAAAGGACTAAGCATGTCAAGCCTGAACTAACAGGTGACCCCTGCAAGATAGTCAACCCTAATTTGATAGGAGACTACTCATATCCTATGCTGGCTATATAGTTCTAGAGTATAGGGACTTCTACTAACGACACTGCCTATCTGATGGGGAAGGCGCCATCTCTGCACTCGCTCGGTGCTAATTCCTACTCCTAACTGAAAGATACATATACTACGTAGGCTACGTATGATTGCTACTAATGATGCTGCCTATTTGATAGAGAATTCACCTTCCTTGCACTCGCTCGGTGGTTAATCCTACTCCCAACTGAAATTCATTGAGATACTAGATTGTTCTGAATTTAATGACTAATGTCTGACTATTATGATAATGCTTATAGTATAATTTGAAGACTATTCTGTAATGTACTAATACTAGACAAAATAAATAGCTATGGTTCTTAGGTATTCAATAACCCCAGTACTCAGAACTACAATACTGAAAATACATTAAAGCTTAGGGGACAAAGCATGAAGGCTTTCGTAAAACATTTACTCTTGTAGGCATTTTATCAAACACCTGTAGTTCATGGTATAAAACAATCATAGGAATGTCATTAAACTTATCAAAATAGCATTAATTCATCATACTAGTAGTAAATCATTGCTTAATTCAATGAATTATAATATTAAAAACATGGAGGATGGAGTAATAACAATAACGTCATGGTAACATGGTATGAAATCGATAGTACATGGAGATTCATGGATGAAATCATAATTTAGAATTAATTAACTTGAAAAGATCATAATTTTATAATTAAAAAGGTTACTTGGGCTCCATGGATGAAAGAAATCCATGGATGAATATCTAACATACCTTAATGGATGAACTTCTTAAAGTTCTTGGTGGGTTCTTGAGGATTGGCCTTGAAATTGGAGAGCTAGGGTTCTTGTTCTTGAAAAGGGGGTCTTTGATTATGAGAGAAATTGAAATAATAATGACCACTTAGGGTGTTTAGGGGTTAAATTTCATGTTTTAGGTTAATTAGGGCCATGGTAAAAGATCTAAATACCCTTGAACGAATTTTAAAACGGAAGCTGAAAACTGAAGATCCCAATTTTTGGCCTTGGCACTATGCGCCACTATCGTTCCAAGCCACTAAAAAAGGGACAATTGGGACCTGGACAAACACCACGATGCGAAACTATAGCGGTACTCCTTTGGAGTGCTAATTTGGCAATCTCCATGATGCGCCAACCTCGCGAAGGCCCACTGGAAAATGCCAAACGAGAAATTGGCCTGCTCCACGACGCTCCATAATCGTGGAGTCACACTGAAAATTAACAATTGTTATTTGGGCTACCTACGTGATGCGCTAAGGGTTAAAATGATGGTGTTTGATGACTAAAACTTTAAATTGTCATAACTTCTTACCCGGTTATCAAATTTAGGCGAATTTTACATTGTTGGAATGCGAGTTCAATTTCCTACGTAATTGTGGGCTCTAAACTGAAAAATAATGAGTTTTTCAAAAATTTTATACATCAATACTCATGTATTTGGATTTAGATTATTCTAGGAAAATATGGGGAGTTACTCAACCACTTTTTAATACTTCTAAAAATTAACACTTTACATGAGAATATATTTTAGGCATAATACATAAATAAAATACTCAAATTTAGATTTAACTATTAAGTAAGCACTCCAACTTTTAGTATGTCTATCTAGATAACTTAATTTATCTCCATTATGTCAATTAAATATTTTAACTTATAAAATGATCATTTCAACACACCTTAAAATTTATGTAATACCCCATACATTTCTATGCTAGAAAACAAACCGTTGATCCTACATGTGAAACCTCTAATCGTGTAATTCATATTTGAGTACATGACTTATAATGAGTGTCCTAGTGAAAAGAGAGATAATGATGTGTTAAACGTGTTCATAAGAGTCCCCTAAAGTAATGCAAGCTAAGAGCTTTCAAATCCATCAAGTTTTAGTGTTTGATTTCATAAGGGTCATCTTTAAAT
Source organism: Capsicum annuum (assembly GCF_002878395.1). Classification (NCBI taxonomy): domain Eukaryota; kingdom Viridiplantae; phylum Streptophyta; class Magnoliopsida; order Solanales; family Solanaceae; genus Capsicum; species Capsicum annuum. Next base: position 175,342,428 of record NC_061120.1, on the reverse strand, counting down.
GAGTACAACTTAATGTATATGTGGTATATTTATACCTACTAAATTTTAGAGAATTGAATTAGCTTTCCAACGATACCAATTTTTCAAAAATCCGCCACTGAGTGAAAAGTTATGGCTTTGCAAAGTGGAGTGCGTTGCCTAGCAAATCGCCTAAGGATACTGGAAAGGATATGCCATAGGTTAGGCACCGTCCAACCTAGCTTAGGCAATGGGTTAGGTGCCGCCCAGCCTAACTTAGGCGATGGGAAATGCGCCTCCTAACCTATCTTAGGCCGTGGGCAATGCAACACATACCTTATGGCCCAAGTGACGTAAACACACTATTTTTTGAGTTATTTTGAGGGAAAATATCTCTTGACACTCCTGACATGTCCTTAAACTTAACCGTATGAAATTAATATCTCCTAATTATATTATAATTCTATTAACATCTGAAGTTCATCAACTATGAGCAATAGGAGAAAAATAACTAGGGTTTTAATTAAAGATTCAATTCTCAAGAAATTCACCGTCAATTCTCTCCAAATCAAGAACCAAAGTATGTTAGATGTTGATTCATGGGTTCCTTCCACCCATGAAGCTCAAAAATTCTTTTGAATTATAAAGATTGTGTATTTATGATTTCTATGATTATGATTGAATTGAAGTTCATATTTATGTTGTTGTTCGGTTATAATTTATGTTCTTGATTACAAGTTGCAAGCTTCAATCCTAGTATGTGATGACTTACATGATATTCATGATAAACCCCTTCAAATTGCATTTTGATTGATGTAGCCACATTATTTAGATGCAATGTGTGTTGTATAACCAAAGCATGCTCCCTATATCTTTGATTAAATGCCTAGGTGAATGAATTAGTGCCATTATAGCATGTTAATATAAAATCCCCATTTGTGTACAAGTTAATGTATGTTAAGTGTTTGTTGAAAGGATTAGGTGAATAAATAATAAGACAGTAGTATGCATGCCCATACGTCTATAAGTTTATGACTGGAAATATTTAAAAAGATGCTTCAGTGATTTTATTGCGAATGATAGACTATTGACATGTTATTCAAGAATTGTTATGCTTTACTTTATGCTATCGAGTCCTGGGAGTATTTAATACCCGACAATTTAATTATGTGCCTAGATCCAGTGTCAGTTATAGTACTCTCAGTCTTGTTACGATCAGTAGTATTCTTAGTCAGTTATAGTATTCAGTAGAACTCAGTCAGCTTCATGACTTATGAAATCTCAGTAATCTCATTATCATTCCAACTCAACTTAGCTATTAATTTAGAACTCAGTAGTATTTAGCCAGTTAACAGAATTCAATAGTTTTTCATTAGTCTACAGAACTCAGTAACTCAGTTCAGTAAAATAGTATGATCAATAATAGCTTAGTCAAGCCTAGTATGAATTAGCGAATTAGTTCAGTGTCATTTGGTTAGGAGTAGGACTCAGCACCGAGCGATCCTAGGGATGGGGTCTCACCTGTTAGATAGGATTGAGATCGCTAGAAACAATCCCTAAGTTTCAAAACTATGTAGCCAGTATAGGTTATGAGATATCACCCATTATATAGGGATGGCATACTCAGGGATCACCCTCTAGTACAGGACTAATCTCAGGGGTCACCCACTCCACAATAGTTGTCTTTACCCGTGACACGGTATTGACACCCTTCCAGCTGGGGTTACAGGTTGTACCTTACTAGTTTAGATTCGAGGTATGCCAATTAGATGACTACTTCTCAAAGTCTTAGTTTTAGTCTCAGTGTTCAGAATAGAACTCAGATCAGTATTACAAGAATCAGGACTGTCAGATACAGTCACTCAAATCAGTAAAGAACTTAGATAGTTCCCTAAATCCAGAGATCACCCGCTAGATAGGACTGATCTTAGATTAAGTCAATCATTTTCATTATAAGAAGATTCAGATATCGCCTACTAGATAGAACTGATCTCAACTTCAGTCAATAAGATATCAGTATTAGTCAACTCACACATAAAAAATCTAGTTATTAGGAGTCAGTATTCAGTGTTACTATGATTTTAGTTATAGTTTATGCACACATGCATGTATCCTCATTTAGTAGTCTCATGATATTTAGTTGGTATTATTCATACATGTAAACCCTTGCATTCAGCCTTACCATATCTAGCATACTAGTACAGTCTCAAGTACTGATGCATACTTTTGTCTTCCGCTATGGTGTCTTATCCATAGGTTCTAAAGCATGGGATCCATAGCACCCTTAGCAGTTTAGATTCAGCTAGCAGCAGTAGACATAGAAATGAGTCCTCATCATTCGACGATGTTCCTTATTTTATTATTGCATTAGATTAGCATTTTAATAGATGGAGTTAGTAAAGGGATTGTCCCATTAACTCCTTAGTCAGACAGTTTAAAGGTTTTTTTCAGACTAGAGTATTTTCAGACATTTGTTTTAGTTTTAGTATTATTATACTTTATTAAGTTTTATTTAAGTATTGAACCTTATGGCAAGTTTCCGCCAGTTTTCTGAATTTTTGTAGTATATTATTCAGTGCTCAGTAACAGATATCAGTCATGAGTTAGCTTGTGGTCCTTTAGGGTCATAAGCACCGTGTAGTGTTTGGGGTTAAGAATTTGGGGCGTTGCAAACTAGGGTTTTAATTCAAGATTGAATTCACAAGAAATTCACCGTTAATCCTCTCCAAATCAAGAACCAAGGTATGTTAGATGTTGATTCATGGGTTCCTTCCTCTCATGAAGCTCAAGAATCCTTTCGAATTATAAAGGTTGTGTATTTATGATTTCCATGATTATGATTGAATAGAAACTCATGTTTATTTTGTGGTTGGGATATAATTTATGTTCTAGATTACAAGTTGCAAGCTTTGATCCTAGTATGTGATGACTTATATGATCTTCATGATAAACCCCTTCAAATTGCATGTTGATTGATATAGCCACGTTATTTAGATACAATGTGTGTTGTATAACCAAAACATGCTCCCCATATGTTTGATTAAATGCCTAGGTGAATGAAGTAGTGCCATTATAGCATATTAATATGAAATCCCCATTTGTGTACAAGTTAGTATATGTTAAGTGTTTGTTGAAAGGCTTGGGTGAATGAATAATAAGACAGTAGTATGCATGCCTATATGTCTACAAGTTTATGACTGCTAATATTTGAAAAGATGCTTTAGTGATTGTATTGCAAATGATAGACGATTGACAGTTATTTAAGAATTTTTATGCTTTACTTTATACTATCGAGTCCTGAGGGTATTTAATACCCGATAATTTAGCTATGTACCTAGAGCTAGTGTTAGTTATAGTACTCTTAGTCACGTCACGATAAGTAGTATTCTCAATCAGTTACAATATTTAGTAGAACTCAGTCAGCTTCAAGACTTAGGAAAACTCAGTAATCTCATTATCAGTCCAACTCAGCTCAGTAATTAATTTAGAACTCAGTAGTATTCAGCTAGTTAACAGAATTTAGTAGTTTTCCATCAGTCTATGAAACTCAGTAACTCATTTTAGTTCAGTTAAATAGTACGATCAACAATAGCTCATTCAGGCCTAGTATGAATTAATGAATAAGTTCAGTGTCATTCAGTTAGGAGTAGCACTCAGCACCGAGCGAGCCTAGGGATAGGGGCTCATCCATTAGATAGGACTGAGATCCCTAAAAGTAATCCCTAAGTTCCAGAACTATGTATTCAGTGTAGGTTATGAGATGTCACCTATTAGATAGGACTGACATACTCAGGGATCACCCGCTAGTACAGGACTGATCTCAGGAGTCACCGACTAGATTAGGGCTTACTCCACAATAGTTGTCTTTACCCGTGGCATGGTATTTACACCCTTCCAGCTGGGGTTACAGGTTGGACCCCACTAGTTTAGATTCGGGGCATGTGGTTAGATGAATACTTCCCACAGTCTCAGTTTTAGTCTTAGTCTTCAAAATAGAACTCAGATTAGTATTATGGAAATTTGGATTGTCAGATACAGTTACTCAGATCAGTAAAGAACTTAGATAGTTCCATAGATCCAGAGATTACCCACTAGATAGGACTGATCTCAGATTAAGTTAATTATTTTCATTATAAGCAGATTTAGAGATCACCTTCTAGATAGGACTGAGCTCAGCTTCAGTCCATCAGATATCAGTAGTAGTAGACTCAGACATTAGAATCCAGTTATTAGGATTCATTATTCAGTGTTACTATGGTTTTAGTTATAGTTTATGCACTCATGCATGTATCCTTATTCAGTAGTTTCATGATATTTAGTCAGTATTGTTCATACATGTAAACCCTTGCATTCAAACTTACCTCATTTAGCGTACTAGTACATTCTCACATACTAACACCTACTTTTCTCTTGGGCTATGGTGTCTTATACCATAAGTTCAGAAGCACGGGACCCGGAGCACCCTTAGCGATTCAGATTAAACTAGTAGCAGTAGACTTAGCTATGAGTCCTCATCATTTGAGGATGTTTCTTATTTTATTATTGTATTAAATTTAGCATTTCAGTAGATGAAATTAGTTAGGGGATTGTCCCACCAACTCCTTATTCAGATAGTTTAGAGGCTTTTTTCAGACTAGAGTATTTTTAGACAGTTGTTTTAGTTTTGGTATTATTATACTTTATTTAGTTTTATTTAAGTATTGAGCCTTATGGAAAGTTTTCTCTAGTTTTCCATAATTTTATAGTATATTATTCAGTGCTCAATTATAGATATCAGTCATAGATTAGCTTGTGGTCCTTCATGGTCAAAAGCACTATGTAGCATCAGGGTTTAGAATCCAAGGCGTTATGAACTTTGTATCAGAGCCTAAGGTTCAACAATGTCCTAGGAAGTCTAAAAATCCACATCTAGTAGTTTCTTGTGCATGGGTGTGTTGCACGCCATATTTATGTATAGGAGGCTATAAGATGTTTGAGGAACAGTTTTCCTTTCTTTCAGTATTCATGTCGTGTGAGTGAGAATGAGCTTAAGTTAAACTCTCAATCTAATCTATTTCTTCCTTTCAATTACATAATATGCCTCCTCGCAGAGCTAATGCCCATAGAAATGACAAGCAGCCAACTCAGCCAGCAGATCCTCTAAATAAGAATGTGTCACATGCAAAGTTTCGAGCAGCTTTCCAGGCGCTAGCCCAAGTTGTGACTACTAATGTCTGGGGTAAACATCCGGTTGAAGCTCTACCTCAGCAAGATGAGGATTTAGTCGCAACTAGAATCAAAGATTTTATGAGAATAAACCCACCAGAATTCTTTGGATTAAAGGCAGATGAGGACCCACAACTTTATCTAGATGAGGTTAAGAAGATCAACTAGATTTATGATAATAAACCCACCAGGTTATGCATGTTTTTGTAGAGGAGAGTATAGAATTCGCATCCTATAGGCTGAAGGATGTTGCTTATAATTGGGCAGTGATGCAGAAGAATAGTAGAGGGGAGGATGCAACTCCCATAACTTGGAAAATATTTTGGCATGCGTTCTTAGATAAGTTTTTCCTACTTGAGATAAGGGAAGCTAAGATAGAAGAGTTCATGAACCTGAGGCAAGGCTCTATGACAGTGAAGGAGTATTGCCTCAAGTTCAACCAGTTGTCTAAGTATGCCCTTGAGCACATGGCTGACCCTAGAACAAGTATGAGTAAGTTTCTGATCGGTGTGTATGGGTTGGTAGTAAAAGAGTGTAGGACTACTATGCTCAATAGAGACATGGATCTTTCTATATTGATGATGCACGCTTAGAAGGTTGAGACAGAGAAAGCTAAGGAAAAAAAGAGAGTAAATAAGAGAGCTAGAACAGGTAGTTATAGTTTTTCTCAGCCAAGGTCACAGGGTGGTAACCGTTCTCAGCAAAGTCAAAAGTTTTTAGTCCTAGCTCCATCTTCAGCTAGTACACCATTACCAAAGTTCAGGAATAATAGTCTTGATGAGGCACCTAGCTCCAAAACCCAGGGTAGTGTGAGAAGTAATCATACCTATCCGCTTTGTGAAGAGTGTGGTATAAATCACCTAGGTGCATGTAGAGCAGACAGTGAGGTATGTTTTGGATATGATAAGCCAGACCACAGGCTGGAAGAGTGTATTGGCTTAGAGGGGTAAATATTTACGTCAGCAGGGTGTCACTTCTAGTACCACTAGTGATCAGCGTCAGAATAGGTTTTATGCACTTCAGACTTGCCATGATCAGGAAAGTTCCCCTAATATAGATTACGGTACGTTATGAGTCTTCCATCTTCATGAAATACTTTGTTATATCCTTTGCTCCTAGTTGATCTTAAGTTTTTAGCATGAGTAAGTCAGTAAAGCCACAATTCAGTTTAGCAGTCAAGCAGTCAAATTCATATGGTTTGTTTTTCCCATTTTCCATTTAGTCATATTATTAGAAATCTTAGAAAATATAACTATTATAAGATAGAACATCCTAGTAGTTGTGAGTTCAGCCCAGTTCATGAATCATGCATTTGTTTTAGATCCTAGAAGTTCAGTCATGATCCAGTTCGTAGGTGCCTTATGCATTGGCTCAATTTTCCCCAGTATCTCAGTGAAGTAAGCATTCTTAGAGGGACATAGTTTCCTAAGGGGGAGATAACCTAATTCCCTGATGCTTTCATGTCCATAAATCCATTTAGTTTCACACTCATATTTTCTTAACAAACTCGATGTCAGTTACCATTGCATATTCAGTCATGCATTCATGAGTTAGTTTAGTCAGGTAGTCATGCATCAGATATGCATGTTCAATATGAAATTCCATTAAAATAGTAATGTTAGTCATATAATCATGTTTCAGATGTTCATGTCTAGTAAGTAAGTTCATTCTATTAGTATTCTCAGCTTAGTCGGTCCCATTTGAGGCAGAATGTTCCCAAGGGGTAGATATTGTAATACCTTGTACATTTATAAGCTAGAAAATGAACTATTTATCCTACGTGTGAAACCTCTAATCTTGTAATTAATATTTGAGTACATGACTTTCAATGAGTATCCTAAATAAAAGAGATCTTATGATGTATTAAACGTGTACATAAGAGTCCCCTAAAGAAATGCAAGCTAAGAGCTTTCTAATCCATCAAGTTTTAGTGTTTGATTTCGCAAGGGTCATTATTAAATGACTACACCTTGATGTATATGTGGTATTTTGGAATATTTATACCCACCAAATTTTAAAGAATTGAATTACCTTTCCAACTATATAAATTTTGTCAAAATCCGACCACCGAGCAAAAAGTTATGGCTTTGCAAAGTGGAGTGCGTCGCCTAGAAAATCGCCTAAGGCTACTAGAAGAGTTATGCCATAGGTTAGGCGATGCCCAACCTAGCTTAGGAAATGGGTTAGGTGCTGCCCAGCCTAACTTAGGTAATGGGAAATGCGCCGCCCAACCTAGCTTAGGTGATGGTCAATACAGCACATACCTTAGGGCCCAAGGGACGTAAACACTCTGTTTTAGAGTTATTTTAAGGGAAACTAAGTCTTTTGACACTCCTTACACGTCCCTAAACTTAAACTTACAAAATTAATAGATCCTAATCAAATTATAACCCTATTAACATCTAAAGTTCATCAACTAAGAGCAATAGGAGAAAAACAACTAGGGTTTTAATTCAAGATTCAATTTTCAAGAAATTCACCATCAATTCTCTCCAAATCAAGAACCAAGGTATGTTAGATGTTGATTCATGGGTTCCTTCGACCCATGAAGCTCTAGAATACTTTTGAATTATAAAGATTGTGTATTTATGATTTCCATAATTATGATTGAATTGAAGTTCATGTTTATGTTGTTGTTGGGATATAATTCATGTTCTAGATTACAAGTTGCAAGCTTCAATCCTAGTATATGATGACTTACATGATATTCATGATAAACCCCTTTAAATTACATGTTGATTGATGTAGCCACGTTATTTAGATACAATATGTGTTGTATAACCAAAGCATGCTCCCCATATGTTTGATTAAATGCCAAGGTGAATGAAGTAGTGCCATTATAGAATATTAATATGAAATCTCCATTTGTGTACAAGTTAATCTATGTTAAGTGTTTGTTGAAAGGATTGGGTGAATAAATAATGAGTCAGTAGTATGCATGCCAAAATATCTACAAGTTTATGACTGCAAATATTTGAAAAGATGCTTCAGTGATTGAATTGCGAATGATAGACGATTGACATGTTATTCAAGAATTTTTATGCTTTACTTCATACTAACAAGTCCTGGGGGTATTTAATACCCGATAATTTAGCTGTGTGCCTAAAGCCAGTGTCAATTATAGTACTCTCAGTCTTGTCACGATCAGTAGTATTCTCAGTCAGTTATAATATTTAGTAGAACTCGGTCAGCTTCATGACTCAGGAAATCTCAGTAATCTCATTATCAGTCCATCTCAGCTTAGTAATTAATTCAGAACTCAGTAGTATTCATCCATTTAAAAGAATTTAGTAGTTTTTCATTAGTCTATAGAACTGAGTAACTCAGTTCAGTTCAGTTAAGCAGTACGATCAGTAACAGCTCAGTCAAGCCTAGTATGAACTAGCGAATCAGTTCAGTGTCATTTAGTTAGGAGTGAGACTTAGCACCGAGCGAGCCTAGGGATGGGGGCTCACCTGTTAGATAGGACTGAGATCCATTGAAACAATCCCTAAGTTCCAGAACTACATTGCCAGCTAGGTTATGAGATGTCATCTTTATATAGGACTGGCATATTCAGGGATCACCCTCTAGTATAAGAGTGATCTCAGGGGTCACCCGCTAGATTAGGACTAACTCCACAATAGTTATCTTTACCCGTGGCATGGTATTGACACCATTCTAGCTGAGGTTATAGGTTGGACCCCACTAGTTAAGATTCGGGGCATGTCAGTTAGATGACTACTTCTCACAGTCTCAAATTCAATCTCAGTCTTCAGAATTGAACTTAGATCAGTATTATGGAAATTAGAAATATCAGATATAATCACTCAGATCAGTAAAGAACTTAGATAGTTCCCTATATCAAGAGATCACCCACTAGATAGGACTGATCTCAGATTAAGTCAATCATTTTCATTATAAGCAGATTCAGAGATCACCCGATAGATAGGAATGATCTCAGCTTTAGTCATTCAGATATCAGTATTAGTAGACCAAGACATCAGAAATCCAGCTATTAGGATTCAGTATTCAGCGCTACTACGATTTCAGTTATAGTTTATGCACTTATGCATGTATTCTCATTTAGTACTCTCATGACATTTAGTCAGTATTTTTCATGCATGTAAACCCTTGCATTCTGCCTTACCTCATCTAGCATACCATTACATTCTCACATACTAATACATACTTTTCTCTTGGCCTATGGTGTCTTATACCATAAGTTCAGAAGTATAGGATCCAGAGAACCTTTTGTAGTTTGGATTTAGCCAGCAATAGTATACTTAGCGGTGAGTCCTCATCTTTCGAGGATGTTCCTTATTTTATTCTTGCATTAGATTAAGCATTTTAGTAGATGGAGTTAGTTGGGGGATTGTCCCATCAACTCCTTATTTAGACAGTTTAAAGGCTTTTTTTAGTCTAAAGTATTTTCAGACAGTTATTTTAGTTTTGGTATTATTATACTTATTCGGTTTTATTTAAGTATTGAACCTTATGGCAAGTTTTCGTCAGTTTTCCACAATTTTTATAGTATATTATTCAGTGCTCAGTTACAGATATCAGTCATGGATTAGCTTATGGTCCTTCGGGGTCATAAGCACTGTGTAGCATCCGGGGGTTTAGAATCCGAGGCATTATAATTTATGTGTCACATTAGTGTCGATGTCCATGGGACACAGTGTGATGACTTGAAGTGTTTAGTGTCAGTTGAGACCAAATTTAGATGTCTATATGTGCACTCTCAAAGTTAGACTACTTACTTGCCAATTGAGACCAAATTAGAGTTTTTATGATCTCAACTTTTTTAAAGAAAGAATCTCTAAACTGATGCAATCGACAAAGATAATTCAGGCAGTCTAATTCATTTAATAGTAAAAAGGATGGGATGATTTTTTTAGATGGTTAAGTTTTTGTTTTTAGAATAAGATATCATTAAAACATACTAACCAAGAAAAGTTGGTGAAAAATTCCTATTGTCTAATAGGTTTCGATGATGTCCAAACTACCATTCAAGGGGCCTATTCCGAATTGGTTAGGCCTTTGGAAAGGTCAACTGTGTACAACTGTTAAACTATACCTTCTACAACTTGTTGGTAGCATGCATCGAAGGCACTACAGGATAAACCAACCTTGACCAATGGAATGGTTCATAGGTTTTTGTTTGTCTTATACAAGGAACATGTGATAAGAGAAAAACCTAATTTTTGCAATCAAAAGTTTATGTCTCAAAAAGAAAAAAAACATTTATCTAAAATAATATTACTTTTCTCAATAAAAGAGACCTAACTAAGTTATGTTATAATATTTGTTGCTTCATTGAGTTTGGTGTCTTTAATTCATACATTGTAAAACTTCTCTTGAGTAATAAAGGATAGTAGATAATTTGGTTGTCTAAGTATTTAGAATAAGTATCATCAATTACAGTTAATTGTGAATCATCTAGTGTTTATTCAAGTTTATCTTTCATCATGTGTTTGATGTCTTTTCTAGGCAGAGTTACCTAGGATTGTCAACTAGAGTTAATCGATGTGTGGGTATGGTAAAGTTACTATATCTTCCCTATAATAGAGTGATTACAATAAGTTAAAATTGAGAGTCGATCCTTCTGATTAATGGAATTTGCTATCTCTTTTGGCTTGAAGTTAGTGGAGTTGCTGAAATCCTATGAGACAGATCATGGTTTTGTCTCCCTTGAGAAAGGAGGTTTCCATATGAATATTGTGTGCCATTTACTATTTTTGTATCTAACTTCATTTTTCTTTAAAGTACTCTAACTATCTGTCATGGGACCTGGTCTCTTGACTCTTGGTAGAATCATAAGCCAACAATTGATATCAAAGCGAGTACGCTCTATAAGGTTAACACAAAGAGAGGATCCTATATTGATATATAGTCCACCCAATTTACAAGAAGGTCGGTCAATTACCAAATCCTTTCATTTTAATGGATAATACTATGGATGGTGGAAGACTCACATGCATTACTTTATAATGGAAGAAGATAATAAGCTATAGGATGTAATTCTCGATAGAACACCTATTCCTATGAAGAAAGTTATTGAAGGAGAAACTATGACACTGGTTTCTAGAACACTTAAGGAGTATGATAAAGCTGATCAAAAGAAAATTGAGAAAAACTTCAAAGCTAAGAAGTTGTTTGTGTATAGAATAAGACCTAACGAGTCTAATAGAATATTTGCATGTGAATCAACAAAAAAGATTTGGGATTGTTTGAGGTCTGCTCATGAGAAAACAAGTCAGGTCAAAGATCCCAAGATGGATATTCTCACTATTCAGTATAAAGTTATCATGATAAAAGAAACTGAGATTATCCAAGAGATGCACACCAAGTTCACTGCTACTACAAACCAATAGCAATATCTAAGAGAAGTGATAAAGCCAAGTGAACAAGTAGGAAAGATACTTGGAGTTTTGTTAAAGTCATAGGAGAGTAAAGTAAATGCAATTACAAAGGCTCGAGATCTCAATACCCTCACTATGGATCAGTTAATTGGTAATCTAAAACTTATGAAGTCAAAAACAAACAAGAACATGAGAAGAAGGAATCTAATAAATAGAAAACTTAAGCTCCTAAGGCTTCAAATCAGACTCCTATAAAGAAGATGAGAATATGGCTTAAATTTCATAAGAAAGGAAACAATAACAAATCTTCTCGTGGAAGTGAGTTCTTCAAAAGATGTGGTAAACTTAACCATTTCATTAAGGATTGTCCATTACATAATATATAGTACAAAGATTATACCAAAATTAGAGGTGACAAAGTCAAACGGAAGGACCAAGTTACAGATAAATCTAAAAGGAGAGTTGCAACAGACTATGTTGTCAAACAAGCTCTTGCTTCTTGGACGACTCATACAATAAGTCTGACAAATTAGAATAGCCTGAATATGCATTAATGATGGCGATATAATATGATAAAAATATCTTTAACTCTCTATTTACTCTAATGGAAAAACTAGAGAATGGTGAAAATGAATAGGTAACCCTTCTTGAGATTAAACAAAATCTTAATGATTAATCTTTAAATAAATTGAAAAGGCTAGAAAATATGTTGATTGACTCTCTTTATGAGCTCACAAAAGAAAAAAAATTCCTTGATGAGAGTCTAGACGGTTTTGAAAATGAATAAATTACACTAACTATTCAAATTTTTTAGTTGGGAGAAAATTTTTACAAAATGCCACTGGAAATGCTTAAATTGAAAAAAGTGAAGGAAGTTTTCCACTTCTCTGTCAAAGGGAAAATGCAACGCAAGTAACTTCAATTTTATCTTGATGAGAGGTTGAATAAATCTCAAGAATATTTTTCTACCTCTCTTGAAAGAAATGTTGAGATAGAGAGACACCTGCTCCATGTTAATTAAAAACTTAAAAACAAAATAAAGTGGACAATGTCATCTCAAATTATAGATAATTTAACTAGTCAGACGTCTAACAAAGTCAAAGGCTTAGCTTGTCAAAAAATTAATTCCCCTTACAATTCTCATAGTAAATATGTGTCAATGTATAACAATTTGTTATATACTTATTGTGGAAAAAATGGTTATGTAACGACCCGGGAGTACCTGCTATGAGAACTGAATAAAACTGATAAACAACATATGTGGAATTTCGTCTGAAATGTCGTAAGGTTTTAATAACTGAAATTAATAATTAATCATGGTTTAAAACATCAGGAAACATACTGACAAAATAACTGATAATCACAAATAAAAATTCACTAACTATTTGTACTAGTCTGAAAGCCTCTAAATTTCCTGACTTTAGAGTTTATAGGACAAGCCCCCAACTAACTCCGACTAACTAAATACCTGAACTACTAACATAACTGAACATAAGATAACTCGTCCTCGAAGGAAGATGAATCATCATGGCTGCTGCTGCTGATGCAATAAAAATTCTAAGTATGACCGGGGATTTATGCATCTGAACCTATGATATAAGATGTCATAGCACAAGAAAAGAGTCTGCGATCAGTAATTTTGAATGCACTGGTATGCTAATTGATGTTAGGTTGATATGCACGGGTTCATGTTCATGAGTAATAACTGATTAAATATATAGCATGAAGTAATATGTAACAATGCATAAAAACTGTAAAGAATAAGAATGCATGATCGTCCATAAAAAAGTACTGAAGTAGCCTGTAAATTGAGATACTAAAATCTAGTAGTTAATTAATTGGTAAACTACACGCTATGGTCCACAAAGACTGAACTGAGTGTTGAAACTGAAACTGTGGGATATTTTATTTAACTGACATGCCCCAATATAGCCTGATTGGGGTCTAACCTGTAATCCTAGTTAGAAGAGTGTTAGTTCTATACCATGGGTTACTAAGAATGGCTGGGTCAACCCTAATTTGGCAAGAAGACACATGAGATATATATAGGTATGTCAACCCTAGATTGGCAGGAAGACATACTAACCTATGTTGGCTACATAGTTCTGTAACTCAAAGATCGTTACTAAGGGTCACAACCTAAACTGGCAGGAATGCCCCCATGATTCGACCGACTGAACTGACACTGAGCACTAAATTGGGCTAGGCTTGATTGCATTCACACTGACCTTATTAACTAACTGAGTGCTACTACTCATGATTCTACCGACACCTTTCTATGACTACTGTAAACTAGATAATAACTAGATTTTGGGTATTATAACCGCTGAGATTTGATATCATTGAAAATAGGACCACAACATAAATTTTAAAATATAACAAACAGTCACAATTCAACTTTCACTCATTTAGTCATTTTATCAAATACTTGGAAGGCATAACCTTGTTCATGGGAATAATCAACATGATAACATATCATGATTTCAATAATAAATTCACAATTTAGGGGATTCAACATGATACTTACAGCAACCAATATGCGTGTTAGTTTATTTCACATGGAATCCATATGTTCATAACTTGAAAATCAAATTACAATGCATACATGGACATAATATGATCTAAATCAAGAAAATCCACAACTCAAGCTTTGAAAAAGGTTCTTGGACTCCAAGGCTTAGAAGGGACCACGGATAAACACTTAACATACCTCAATTGAAGAATTTGTGAGGGTTCTTGGTTGTTTTCTTAAAACTTAAGCTTGAATCTTGAAGAGCTAGGGTTTGTTCTTGAGAGAGAATGGCTTTTAAATTGAGAGAATTTGAGTAAAATATGATCAAATATGCTATTTAGGGCTCTAATCCGTGTTATGGACTTATTGGTTGAAGGGAAAATAACCCATTTGCCCTTAAAACGTAGAACAAAATTGAACAAAATGCCCGGATCGAATTATGCAGGGCATCACAGGATCTAGAGTGCCACCCCAGAGTGAGAACCCCTCTGGAGTGAGCATCGCAGGATTCGAAATGGGATTTCCTAAAATCGGACTGGGCAGGATGCTACGGCCTAATCGCCCTTTGCTATTATTTTGGAAGTCCAAACACGCCCTTATGCTTGTCCAAAAATTCTAAAACTCACCCGAGATGTACTATTGACTTTCCTGATTATGAATCAACTTAAAAACAAAATTTTTGATGTTGGAAAGGTTGAAAATAAATTCATCAAAGTTTGAGGGATTTAGAAATGACTAAGTCCTAACACTTAGTTAAATATTATGTCTTGGACCACTTTTTACATGAAAGAATGAGCTAAAATGACCTTATGATCTTACGGGGTTTTACAATATCTTCTCCTTGGGAACATTCGTCCTCAAATGAGCCAAACTGCTAGTTTACTAGTCATCATAAGATCCCTACTTATCAATCTAACCGATTCTTCATTTAATCATTAATCATGGAATAATAACTAACCATTAATCAATAATTAACCAAACCTAACACCTAGTCAAGGTTCACCATTAAACCATAATTGCCATCTATTCACTATTCATCATTAATCAACTAAACATCTTTTATTAACTAACACCACTAAATATTTAATAATCATTTACCAACTAATCCTCATTATTTACTAGTCCTTGTCGTTATCTAGTCAGCATCATTAACTAGGTATCATTATTAACTAGGTATCATTATCACTAGCATCCCTTGTCACCTAGCAATGTTGACCATGTTATCCTCACATAACTACTAATCGGCATTATAACTTGTTATCAATAGCCATATATTATTACCATCGATAAACGCATCTTCATATCCATATATCAACCCTAGTAATTAGCTACCATATTTCAACTAAGCAAGGCTCATTAACTAAGTTATTCAGAATTCTAGTCCTCATGTACTATAGCCATCTAATAGACAACTAGTTACCACATAGCTTATACCATAATTAGGAAGAATAGTCATAAGATCACATTTCTGCTAAAATCACATCAATAACTAATATGATAATCATGAATATATTGAATCTATACATGCCATCACCAGTATTCAATTAGTGAAATCATAAGTGTCATACCATATTTTTCTCCTTCCCATACTGGAGAGATATGTATACGTACGTATATATATATTTATGAACTGTAACTGCATCCTCTATAAGGATAAACACTTTTTGGATGTCCAATCAATATGATCTATCGGCCTTTGTCCCAATAATATATCTGGAATAATCATAATATCATTATCACGACCTTTAGCCCATATACATGTCTGAGACTCATCTCTATAATCATATTTATAAGTGATTGCATATCTCCAATTATCTCACATCTAGAAGGTATCTTGCAAATATGAGGTATAATATAAATAAACATATAATCATCTCTCATATAGGAGGCATAATATCAATAAGCATGACACGACTATAAGTCATTTCATATATAAAGATCATTCATCATGACAGTGGGGAATATCACCTCTCTAGGCCAAACTATCATATCCAAAAGGAGATAGCATCTCTATAGACCCAGCATCGTATCTAACAGAAAAATCATCTCCAAGGACCCAACATCATGTCTAAGAGGAAACAACATCTCTATGGGCCAAATATAAAATCTAAAAGGAAATGGTATCTCTATGGTCCAAGTATTAAGTCTAAAAGTAAAGTGCATCTCTATGGGCCAAGTATTAAGTCTAAAAGGGAATTGCATCTCTATGGGCTAAGTATTAAGTCTAAGAGAAAATTGTATCTCTATGGGTCAAGTATCAAATCTAAGAGGAAATATAATATCTATGGGCCAAGTATCAAGTCTAAAAGAAAATAGCATCGCTATGGGGCACGTATCAAGTATAAGAAAAAATGGCATCTCTATGGGCCCATTGTCATATAATTTCTATAAGCAACAACATAGCTATAAATCATAAGTCACAATATGAGGAACATCATTATAGTATATCGAGTCACGAAGTAACCTTATACTAGTCCAAATTATGTCTAACATCTGGATCTAATTCCACAATAACTAACATAAGTCTAGGCTGATGATACGAGTCAAATGACCATCATAAATTTTGATGACATCATTCGAAGCCAATACATGAAAAAGCAAGCTTTGGTCACATCGAGGGCATGGGAATATACATGGAGAAACTTATTTGAGAACACCATCGAGCAAACCCACGTGTGGAAAGTTGATTAGGGTCTTACCTTTGAGGCATACCCAAGACTACAAGTTAAACCACAACTTTGAAGCTTAAATAAGGCACCTTTGGAGTGTTGGAACTCATTAAGGGCATTTTAGTCATTACATATATTGATTCCAAACACACCATGGCCGCACCTCTTATTAAGGGTTTTGTGGTCATTTTTTCTTTCATTTGTAATAGTCTTCTATTAGGTCATTTTCTCTTTAGTTTTTGATAATAATATATTGACAGAAACATTCTTGAACTCCATTGGGGGGGGGGGGACTTGTAGTGTAGGGCTTCAAAAAGCCATTATAGATCTTTGCTTAGAAATGGTAGTTGTAAGGCAGAGTTGATTCCTTTATCGATCACCATAAGAGTTTAGTGTTGTTATTGTGAGTCTTAAGGGTCTCATCATTTGATACATGGTTTGGTTTCTATTTCTTGTAATCTCATATTTCAAACTATCTATCTTACTTTATTGCATTATTGTCTTTGTTTTCTATCATCGTGTGTTTGTGTTGCTGCCATTGCTTTTATTGTCATCTTGTTCTCGATTTGAGTTGTTGCCATATCTAGTATTCATCTTGCACATTGAGTATTGATTCTTGCTATCTTATTCCCATCTTGTCTTGGTGATTCCTAGCTGTTTTTGGTGTTTAGTAACTCGATTCGTATCATTTAGTATCAGAGCAAGGATTGATTTCATTCCTACAGAATCAATCTTAGGCGTTATCTTGAAAATAAAAAACAAAAGGGTGTTGAAAACTAAAAATCAACAAAAAAATATTCCATCCCATTTTTATGTTTTGGTAAAAATTAGAGACTTAGATTTAGGAGATTTTTGTGTGTTTTGTTAGTTTCTAGTGTTAGGTCTTTGTTCCCTAACACTAAGAGAGTCTAGATATTGGATTTGAGCTTAATATTGTTTTGAGTTATTCACCATTGTTGAGTTAAAGGTTGAAGAAACTAGAAAGGTGAATCTCAAAATTAGAAGGGTTGTTGTTAGTATTGTGGCTTGAAAATGTGTTGTAGTTGTTGTGGAGTTTAACGTGAACAAAAGAAA
>NC_061120.1:175283088-175321666 GCF_002878395.1 Capsicum annuum | reverse complement strand
AATTGGAGTTTTGGGTCAAGAATTAAGAAATTCACCAATAAAGTGATGAAATCTTATATTAATCAGGATAATAATCATGATAAAAGATGTTTACCAAGCTCCCTAGAATCCCACAAGACACAATTTTGAGTTATCATACCCATTTAAGGTTTTACACTCTAAAAGATGAGAGAAATTGCCCAAATTCACGGATTTGGGGTCTATTTATAATCCCCTCGGCGAACAGATGTGGCATTCCTGTGACAGCAAAGTCAAAAGTTATTTTTGACCCACCGAACTCATTTGAAACCCAAATAATAAATTCAATAGTGAAATTTAAGTGCAAACCATATTTCAAATACATTGTAATCATCAAAACTTTCATCCAAGATCATTTTGGTAAAATGTGAGCCCACACCTATAGTTTTATTTTTCATACAAATTAGCTCAATGGACCAAAATAATTTTGGAAACCTTTCAACCTGAATCAAGGACCCCTTAGCATAAAATCAACATTCCAAATGCGATGGAGAAGTCTGATTCTAAATTTATGGTCATTTTGACCAAATGTGGATCTCACACACATATTTGATTTTCTAACTTTTCTATGATGCCTGTATCAAAAGGAAACAAAACAGGTCCTTATTTAAGTAGAAAAAACGATCCAACACTACTAGGACTCTTAAACTACTTCACATAGATCTATGTGGACCTGTGGAGGTTCAAACAAGAGGAGGAAAAAAATATCTTGTTCACTGTGGATGACTTCTCAAGGTACACTTGGACCCTATTCTTGAGGTCCTAAGATTAAAACATTTGAAGTGTTGCTGATTTTTGCCAAGCAAATTCAAGTAAAGTTGGATATCAAGATTGCATAGATCAGGCCAGACCATGGAACATAATTTAAAAATGCAAAGGTTGGGGAGTTTTGTGCAGAAGATAGAATAAGTAACAACTTCTCAGCTTCTAGAACTCCTCAATAGGATGATATTATTGAAATAAAGAATAGAACTCTAGTTGATAGCCAGAACCGACGATAATCTTACTATGAAATTTTAGGTTGAAGTTGTTAATACACATGCTATTTGACTAACTTGTATCTAATCAGGGCCATTATCGCAATAGAAAGCCTAAGTAAGTTACTTGAGGGCTTTTGGGTGCAAATGCTTTATTTTAAACAATGAAAAGGATGACTTGGAAAGTCTGATTCCAAAACTAAAAGAAAAATTTGTTGGGTACTCTTCTACCAGAAAATCCTACATGATCACAATAAAAATAATTCTATGTCGAGAAAAGTGTCCATGTTATTTTTGATGAATCAAGAGACATGGTTAGTTTGAAAGAAAAAGATAATACTGAATTGGAAGAACTTTTTTAATTCGAAAAGGAAAACCATGATAAGGGAAATAATGAAGATTAACTTGAGAAAGATATTAAAAATAATTCAACTAAAAAAGTAGAAGAACTAGGTCTTCAACAAGACTCTTTGCAAAAAGATGTTTACATCATCATAAGTATCAAGATCAAATCACTGAGGGACCTGGTACTGGTTAACTTCAATCAACCACAAAATTATCAAACAGAAAGCACAAGTCATCTTATCCTCTTGATGATCTCACCTCACCTTTAGACTCCTGTATGCAATCTAGGGCTCGAGAAAGGAATTTAATTGTTTTTTAGCCTTTATATCCACCATTGAGCCTAAGAATATGAAAGAAGCACTGAATGATGCTTATTGGTTATTGATATGTAATAGAAACTCCATCAGGTTGAGAAAAGTAAGGTATGACACCTTGTCCTAAGCTTGATAATAGAACCATCATAGAGATTAGGTGAGTGTACATGAACAAGAGTGATGAACATGACATTATGCTACGGAACAAACCTAGACTTGTAATTCAAGGATACAATCAAGAAAAAGTTATTGATTATGATGAGAACTTTGAACCAATTGCAAGGATGGAGATTATAAGAATCCTTATTGCTTTTGTTGTATACATAGAGTTCAAGTTGTTCCAAGTGGATGTAAAAAAATTCTAAATAGTTACTTGAAAGAAGAAGTATATGTTAAGCAACCATCTGATTTGAAGATATTGACACACCCAATTATGTGATGAAGTTGGACAAGATATTGTATATTTTAGAATAGGCTCCAAGACCATGTTTGAAGGTTGTGTAAATTTCTTCTTGAAAATAGCTTCAAAAATGAAAAAATTGACAACACTCTTTTTTTAAAATCAAGAGGAAAAAATCTGCTAATTGTCCAAGTTTATGTAGATGACATCATTTTTAGAGCAACCCTAGACTTATTATGTGAAGATTTGCTAAACTCATGGAAAGTGAGTTTGAAATGTGTATGATGGGTGAGCTAAGCTTTTTCTTAGGGCTTCATATCAAGAAAACTCCTAGTGACACAATGATCAGTTAGGAGAAATACATCAAGGAGCTTCTGAAAAGGTTTCATATGAATGATGCTAAGCCTATTGATATATCTATTGGTATAAGCTCAAAGCTAGATGTTAATGGACATGGTCCTATGGTTAATAAGACTATTTATAGAGGAATCATCGGGTCTCTCTTGTACTTAGCAGTATAATTGATTATATTTATTATGGGAATGTGTGCAAGGTTCCATGTTTTTCCAAAGGAGTCTCACTTGAAGAGGCAAATAGGATTCTCAGATATCTGAAGGGAATATGGGACCTAGTCCTATTCTAACCATCTAGTAATAAATTCAATCTAATTTATTATGCTAATGCATATTTTGCAGGATACCTGGTTGATAGGAAAAAAATACTTTAGGAGTAATCTCTAAGGGCCCTTTTTAATAAAATCAATGGCTCTCTCTACAACAGAGGTTGAGTATATAACAGTTGCATTATGTTGTGCTCATATGCTATGGATTAAGAAACTACTAAGGGATTTTTTGATAGTGTTTGATGTTATCCCACTGCTATGTGACAACACTAGTGCTCTCAAAATTGCCAAAATTCCTATCCAACATAAAAGGACCAACCACATTAATGTGAGGCACCACTTATTGAGTTACAATATGGAGAAAAGGACCATATGTATGCAGTCATTTAAAACTTAAGATCAAGTAGTAGATATCTATATACAGGCCTTGAACAGGGATCAATTGGAGAAAATAGAATAATACTAGGACTAGTAAAGTTGAATTAAACTGTCCCAAATATTTTATCTCTCCCTAAATTGACTATCATTAGGAACAAGTATCCTTGCGGTATTATGGTTTACTTGGTCTAATTCGGTTCTATAGTTTTTATAGGTATATGCGTATGGTAAGAAAGACTGAGAAAGAGGTGGATGAGATAGACTTAAGACAAATATTTTTTAAAAGTTTGAGGAAGGGACCAGATCTCTCTTCAAAGGTTAGTCTCAAAAATATTTCCTTGAAGAACAATTTAAAAATGCCACATATCCTCTTTCTCCTTTTTGAATAGTTGTCATATCATTTAAACTCTAAAAGACACGCCCAATAGGTACCAGGAATGTCTTATCACTTTAAACTCAAATGACACCCTATCTTTTCTCTTTAAATACCTCAACTTAAACTTTAATCTCTCATATTCTCAAAGTTTTTATGTTTTCTTTTTTTTTTTTCAAAATCTTTCAATCCTCAATAATGTCATCTCTTTTCTCTCTCTCTCTAAATATCGCAGCCCACATCTCCATCAAAATTATCTCTTGGGTACATAGCTTCTCAAATGGAATCACATCTACCAAATACTCAAATCTTAGAAACCTCTTTTCTAAAACTCTTATTTCATCTGTCTCTGATCCAGTAAAGGTAGTTTCTCCTATCGCAAATATTCTGAAAATGACCCCTATCTTCCTTATTTACTCTCTTAAGTTAGCCTCTACAAATTTTGAGGTCCCATTATCCTCAATCCCAGTCTCTCTGAATTATTCTCTGAAATGGCTTTTGATACTCGACCTAGTTCCCTTGAAACTCAAGTAAGTGAAGAATCTTCTGAGGTACCAGGTACCAATAGACCCTTTAATTCTCTCCCTATCGACGAACTAATATTTGATAGGGATTTGTTGGTTGAAAGAGACAAACCATCAAACATACTAGCAGTAGGGGGTAAGTTGATTATCCATAGTTTCGACTTAAATTGAAAATAAAAAAAGGATCAATAAATCTCAAATATCCATTTATCACATCCATTCTCAAAGGCCTACTTATGATGGAAACCCTCTCTCCAAAACCAATCAAAGGGAAATATTTTTGTCCATTGTGGAGGATGAAGAGGAGGAAAACACTAACGATAATCTGATTTCTTAGAAAAGTGTTGGATAATGAGGGTCAAAAGGAAAAGAAAAGGAGGTTGTTACCAAAAAGGCTTTGAGAAGTTATGGAACTAGAGGGGCTAAAAAGAAATTCATGAAATTTCTATGAAGGCGAACAAGTCAACTACCACTTGAAAATAAAGATTGAGAAAGTCCATAGTAATTGATAAGGATATTGTTACAGTGGAAGCAATAGTGGTTATGAAAGATGAATAAATTGGGAGTAATATTAACTCAGATGCTACAACTAAAACAACAAAAAAAGAAAGGGAGAAGGTCTATGAAAACCACAATCGAAAGCAGCTAAGCCCAATAAAGTCATTAAGAAAATAGGTATTATTGTCTAAAACAAGAAATATAATGCCTTAGAGGAACTTGTTGGGTTCAAAGTATGTATGAAGTGTGAATGGAAAATGGAAAATAGTGGAAGAAAGGAGACACCCAATTTAGGAAGTGTACTCCAAATTAGAAAGTTCACTAATTCTACCACATTGGTGGGAGAAGGAAACTTTGGAGTGTTTATAATAAGAACACTTACTCCACATGGTAAGTGAGGCAAGAAATAAGAGATGCCTCGCACCATTGTCGTCGTCGCTCGCTCAGCTCAGCTTTGGGTTCGGCTTTGGATTTGGATTTAGATTTGGAAAATGATCAATCAATGAGATCTATATATCTGGACAAAGTTTATTTGATGGAAATAAGGAAATCCAGATAGAAATCTAATCCGAAAATACAAAAAATGCTATAAAAATATTTTCTGATTTTGGTACTCTAGTTATACATGCATACAGAAGTTTGAACTGATGCAATACTTCATCGATATGGTGCCACTGTTTTGGTAAACTGATGCACTATTTTGGTGAACTGATGCACTATTTTAGTAAATAGATGCAATGTTTCGACGAACTGACACACTTTTTATGTAATGGCATCCCTATTCAGAACAGTCACACTATTTGGATGAATGGACATGAATTTTTAGAAAAGGTTATACCTTTTAGATGAACCTTTGCCACTTTTCAGAAGAGGCATCTTGTTGCTACATAAACCTGCTTTCATCCACAGGTTTACATACAAAAATTTTTAGAATACAAAATTGCTTCTTATCTTCCAAATTACTCTGTGCGATCAATCTAAACGTTCTATGCGTTCGAAGATATTCCAACCATTTGAGGTACTACTACAGTTGGTTTGTTTAGCCATTTTATCCTGGGAGGAAAAATTTCACAAACTTGGGTACAGTAAGGGGAATTATTTCCATAAGGAAACTTCGTGAATTTGGATGACTTGACTATTTTCTTTTTCATCTTAATTTCTTAAACAATAAAATACACCTCTAGGAAAGGTCATTTTGATCTTGTGTTGAGGGTATCTGATATACTTCATTGTGTTCTTGTTTATACTTGAACTCTAGATGAAGTTATTGTTCTGCATATACTGATTCTGTGTACCTGAAGTACAAACGAAAATAACAACCTTAAATAAATAATTTAACTTTACAGAATCTGTATAACTTACTTTTTCGAGATTAAAACTTTAAGATTTCTACTCCTCTTGAATTTAACTAGTGATTAGAAGACATAAAATCTTCATCACAAGTTAAAGTTCACTCAGTTGATGATTTGAAGTTATAAAAAATTCATCGTTAATTAGAAACAAGAAGAAAAGTTGAAAAGTTGTTGAACTTTATAAGTAGTATTCTGAAAATACTAAATTTTTCTATCTTGTGTTGACAGGAAAGATGACTAACAAATACCACTTCGTTATTGTAGAAGCTTGGAAACATTTGGACTTCCTTTGTAGGTATTATATTATGAGTGGTCTCCAAGATGACCTCTACAATGTTTATTGTGGAATCAAGACATTAAAGGAACAGTGGGGAGCACTTGAACAAAAATATAAGACAGAGGATCCGGGAATTAAGAAATTCCTTGTCGCACGGTTCCTGGACTTCAAAATAATAGATAGTAAATCTGTTGTCTCTCTAGTATAGGAGTTGCAAGTCATCATACATGATCTCCTAGCAGAAGTTATATCTTTGAAAAATACCTTAGTTGAACAAATTAAAAATGTTCTTAATACTCACATAAACTGTTTTGTAGGTTTAATTCTGAATGATGCTTCCCAAGTAGCAGCGATAGTTGAGAAGCTACCACCTTTGCGGAAAGACTTCAAAAACTACTTAAAGTATAAATGCAAGGAGATGAAATTTGAATATCTTAGGCTCCTAATTCATATTGAAGAGGATAATAAAGCTGCCGAAAGAAGGTCAAAGGAGAATTCTACAATTAATGGAGCACATATTGTAGAAGATGACCAAAAAAATTCTAAGAAAAACCCAAGAAAAAGTTCAAGGAAAATGCTTCAACTGTGACAAGATTGGCTACAAGTCCACAGATTGTCGTGTCCCAAAGAAAGATAATAAGAAGGATCAAGCAAATACGATTGAATCCAACAAAGAATGCGATGATTTGTGTGCTATGTTATCAGAATGCAACTTGACGGGGAATCCTTGTGAATGGTGGATGGATTCTGGTGCCACCCACCATTGATGTGACAACAAGGAGTTGTTTTCGTCATTCTCTCCGGCTCAAGTAGAATAAATGATCTACATAGCTAACTCCGCTACGGCTAAGGTAGAAGGAACAGGAAAAATTTGCTTAAAGATGACTTCCAGAAAGGTCTTGACACTTAACAATGTCTTGTATGTTCCAAAGCTACGTAGGAATTTAATTCTTGTTTCATTTCTAAACAAGAACGGATTCAAATGTGTAACCGTTTCTAGAAAAATTGTAATTAGCAAAAGAGAAATGTCTATAGAAAAAGGCTATATGACCGAAGGCCTTTATAAGATGAATGTAATGACTGTCGAAATAAATAAAAGTTTGAATTCTTCTTATTAGCTTGAGTCTTATGATTAATGGCATGAATGTTTAGGCCTTGTTAATTACAAAATATTACGAAAACTGATTAACTTAGAAGTTTTGCCAAACTTTGAGTGCAATAAATCAAAGTGTCAAACGTGTGTGGAATCAAAGTATGAAAAGCATCCTTATAAGTCCATTGAAAGAAAGTCCAATTCCTTAGACTTAATACATACTGACATTTGTGATATAAAGTCAAGGAAGTCCAATTCCTTAGACTTAATACATACTGACATTTGTGATATAAAGTAAACACCATCACGTGGTGAGAAAAAGTATTTCATAACTTTTATTAATGATTGCACTAGATACTGTTATGTCTACTTGCTAAATAGTAAGGATGAAGCAATAGATGCATTTAGGCAATATAAAACTAAAGTTGAAAATTAGTTAGACAAAAAGATTAAAATGATAAGAAGTAATAGGGGCAGACAATATGAATCTCCCTTTGCACAAATGTGTGTAGAGAATGGAAACATCCATCAAACTACGGCCCCATATTCACCTTAATCTAATGGAATTACGGAAAGGAAAAACTAAATTTTGAAGGAAAGGATGAATGCCTTACTGATAAGTTCTGATTTACCACAAAACCTATGGGGGGAGGCTATCCTTACAGCCAAACATATACTTAATAGAGTTTCCCATGGTAAGACACAATTAATTCCTTATGAAAAATGGAAAGGAAGGAAACCCAACTTAAACTATTTCAAAGTGTGGAGGTATCTTGCGAAGGTTCAAGTTCCTATACCTAAAAAGGTTAAGATAGGACCTAAAAAGGTGGACTGCATGCTCATAGGATATGCTAAAAGTAGTAAATCATGTCTATTTTTGGTTCATAAATCCGAACATCCGGATATTAATGAAAATACGGTAATTGAATCAGACAATGCTAAATTCTTTAAAAACATTTTCCCGTATAAACTTAGACATGAAAAGTCAAGTGGAGGATCCAAACGACCTCGAGATAAACCAATTGAGAATGAATATAATGAATAAAATCCAAGACGTAGTAGAAGTCAAAGAATGTCTACTTTGTTTAGATCGGATTTTGTGACATTTCTTTTGGAAAATGAGCCTCAAACATTTAAGAAAGTGATGACATCTTAAGATTTATTCTTTTGGAAAGAGAAAGTCAATAGTGAAATAGATTCAATCTTAAGCAACCATACATGGGAATTTGTTGACCTTCCTCCCAGAAATAAACGTTTTGATTCTAAATGGATCTTCAAATGAAAGATCAAAACGGATGGTAATATTGATAAATACAAGACAAGACTTGTAGTAAAAGGCTTCAAACAAAAAGAAGGACTTGATTACTTTGATACATACATGCCAGTAACAAGGATATCATCGATTCAAATATTAATTGCCTTGGCTATGGTATATAGTCTTGAAATCCATCAAATAGATGTAAAAACTGCTTTCCTAAATAGAGTATTGGAGGAAGAAATTTACATGGAACAACCTGAGGGTTTTGTGGTTCTAGGGTAGAAGAATAAGGTGTGTAGACTTATTAAGTCATTGTATGGACTAAAGCAAGCACCTAAACAATGGCATGTGAAGTTTGATCAAACCATGTTGGCAAATGGATTCAAAATAAATGTAATGTGATAAATATGTTTATATTAAAAACACTCCAAATCACTGGGTCATTATATGTTTATATGTGGATGATATGTTGATCATCAGTGGAGACATTTCTGACATAAATGCAACAAAATGAATGCTCGAGAGCATGTTTGGTATGAAAGACCTTAGAGTTGCAAATGTGATCTTAGGTATAAGGATCCATCAAATTCCAAAAGGGTTGGCATTGTCATAGTCTCATTATATCTAAAAGGTACTTGACAAGTTCAAGCATATGGAATTCGGTATTGCCAAGACTCCATTGGATGCGAGCTTTGCACTTCAAAGAATGAAGGTGAAAGTGACTCGCAATTAGAGTGCACAAGAGTATTGGGATTTTTAATATATATAATGAACTGTACATGACCAGACATAGCATGCGCTATCAGTAAACTGAGTCGGTACACGAGTAATCCCAACAAAACTCATTGGATGGCAATGAAAAGAGTTTTGGGGTATCTTAAATACACTCAAAGATATGCTTTGCATTATAATAAATATCATGCGGTACTTGAAGGATATAGTGATGCAAATTGGATTACCAGATAAAATGAAGTAAAATCCATAAGTGGATATGTATTTACTATCGGTGGAGGAGCAGTTTCTTGGAAATCATCCAAACAGACTTGTATCGCTTGCTCTACAATGGAATCTAAATTTATCGCATTATATAAAGCCAGTGAAGAAGTAGAATGGCTCCAAAATTTCTTAGAAGATATTCTGTATTGACCCAAGCTAGTGACACCAGTATGTATACACTGTGATAGCCAAGCGGCAATAGGTAGGGCAGGGAGCATGATGTATAACGGTAAATATCATCATATAAGATGAAGACAAAATACCATTAGAGAACTTCTTTCTAGTGGAATTATCAATGTAGACTACATAAAGTCAAAGGATAATGTATCGGATCCACTTACAAAAGGCCTATCTAGAGAAGGAGTGGAAAGAACATCCAAGGGAATGGGTTTAAGGCCTAGGATGAGTCAGTATGGCGGTAACACTACCTAGTAGACCGAAGATCCCAAGAGCTAGGTTCAAGGAGATCAAACAAAATTGTGTCTAACAGGTTCAACATTGTCAACTACCTAGCCCATTCTTATGATATATACAATATATAGTAAACTAGGATAAGACTTAAGGTGAAAAGTCTTTTAATGATTATCTAAATTTGGAAGATTTGACCAAACAATTTAATCTACAGGATTGAACTTTTATAAATCACCTATGTGAGGATGAAATGGAAGCCTCTTCGAAGAGAATGTTAGTAAAGGCCTATTCTCTAAGCTCTCATGAAACCGGGATGTGTTCATGGCTAAAAAGAACAAAACCGTGAGAACCATAAACGTTAAAAAGGATAGTTGTGTGAAATGTATTGTATAGGTGTACATTAGAGCTCGATGGTTCAAAGATATCAAATCTACCGATTACCCGACTGTATCCAATGCATGTTTAATATGGAAAGTTCAAAGGAAAACCTACTTATCCAGATGGAATCAGTCTTTGCTTGATGATCACATACTTTTTGGTACAACTTTTATGAAAAATAACCATTCCCCATTCATATGGGGGATTTTTGGGTTCAAAGTGTGTATGAAGTGTGAATGAAAAATGGAAAATGCTGGAGGAAAGAAGACACCCAATTTAGAAAGTGTACTCCAAATTAGAAAGTTCACTAATTCAACCACATTGGTGGGAGAAGGGAACTTTGGATTATCTATAACAAGAACACTTACTCTATATGGTAAGTGAGGCAAGAAATAAGAGATGCCTCACACCGTCGTTGTCGTCGCTCACTAGGCTCGGCTTTGGCTTTGGATTTGGATTTGGAATTGGAAAATGATCGATCGATGAGATCTATCTTTTTGGAAAATGTTTATTTGACGAAAATAAAGAAATCCAAATAGAAATCTAATCCGAAAATACAAAAAATGCAGTAAAAATATTTTTTAGTTTTGGTACTCCATTTATACATATAGAAGTTTGAACTGATACAATACTTCATTATACTGGTGCCACTGTTTCGATGAACTAATGCACTATTTTGGTGAACTGATGCACTGTTTCATTAAACTGATGCATTATTTTGATGAACTAGCACACTTATTCACAACATGGCATGTCTCTTTAGAACAGTCACACTGTTTGAACGAATAGACATGAATTTTTAGAAAAGGTTACACTTTTTAAATGAAACTTTGCCACTTTTTAGAAGAGCAATCTTGTGTCTATATAAAACTTCTTTCATCCACAGGTTTACATACGAAAATTTTCAGAATACAAAATTGCTTCTTGTCTTCCAAATTACTATGTGTGATCAATCAAAACATTCTGTGCGTTCGAAGATATTCCAACCGTTTGAGGTACCGCTACAGTTGGTCTGTTTAGCCATCTTATCCTGGGAGGAAAAATTCCACAACCTCAGGTGCAGTGAGGTGAATTATTTCCTTAAGGAAACTCCATGAATTTAGATGACTTGGCTATTTTCTGTTTCATCTTAATTTCTAAAAGAATAAAATACACCTCTTGGAAAGGTCATTTTGATCTTGTGTTAAGGGTATTTGATATACTTCATTGTGTTCTTGTTTATACTTGAACTCTAGTTGAAGTTATTGTTCTGCATATACTTATTCTTTATACCCGATGTACAAACAAAAATAATAATCTTAAGGAAATAATTTAATTTTACAGAATCTATATAACTTGTTTTTGGATATTAAAGCTTTAAGCTTTCTACTCCGCTTGAATTTAACTAATGATTGGAAGACATAAAATATTCATCACAAGTTAAAGTTCACTCGGTTGACGATTTGAAGTTATAAAAACTTCATCGTTAATTAGAAACAAGAAGAAAAGTTGAAAAGTTATTTAACTTTATAAGTAGTATTCTGAAAGTACTAAATTTTTTTGTCTTGTGTTGACAGGAAAGATGACTAACGAAAGTCAAATGATGGATGCAACAACGTCTGTGGGAGAAACTAATATTGCCACATCAAGTCGCACAAATGCTCCGCTAACAATGGCACCGACGGAGAAGCCCAAAAAATTTTTGGGCATTGACTTCAAGCGGTGGTAGCAAAAGATGTTCTTTTACCTCACCACTTTATGTCTACAATGGTTCAATAGAGAAGAAGCTCCTGAGGTGCTCAAGGGAACCTCAAACAAATACTACTTCGTTATTGTAGAATCTTGGAAACATTCAGAGTTCCTTTGCAGGTATTTTATTCTGAGTGGTCTCTAAGACAACCTCTACAGTGTTTATAGTGGAACCAAGACATCAAAGGAACTGTGTGGAGAGCTTGAACAAAAATATAAGATGGAGCATGTGAGAATTAAGAAATTCCTTAGCAAATCTGTTGTCTCTAAAGTACAGAAGTTGCAAGTCATCATACATGATCTCCTAGCCGAAGGTATATATTTGAAAAATACCTTAGTTGAACAAATTAAAAATGTTCTTAATACTCACATAAACTATTTTGTAGGTTTAATTGTAAATGATGCTTTCCAAGTAGCAGAGATAGTTTAGAAGTACCACCTTTAAGGAAAGACTTCAAAAACTACTTAAAGCATAAATGCAAGGAGATGACTATTGAAGATCTTATTGTCTGACTTCGTATTGAAGAGGATAATAAAGCTGCCAAAAGAAGGTCAAAGGGTAATTCTACAATTAATAGAGCACATATTGTAGAAGATAACTAAAATAATTCCAAAAAAAAAAAAAAAGCTAAACAAGGAAGAAATCAACCCAAGAAAAAGGTAAAGGGAAAATGCTTCAACTGTGGCAAGATTGGCCACAAGTCCACAAATTGTAGTTCCCCAAAGAAAGGCAAGAAGAAGGATCAAGAAAATATGATTGAATCCAACAAAGAATGCGATGATCTGTGTGCTATGTTCTCAGAATGCAACTTGACGAGGAATCCTTACGAATGGTGGATAGATTCTAGAGCCACCCGCCATGTATGTGCCAACAAGGAGTTGTTTTCATTATTTGCTCCGGCTCAAGTAGAAGAAATGATCTACATGGCTAACTCTGCTACGGCTCAGGTAGAAGGAATAGGAAAAAATTACTTAAAGATGACTTCCGAAAAGGTCTTCATACTTAACAATGTCTTGTATGTTCATGAGTTATGTAGAAATTTAATTTTTATTTTACTTGTAGGCAAGAACAGATTCAAATGTGTAACTGTTTTTGGAAAAATTAAAATTAGCAAAGGAGAAATGTATGTAGGAAAAGCTATTTGATCGAAGGCCTTTATAAGATGAATGTAATGACTGTTGAAATAAATAAAAGTTTGAATTCCTCTTATTTTCTTGAGTCTTATGATATATGGCATGAACGTTTAAGCTATGTTAATTACAGAACGTTACGTAAATTGATTAACTTAGAAGTTTTGCCAAACTTTGAGTGCAATAAATCAAAGTATCAAACATGTGTAGAATCGAAGTATGGAAAGCATTCTTATAAGTCTGTTGGAAGGAATTCCAATCCCTTAAACTTAATACACACTGACATTTGTGATATGAAGTCAACACTATCACATGGTAGGAAAAGTGTTTCATAACTTTTATTGACGATTGCACTAGATACTATTATGTCTACTTGCTAAATAGTAAGGATGAAACAATAGATACGTTTAGATAATATAAAAATAAAGTTGAAAACCAGTTAGACAAAAAGATTAAAATGATAAGAAATGATAGGGGCAGAGAATATGAATCTCCCTTTGCGTAAATATGTGTAGAGAATGGAATCATCCATCAACCTACGACCCCATATTCACCTCAATCTGATGGAATTGTAGAATGAAAAAACCAAACTTTGAAGGAAATGATGAATACCTTACTTATAAGTTCTGATTTATCGCAAAACTTATGTGGGAGGCTATCCTTACGGCCAATCGTATAGTCAATAAAGTTCCCCATAGTAAGACACAATCAATTCCTTATGAATAATAGAAAAGAAGGAAACCCAACTTGAAATATTTCAAAGTGTGGGGGCGTCTAGCGAAGGTTCAAGTTCCTATACCTAAAAGGGTTAAGATTGGACCTAAAATTATGGACTGCGAGTTCATAGGATATGCTAAAAGTAGTAAAGCATGTCGATTTTTGGTTCATAAATCCGAACATCTGGATATTAATGAAAATACGGTAATTGAATTAGATAATGCAGAATTCTTTGAAAACATTTACCCGGATAAACATAGACATGAACAGTCTAGTGGAGGATCTAAAAGACCTCGTGATGAACCAATTAAGAATGAACATAATGAATAAAATCCAAGATGTAGTACATGTCAAAGAACATCTACTTCATTTGGATCGGATTTTGTGACATTTTGTTTGGAAAATGAGCCTCAAACATTTAAGGAAGCAATGGTATCTTCAGATTTATCCTTTTGAAAAGAGGCAGTCAATAGTAAGATAGATTCAATCTTAAGCAACCATACATGGAAATTAGTTGATCTTCCTCTCGGAAATAAACCATTAGGTTCTAAATGGATCTTCAAAAGTAAGATGAAAGCGGATGATACTATTAACAAATACAAGGCAAGACTTGTAGTAAAAGGCTTCAAGAAAAAAGGACTTGATTACTTTGATACATACTCTCCAGTAACAAGAATAACATCGATTCGAATGTTAATTGCCTTGGTTGCGGTATATGGTCTTGAAATCCATCAAATGGATGCAAAAACTGCTTTTCTAAGTAGAGAATTGGAGGAAGAAATTTACATGGAACAACCTGAGGGTTTTGTGGTTCCAGGGAAGGAGAATAAGGTGTGTAGAGTTATTAATTCATTGTATGGACTAAACCAAGCACCTAAACAATGGCATGCAAAGTTTGACCAAACCTTGTTGGCAAACACATTCAAAATAAATGAATTTGATAATTGTGTTTATATTAAAGACACTCCAAATCACCAAGTTATTGTATGTTTACATGTGGATGATATGTTGATCATCAGTGGAGACATTTCTAACATAAATGCAACAAAACGAATGCTCGAGAGCAAGTTTGATATGAAAGACCTTAGAGTTGTAGATGTGATCTTAGGTATAAGAATCCATTGAACTCTACAAGGGTTAGCATTGTCACAGTCTTATTATATCAAAAAGGTACTTGAAAAGTTCAAGTATATAGAATTCGGTATTGCCAAGCCTTCAATGGATACGAGCTTTGCACTTCAAAAGAATGTAGGTGAAAGTTACTCACAATTGGAGTACACAAGAGTATTGGGATGTTTAATGTATATAATAAACTGTACACGACCAAACATAGCATGTGCTATCAGTAAATTGAGTCGGTACACGATTAATCCCAACAAAACTCATTAGATGGTAATGAAAATAGTTTTGGGGTATCTTAAATATACTCAAAACTATGCTTTGCATTATAATAAATATCCTACGGTACTTGAAGGATATAGTGATGAAAATTGGATCACCGGATCAAATGAAGTAAAATCCACAAGTGGATATGTATTTGGAGCAGTTTCTTGGAAATCATCCAAACAGACTTGTATGGCTCACTCTATAATGGAATCTAAATTTATCACATTAGATAAAGCTGGTGAAGAAGCAAAATGGCTCCAAAATTTCTTAAAAGATATTCCGTATTGGCCCAAGCCAGTGGCACCAGTATGTATATACTGTGATAGCCAAGCAGCAATAGGTAGGGTAGGGAGTAGGATGTATAAAGGTAAATCTCGTCATATAAGACTAAGACATAATACCATTAGAGAACTTCTCTCTAGTGGAATTATCACTGTAGACCATGTAAAGTCAAAGGGTAATGTGTCAGATCCACTTACAAAAGGCCTATCTAGAGAAAGAGTGGAATAAATATCTAAGGGAATGGGTTTAAGGCCTAGGACGTGTCAGCATGGCGGTAACTCAGCCTAGCAGATTGAAGATCCTAAGATCTAAGTTCAAGTAGATCAAACAAATTTGTGTCTGACAGGTTCAACATTGTCAATTACCCAACCTATTCTCATGATATTGATAATGTATAGTAAACTAAGATAAGACTTAAGGTGAAAAGTTTTTTAATGATTATGTAAATTTGGTAGATTTGACCAAACAGTTTAATCTAAAGGATTGAACGTTTAGAATTCACCTATGTGAGGGTGAAGTGGAAGCCGCTTCGAAGAGAATGTTAGTAAAGGCCTATTCTCCAAGCTCTCACGAAACCGGGATGTGTTCATGGCTGAAAAGAACAAAACTGTGAGAACCATTAACATTAAAAGGTTGGTTGTGCGACATATATTGTCTAGGTGTACATTAAATCTCAACGGTTCAAAGATATCAAATCTACCAATTGATCGAGTGCATCCGATGCATGTTCACTATAAAAAGTTCAAAGGAAAATCCGCTTATCCAGATGCAATCAGTCTTTGCTTGATGATCACATACTTATCCGTACAACTTTTATGAAAAATAGCCATTCCCCATTTATATGAGGGATTGTTGGGTTCAAAGTGTGTATGAAGTGTGAATGGAAAATAGAAAATAGTGGAGGAAAGAAGACAACCAATTCAGAAAGTGTACTTCAAATTGGAAAGTTCACTAATTCTACCATATTGGTGGGAGAAGGGAACTTTGGAGTATTTATAATAAGAACACTTACTCCATATGGTAAGTGAGGAAAGAAAAAAGAGATGCCTCACACTGCCATCGTCGTCGCTCGCTCGACTCGGCTTCGGCGTTTGATTTGGCAAATGATCGATCGATGAGATCTATCTTTTTAGACAAAGATTATTTGACGAAAATAAAGAATTCCAGACAGAAATCTAATCCGAAAATACAAAAAACTCAGTAAAAATATTTTCTAGTTTTGGTACTCCATTTATACATGCATACAGAAGTTTGAACTGATGCAATACTTCATCAAATTGGTGCCACTATTTTAGTGAACTGATGCACTATTTCGGTGAACTGATACACTGTTTCAGTAAACTGATGGATTGTTTCGATGAACAGACACACTTATTCATAAAATGGCATGCCTATTCAGAATAGTCACATTGTTTGGAAAAATGGACATGAATATTTAAAAAAGGTTACACCTTTTAGATGAACCTTTTCCACTTTGCAGAAGAGGCATCTTGTGGCTATATAAACCTGTTTTCATCCACAGGTTTACATACGAAAATTTTTAGAATACAAAATTGCTTCTTGTCTTCCAAATTACTCTGTGTGATCAATCAAAACATTCTGTGCGTTCGAAGATATTCAACCATTTGAGGTACCGCTCCAGTTGGTCTGTTTAGCCATTTTATCCTGGGAGAAAAAATTTCACAACCTCGAGTACAGTGTGGAGAATTATTTCCTTAAGGAAACTCCATGAATTCGGACGACTTGGCTATTTTCTGTTTCATCTTAATTTCTGAAAGAATAAAATACACCTCTTGGAAAGGTCATTTTGATCTTGTGTTAAGGGTATTTGATATACTTCATTGTGTTCTTGATTATACTTGAACTCTAGTTGGAGTTATTGTTCTGTATATACTGATTCTATGTACCTAATTTACAAATAAAAATAATAGTACTTGGTCCTGAAGTTTACTCCACTACTTCTGCACAAGTGGTTCAGTCCCAAGGGGAGAAAGTACCTCTTCCAATAAAAGAAGAGTTAAAAAAGGTGGGAAAATTTTTACTAGGATAGAAATAATCCAAGTTCTTAAGACACTTAGGGCGTTGAAAGAGAGTTTTTGACCCAAAAATAGTTAGGAGTCTAGTGATATATGAATTTCTTGAGTTTATGAAATATCAGGAATGGCTTCATCTAGTTGACTTGCCAGTTCCTGCAGTTCATGAGAATGAAATAAAGTAATTCTACTATAGAGTGTTTTTCTCTGAGGACTATTTGAGCTGACCACTACAATACAAGGTATCGAGATTCATCTTGATGAATCTACACTAGGCTAGGTTTTTAAGATACTAGTAGAAGGGGTCACATCTATGACAAACAAGGTTTCCTTTCTTGAGTTTATGAATAAAGCTGGTAGAGTTACTTGGTCAGCCAAATTTAGAGTACTCACGAATTTCTTGAAAGGTGAGTTTTAGTTATTATTTAAACTAGTCAATAAGGTTCTATTTCCACGCTCTAAAAAGCGAATAGTTTTTTCTTACATCAAACTTATTACTTATGAAGTCTCTCTTTAAGTTTGAAATTGTTAATTCCTAGATATCATGATTGAGTACATCAACAAGGTCATGAGTGTTAAGGATAGAAGGCATGGAATGACCTATGATTACCTCTTTAATAAGGTGTTCGATAACTTTAAGGTTGAATGTGGAAAAGGATGGTAGAATCCATAAATCAAACCTTCCCCGTTACCATTCAGATTGAAAATGAGTGTGTTTAAGAAAAGGTAGGAACCAAGTCCATGTTGAAGAGTAGGATATTGTTGTAGAACAAGAGAAGTTGATTGCAGTCTTGGACAAAATGACTGTGGTGTTAGACAAATAAGATGCTGAAATATCTTAGTTAAAGGACATAATATAGTAGCTCTTAATTGAAGGACATGGTACCATTGAGGCTCTACAAAAATAAAACAAAGATTTAAATACACAATTCAAGGACCTTAATGAAAAATTTAAGAGCCTCAATACCGAAGTCAAGGGTCTGAACAAATAACTTGTCAATGAGCATGTAGTTGAAAGTGAACACATGGACCTGGTGATTTTTTCCCTTGTTCCTAA
Source organism: Capsicum annuum (assembly GCF_002878395.1). Classification (NCBI taxonomy): domain Eukaryota; kingdom Viridiplantae; phylum Streptophyta; class Magnoliopsida; order Solanales; family Solanaceae; genus Capsicum; species Capsicum annuum. The sequence goes on along the minus strand of NC_061120.1, from coordinate 175,303,118 downwards.
GCCTTCTACCTCCTAAGCATATCCTTTTTTCCAGACCTGGTCTTTTTTTTATTGATTTATGTTACAAATTATGAGAAGTTCTCTTATTCATTTTTATTTATAAAATTTATAATGTTTATCCCATAAACTATGAAAGAAATATTATTTTTGTCTACCATCTTTTTTTGGCTTCATTTATTTATGTTAGTGTTGCCTCAGTGGCCATGAATTAACATGATGTTCACTTTACTTCACTTAGTTTACTGTTATTACTTTTTTGTGATGCCAAAAGGGGGAAATGTTATTGATATAGGCAGTTGATTCATAGAGGAACCTAGTAGACATGGGGTATAGATAGAAATTGTAGGTGCATCTGATAGTTAGGGGAAATATTGCTGGAGGAACCTGGTAGACAAAGGAAATAGTTTTCCATCTTCAAAAGGGAGAAAATGTTGTATATTGAATTTTTATGATGTCCAAACTACCATGCAAGATACCTAGTTCATATTGTTTTGGCCTTTGGAAAGGTCAACTGTGTACAACTGTTAAACTATACCTTCTACAGTTGATCGGTAGCACTACAGCAGAGGCACTGTAGGATAGACCAACCTTGACCAGTGGCATGCTTCCTAGATTTTTCTCTTTCTTATAAAAAAAACATGTGACAAGAGCAAAACCTATTTTTTGTAATAAAAACTTTGTCTCTGAGAAATAAAAGTCATTCACCAAAATGAACATTGTTTATTTCAATAAAAGGGACATAATTGAGTTGTTGTTTTAGTCTATTGAGTTTTGTATCTTTAGTTCTTATATTATAAATCTACTCCCGAGTTATAAGGATAGTAGATATTTTTCTTTTCTAGGTCTTTAGATTGAGTCACATAAATTAGAGTTAATTAATCGAATCATCTAGTGTTTAGTCAAGTTTATCTTTCTTCATTTGTTTGACGTCTTCCTTTGGTAGAGTTACCTTGGAGTGTTGGCTCTTTAGTCGACGTGTGTGTGGTAGAGTTACTGCATCTGTCTTGTAATAGAGTTATTACAAGGAGTTAGGATAGTTTAATCCTTGTGATTACTTGAGTCTTTTATCATTTTCGGTATAAAGTTAGTGGAGTTGCTGGAAATCCTGTCAGAAGGCTGTGGTGTTTCCTCCCTTGAGTAAGGAGGTTTACACGTAAATATTGTGTATCATTTACTATTCTTGCGTCTAACTTCATTGTTCTTTAAAGTACTATAACTTCCTGTAGAGGGCCCTGGTCTCTTGTCTCTTGATGGATTTATATAAATGAACAATTCCTTTCCTAGCTTTCCTGATTAATTAACTTAAGCAGACAGTAAGCATGACAAAGATCCATTGAATTTAAATCTTCCTTTAGATAGCAAATGTTTTGCAAATGGAAATGGAAATTGAATATATAATAGCTCACTTCAATTTTATCTCTAATGTTTGTATCACTACTATTTCTTTATGATGATATTAATGTTTTTATTTCACATAATTGATATTTTGTAGATCAATAAATGTGATTTTTTTTGTAATTAACTTGGTTGTTTTTAAATGTACTCCCGTATGATATTTTCTTTTTGTAAATATATCATACCCGCACCGGTTACACAATGTCCACACTATAATTGGTCAGTGTATTTACTGGACATGGGTTGACTCGGCTCTATTGACGAGTTCAAATTGGCAAATAATATGCTCCATTGACAGGTGTAAGTTGGCAAATCATCCTTACATGCAAGTTTTATGATTTGGCAATGTAACTGACTTCGAATGACAACTTTAAATAGAAGTGTATAAAGTGTTTAAATAGCGGTCATTCATTTCTACTCTGTTTACGTCCTCAAAGCTTGATTCGTCGTGTTAGGCCACACATTAATTGGTTAGACAATGAAGCTTAGTTTCAGGCATAACGTTTGAACATAGCAGCCCAATTTTATTTATTTTAGGAGGACAAATTCTATTTAAGTTGTTTTTTGAAGTCAGTGGAAACATTATCTGGCAAAAATGCAAGGTAAGGATACGAAGGTAGACCCTTATGATTCAGTCTTTCTTGTGCATAGCGGGATCATTAGTTCACTGGATAGTCCTCTTTTGTTTTTTATAGAAGATAAATTTGATATAGAACTGCAAATGTAGGTGAATTAACAACGAGGCTAAATGAAAATCAAATGATTTTATTACATCTGAACTATAATTTGAAATTTGATTTTTGTTTTCCAAAAAACTCAACCTAATCCACGCATGTAAGATTAAAATGCATCACATTCTTATCTGCTGCTAACAAATCTATTTCAGTTGTTAATTCTTACTCCATCTCAAATTACCTGTCATTATTTTTAAAAACAACTATTTCAAATTACTTAGGTTGTTTCATTTTACTTAAAAATTAAATTTTCTTCTTACTTGTCCATTCTAGAAAATCAAGAATATTATTTTTTTTGTCAATACCATCTTTATCATTAAGTGAGTGTTTGAATGAGCTTATAGTTGTTGGCTTATAAGTCAAAAGTCATCATAAGGTAAGAATTCTAACTTATGACTTTTGACTTTTTTTTGCCTTTTTGGCTTAAAAATACTTTTTATTTTACGTAAACACTTCAAAAGTACTTAAAAATTATTATAATTTAAAAGCACTTCAAATAAGTCAATTCTAACAGACCCTAACTGTTGAGAATTGATTCAAAGTCTGTTTATTTAAGTTACTGCATAGGATAAATTTTACTGTGTGTTGAATAAGTCTTTCACTAGAGTTGAAAGAGTCTTTATTAGGTTGCTACATTTTCTGATTTTGTTGTTTTTTTCTGATATGTTTTCTAGTTTTTAGTCAAGTAGGAGTCGTGGATTTTTCCGAGTTTGTAAGCTATAAAAAGTAGAGATTTCCTGTAACGTCCTGAGTCTGTACTCCAGATGCTACATGGTGCTCATAATTCTGAAGGACCACAAGCTAACCCATGATTGGTACCTACTGCAATAACTGAATAATAATACTATAATATGCAAAAATTAGGCGGAAAACATGCCATAAGGTTCAATACTGTAATAAAACTGAATATGGTATAACAATACCAAAACTGAAACATCTGTCTGAAAATACTCTAGGCTGTAAAAGCCTCTAAACTGTCTGAAATATGGAGTTGATAGGACAAGCCCCCAACTAACTCCAACTACTGAAACTGTACTACTAAACTGAAATACAAAAGAAAATAATCATGTTCTTGAACTATAAGGACTTACCACTAACTCTGACTGCTGAAAATCTGATCTGCTAAGGGTGCTCGGGAGCCCATGCGTTTGAACCTATGATATAAGACATCATAGCGCAAGAGCAAAGTATGCGTCAGTACTTTGAATGTACTGGTTTGCTAAGTGAGGTAGGCTGAAATGCATGGATTCATATGCATGAACAATACTGACTGAATGACATGAGAATAACTGGATGAAAGTACATGCATGAATACGTAAACTGTAATTGAGATCGTGATAGTATTGAATACTGAATCTGACTACTGATTAACTGATATCTGAGTTTACTAATACTGTACTACTGATAACTGAATGACTTTATCTGACAGTCCTGATTCTGTGGAACTACACTAAGTTTTGCACTGAACTGAGTGACTATGTCTGACAGTCCTGAATCTGTAGAACTGAACTAAGTTCTATACTGTGATTGAATCTGAAGTTGAGATTGTGGTAGGTAATCATCTAACTGACATGCCCGTCTCTGAATGAATTGGGGTCCAACCTGTAACCCCAGTTGGAAGAATATCAGTATCATGTCATGGGTAAAGAGAAGTTGTGAGTTAACCCTCTCTGATAGAAAGCTCTTTTGTCAACCCTCATTGGCAGGAAAACTCGAATGAGATGTAACAACCCTCATAGTACCTGGCAGGAAGATATCTCAATCTACACTAGCTACGTAGTTCTGTAATGCAGGGAGTGCTACCAAGGGTCAAATACTTTGCTGGCAGGAATGCCCCCAGCCCTGGGTTAACTCAGTGTTGAATCCTACTCCCATCTAAATAGGCACTGAACTGATTCCTAGTTCATACTATACTTGACTGAACTATTACTATTATACTGTCTAACTGAACTAAACTGAGTTCATTGAGTTTCGTTGACTGACGGAATACTACTGAATTCTGTTAAATAGCTGAATTTACTAAGGTCTGAATTGAATACTGAACTAGACTAGATTGATACTGAGTCTACTAAGGTTTTCGGAGTCCTGTAACTGACTGAGAGTACTACTGATTGTGACATAATTGAGATTATTCTATAACTGACACTGGCTCTAGGCAAACAACTAAATTGTCAGGTATTAAATACCCCCAGGACTCGATAGCATGAAAAATACAGCATCACATGATCTTGCATAGCATAAAAATACACACCTGTTCATAATGTATCTATAGAGACATTTTATCAAACACTTGCATGGTATAACTTGCACATTAGCTAGCATGACATGATTTCTTTCCCTTATTAGTTCAAATGAACAATTCATCAAGCACTTAGTGAGCATAATATATGCACATAATAAGTGAGCATCATATTCACTTCCAATTTCACAATTTCAAAGGGTTTACCATAGATTCATACGAATCTACACACATAATAATTAATTCCACATGAAACGTGTAATAATTCATGAAATAGAAATCTAATTCAAATAATAATCATAAATACACTTTCATTCCAATCATAAAAATCATAAATTCCAACTACTTGAAGTTTAAAAGAGTTTTTTGGACTCCAAAGGTAGAAGAAACCCTTGGATGAATAATTCACATACCTTAGTTGGTGAATTAATGAAGAATAATTGTGGAAACCTTGAGTCTTGGATCTTGAATGTGATGAACTAGGGGTTGTTCTTGAAAAATTCTAAAGAGAATGAGTATATTTTGTTGTAGTACCCCATATTTCTATCTATCTTAAATTCATCGTAAAAATGTCAAAGACTTGTTTTAAAGATGAATCCACTTTTATCATGTGGGAAATTGAATAAGCTTTCCATCGATACCAAATTTTCCCAAATCCGACACCCGGACAAAAAGTTAGAGCCTTTTTAGCGAGGTATTGTATCACCAGAGCCATCAGCGCATCTCGGAGCCAGCTTAAATGGATATTGTCAATTTTTAGTGTTGCTCCGCTATAGTTATGCATCATGCCAAACTTCTAGGTCACAAACAAAGTGGCAACATGATAGCTTCGCGTCGCGTCACTATGCAGATTCTCAATTGTCTAGTTCCAGTGACTTGGCGCAATAGTGGTGCGTCGCGCCAAGGATGAAAATTGGGAAATTTTCATAAAAATTAAAATACGCATCCAAGGGTTAAAAGGGTCAATTTACCACCCCTATTTAAACCCAATAACACGTGATATCATCCATAATTCACCCAAAATATAGTATTTCTCTCAAGTTTCTCTTAAGAACAAGCTAAGGTTTTCAATTGGGGATTCAAATTCAAGAATCTCTCCGTTAATCTTCGTAGAATCAAGAACTAAGGTATGCATAGCATTTATTCATGAATTTCTTTTGTCCATGAAGCCCATGAATCAAGTTTTAAATCATGTATTATGAATATTATGTTGTGGGTTGATTATGCATATGCCCTAAGTGGTGTATGTAAGGTGTTTGATAAAATACCTAGAAGACTAGAAATCATGTAATATAGTTCAAATGTGACTTAAGTGATGGATTCATGTTTTACCCTTATGTTCAAATTACTCCCATGGTATTGATGTAAAATGTAGAAATGTGCTGAAATTCTCATGATGCTAGAACATGGGATTATGACATTGATTATATGCATTCCTTCCATGTACAAAATTATGATAACCATGTACTTCATGAAATTCCCAACTTATTGTATTATGGATTGTTGATGTTGGTCGTGTATTCAAGAATGTCATGCTTTGTTAGTTTCCTTTTATCAAGTCCTGGAGGTTCTTGTACCCGAAAATTTAGTTGTATGCCTAAATCCATTGTCATGTTTCTCGATATCCTCAGTCAAGCCATGTTCAGTAGAATTCAGTCAGTCATATGGCTCAGGAAAATTCAGTAAACTCAGTAATCCCAGTAATCTCAGAAAGCTCAGTACTTCAGTAAGCTAAGTAGTATTTCGTCAGTCAATGGAACTTAATGAACTCAATTTACTTTAGTTAATAATGTTCAGTGTCCATTTAGATGGGATTAGGATTTAGCACCAAGTGAACCAAAGGATGAGGACACAAACTGATAGATGAGGGTTTGATCCTTAGAAGCAATCCTTGCATTCCAGAACTATGTAGACAGCATAAGTTGAGACATCAACACTGATAGATGAGGGTTGATGGGGTGGATAAACACTGTCAGATAAGGTTCCTACCATTTTTTTTAGGGGACACTATTAGATGAGGGTCACTCACAGCTTGCCCTTACCAGTGGCGCGGTATTGACACCCTTCAAATTAGGGTTACTGATTGGACCCCAACACAGCTATAATAGCTTATTAGGGGAATGTTGGTTAGATAACTACTTTCCACAGTTACAGTTTTAGACTCAGTCTCAGTAATATAACTCAAATAGTTCTTCAAAGTTTCAAGACTGTCAGATACAGTCAACTCAATATAGTACGGAACTCAGCTAGTTCCATCAGATTTTAGAAATGTCATACACATTTACCAAGTTAATAGTATATTAATTATATAACATTTATATTACCAATATTCAGATTTTAGGACTGTTAGATACAGTCAATCAGACCAGTTCTTCATAATCAAAACTGTCAGAAATAGCCATTCCTTTATCAGTAATATGAAATTAGTTCCTCAGTACTCAATAGACTTAGTCATTTAGTATCCCAGTATTAATACTTAAATATTAAAAAATCTACATTATCAAAATTCATAAGTCAGTGTTCTCACGATCTTAGTTATAGTTACGTATTCATGCATGTATTCTCACGTTCATGTTATTCTATCAGTTAGTATTGTTCAAGCATATGAATCATTGCATTTAGTCTACCTCACTTGCATACCAATACATTCAACGTACTCACACATTTTCACTATGGTGTTTTATACCATAGGTTTAGAAGCACGAGCTCCTGAGTATTCTTAGTAGATCAGACGTTCAGCAGCCAGACTAGCAGTGAGTCCTCATCATTCAAGGATAGCATAGTTATTATTACTTTATTATTTCAGTAGTTCAGAGTTAGTTAGGGATATATCCTATCAACTCCACATATTTCTGATAGTTTAGAGGCTCTCAGACTACAACATATTTCAAATAGTTTATTTCAGTTTTGGGTATTGTTGTACCCCATTACAGACATTGATTTATAGTCAGTATTAGTTCAGTTTTGAACCTTATGGCCTTACAGCTTATATTTTGCCTACTTACAGTATATTATTTAGTGCTCAGTTATAGATATCAGTCATGGGTTAGCTTGTGGTCCTTCGGGGTCATGAGCACTATGTAAAATTTTGGATACCAGATTTGGAGTGTTACAAACTTGGTATCAGAGCCTAAGGTTCAACAATGTCCTAGGAAGTTTGAAAATTCGCATCTAGTAGAGTCTTGTGCATGGGTGTATTGTGCACCACACTTATGTGCAAGAGGCTATGAGATGTTTTAGGAATTGTTTCCCTTCTTTCATGTTTTAAATCATTCTATAGAAAGGTTCTCTAAGAAATTTATGTAGGTTCTCACCATGCTCCACTCATGTCAACTCTACCTTACTTTTAAGGTAACAAAAATTGTAAAGCTCAAGGTCTTAGGGGGAGGGCTTTCTCAGACAGTCCCCGCAGAAAGTTATGGGATTGTCCATAGGCTCAAAAGTATCCCATCTGTTCCATTATGTTCCAAAGTTGTACAAATCTCATTCATGATCATGAGAACTCATTCGCGAACCCAAAATTATAAATGCCATCAGATCCCTACTCAGAATCCTATAATAGTATATAACCTAGAGTTAGAAGAATAAACCCACGAGTTTAACGATAGTAGATTTGGGATAACGTTATCTAAATTGAGAAGATAATGTATTCATGGAGATATTTTTACTAAGGTGGACCATTAGGCTTGAATAGTACAAGTAAAAATTTAAGAGTATTGATCTAAAATTAAGTATGAAGATGTCGATGTGAATTAAAAGATGCAATATTAGTAATTTATGAAGAACAGAAGTTGATGATGTATTTAGTTAGGCAAGAACATGTCGTACAGAGTGTAAGTATGTGATGATGATTGTAGTTCAGTTCAGAATTTAGTAAAGTGTTCACAGACTTATGATAATGGCTTAAAGCTAAGGGGGAGATGATAGATCAAGTGATCAATTCAGGCTCTCAGATTCCAGTAGTAGTGCCAGTACATATAGATAAGCAGTAAGGGAAGATGATTCCCTACCCATCCTTATCTCAGTGTAAAGTTTGGTACTTCAGTCAGCATGATGCCTACGCATACTTTACATCTCATTTATGAACATAGCTTATATTTACACGTTTTCTATAGATTCATGTACAATTCCAGTTCCCAACATAAGGAGTTTAGTTCTATTCCCCTCAATAATACAAATAATGTCCCACGAATGCAGAAAACTCCAAACTTCGGTCATGCAGCTCATGACCCATTTACACATAGCATGCTTTATAGTATACTCATCTTTCATGGCTCATTCTACGCCTCTATTGATCAGTTAAAGTTAGACTATGTTATGCATATCCTCAGTTTAGACCTCTTTATGAATCTATGATATTTACATTCTATTCTTCAGGCTTCACTTAAGTGTCAAGTTTAGTTAGTATCCATTCATGCTTCAGGTCCTCCTGATTTAACCCTTTAGTGAGCTCTCTTTGTGAAAATAGTGTAGTGATGGGCAGTTGCTTAAATGGGAGAGAGCAAATGTTACATGTTAAGAGAAGATTGTTGTATGTTTGTTTTACATGAGGGTTTAGTCATGAAGATAGGCTTGAATGTCATGTTAGTGTGCAAGTAAATGGTTAGCAAGAGGTTGTATTTAGAAGTTAGGAAAGTATAGAGTATGAGTGTCCATTCAAATCTTTGACTTATCCATTCAAATCTTTGACTTATGTCAGCCCCTGTCATATAAGTATCAAAATTTAGTTTCCATCACAGTTATAATTTCAGTATTTAGTACTTAGTAATCAGTGTTCAGTTTTAGAATTTAGTACTTTAGTACTAGTCTAAACCTTAGTTATCAGAAACCAGTATTCACTCCTAGCTACAGTCTTAGTTACGGCTACAGTCTCAATTACCATCTTATCTATAATATCAGTCCTAGTCCTAGTTTAGTAATCAAGTCAGTAACTCAGTTTAATTTTGAGTTTACTCGACTATAGCGTATGGTTATCAGCTACTCAATTGTCATCCTTCCAATTCCTTATTTTACAAGACTATTCTAGAAACATGTTGTACTCTTGGTGTTGCATTCTCAAATAATACAATTACCCTCAATTCATGCTCAGTATTTTATGTCAACCAGTCAATCCTTATTTTCTGTGCATAATGCTCTACAGTTGCAGTCCAGTAATTCAAGACTAAGTATAGTTCCATGTTACAGTCCCAGTATTCGGCTATCAGTCATTCAGTTAATCAGATAAGTTAGTATGTTTAGGCATTCGTGACTAGTGATCATGCAAATATTTTCAGTAGTCTTAGGTGAAGAAGAAGTACTTCAATTAAGTATAAGTTTTCAGTATGAGTTAGATCGATCAACCAGTAATTCAGTTCAACAATTAGGCAATAAGTTTGTATGGTATGGTTTCCCATCTTTCCACCTAGTCCTACTATCAGAAATCTCAAGAATATTACTATTCCAAGATAGAAAGTCCCAGTAGTTGTGAGATCAGCTCAGTTCATGTATTATGTCTCAGTTTTAGATCCCAGATATTTAGTCATGCTTTAGTTCGTTGCCCTATGCATTATCTCAGTTTTCATCAGTATCTCAGATAAGTCAGTATTATTCTAGGCACATAATGTCCCAAGGGTGAGATTCTCTATAACCCCTGAGCTATCATGCCCTAAACCCTTCAATTTCTCTTCGTGTAACAAATCCACTTTGGAGTTGTGGGTACCTATAGGTTGACCCTCTAGCTCCAATTTTAGCCATAAGACATGTACACAATGGCTCATTTCAGTTCGTGATACCCAGTTCACGTCACATATTACAGACTTAGCCATGTTCTCATGTTCCCGTTCATACGTGTTCAAAAAGAAACTTGAGAAGAGGTCAAAAAAAATTCTTGTGTTTAAAAATTGCTCCCATGAAGGGAGTTTAGAGGTTCGGCAAGAAGGGAAAACTTATTCCCCGACATATCGGTCCCTTTAAAATGCTCAGTCATTTTGTCAAGGTAGCTTATGAGCTCGAGTTACCTTTAGATCTAGCCTCAGTTCATTATGTTTTCCATGTCTCTTTGCTCAAGAAGAGCATAGGTGACCCAGCAGTTGTAGTCCCTATTCATAGAATAGATGTTTAGAATGACCTCTTATTTGAAGAAATTTCTATACTTGACTACCAGATTCGCAGACTGAGGAATAAAGAGCTCCTTCTAGTCAAAGTTCTTTGGCTGAATCAGTCCGTTGAGGGAGCTACTTGGGAAGTAGAAGCAGACATGTGATCCAAGTACCGTCACCTCTTCTCCGCAAACTCAGACTCAGCCTAAGGTAGTATCTTTCCTTATAGCATATTCAGTTTCATGTTCAAGTTCCAGTTACAAACCAATTTCAAGCTCAGATTCCCATTTTAAACTTGGTATCCATTTACCATTGCATATTCAATCATATGCTCATGCATCAGATCAGTCATGTGTTCATGCATGAGACATGCATTATCCTTGTGAGAAACTCAGTTATTAGAAATTTCAGTTATGTAATCAGTTCCATCATGTATTCACGTATCAGATATGCGTGATCAGCTTATCAGTACTCCCAGTCATGTATTCATGAATCAGTTTAGTCATGAAATCATGCATCAAATATGCATGCTCTTTATGAATCTTAGCAATGTTAGTCATATAGTCATGTTTCAGTTGTTTATGTTTAGTATGTACTTCAGCTTTTCATTTCTCCCAGTTCAATCAGTATCATTCGAGGAAGAATGTTCCCAAGGGGGAGATATTATAATACCCCGTACTTCTACCTAATTTAAATTCATCCTGAAGATGTCAAATACTTATTTTAAAGATGAATCCACTTTCATACATGTGGTATTTTCAAGATTTTTAATTTTTATCATGTGGGAAAATTAATAAGACTTCCATTGATACCAAATTCGCCAAATCTGACACCCGGGCAAAGAGTTAGAGCCTTTTTAGTGAGGCAGTGTATCACCTGAGCCATCAGCGCGTCGCTGAGCCAGCTTAAATGGCAATTGTCAATTTTCAGTGTTTCTCCATGATAGTAGCGCATCGCGTTAAACTTTTAGGTCACAAACAAAGTGGCAACACGATAGCTCCGCGTCGCTCGACCATGCAGATTCCCAATTGTCCAGTTCCAGTGACTTGGAGCGATAGTAGCGCGTCGTACTAAGGATGAAAATGAGAAAATTTTTACAAAAATTAAAATATGCATTCAAGAGTTAAAAGGGTCAATTTCCCACCCCTATTTAAACCCAATAACACATGATTAAGCCATATTTCACCCAAAATATAGTGTTTCTCTCAAGTTTCTCTCAAGAACAAGATAGGGTTTTCAATTAAGGATTTAAATTCAATACTCAAATTCAAGAATCTCTTCGTCAATCTTCATAGAATCAAGAACTAAGGTATGCATAGTGTTCATTCATGAATTTATTTCGTCCATTAAGCCGAAGAATCAAGATTTAAATCATGTATTATGAATATTATGTTGTGGGTTGATTAGGTTTATGTGATTGTTGTTGTATAGGTCCCAAGTTAGAATCTCAATGTGTTTTTATGGAATTACGTAAGTATATGAGTTTAAATCCATGAATTGAGTGGTTTATGAGGTGTTAATTGATGATTATACCTATGCCCTAAGTGGTGCATGTAAGGTGTTTGACAAAATGCCTAGAATACTAGAAATCATGTAATATAGTTCAAATGTGACTTAAGTGATGGATTCATGTTTTACCCTTATGTTCAAATTACTCCCATGCTATTGATGTAAAATGTAGAAATTTGTTGAAATTCTCGTGATACTAGAATCTGGAATTATAACATTGATTATATGCATTTCTTCCATGTACAAGATTATGATAACCATGTACTTTATGAAATTCCCAACTTATTGTATTATAGATTGCTGATATTGCTCGTGTACTTAAGAATGTCATGCCTTGTCAGTTTTATTTTATCGAGTCCTGGGGGTACTTGTACCCAATAATTTAATTGTGTACCTAGAGCCAGTGTCATGTTTTCATGATATCCTCAATCAAGTTATGTTCAGTAGAATTAAGTCAGTTATGTGACTCATGAAAACTCAGTAATACCAGTAATCTCAGAAAGCTCAGTACTTTAGTAAGCTCAGTAGTATTAAGTCAGTCAACGAAACTCAATGAACTCAGTTCAGTTTAGTTAATTATGTTCAGTGTCCATTTAGATGGATTAGGATTTAGCACCGAGTGAACCTAAGGATGAGGACACATACTGACAGATGAGGGTGTGATCCTTAAAAGCAAACCTTGCACTCTAGAACTATGTAGCCAGTATAGGTTGAGACATCAACACTGACAGATGAGGGTTGATGGGGTGGATAAACATTATAAGATGAGGGTCCTACCATTTTCTTTTGGGGACACTATCATATGAGGGTCACTCACATCTTATCTTTACCTGTGGTGGGGTATTGACAACCTTCTAATTGGGGTTACAGATTAGACCCCAACATAGCTATAATAGCTTATTAGGGGCATGTCTTTTAGATGACTACTTCCTATAGTTATAGTTTCAGACTCAATCTCAGTAATAGAACTCAGATAGTTCTTCAGAATTTGAAGACTGTCAGATACAGTCAACTCAATACAGTATAAAACTCAGCTAGTTCCATGAGATTTCAAAACTATCAGACACAGTCACCTAGTTAATAGCATATTAATTATATAAAATTCTTGTTACTAATATTCGGATTTCAGGACTGTCAGATATAGCCAATCAGGCCAGTTCTTCATAATCAGAACTGTCAGAAATAGTCATTCATTTATTAGTAATACGACATTAGTTCCTTAGTACTCAATAGAATTAGTCAGTTAGTATCCCAGTATTAGTACTCAGATATCAGAAAATCTACATTATCAGAATTTATGAGTCAATGTTATCACGATCTCAACTACAGTTACGTATTCATGTATGTATTCTCATATTCATGTTAGTCAATTAGTTAGTATTATTTATGCATATGAACCATTGCATTCAGCCTACCTCACTTGCATACTAGTACATTCAACGTACTAACATATTTGTGCTATGGTTTTTTACCATAGGTTTAGAAGCATGAGCTCCCGAGTATTCTTAGTAACTTAGACATTCAGCAGCTAGACTAGCAGTAAGTCCTTATCATTCGAGGATAGCATGGTTATTTTATTTCTTCATTATTTTAGTAGTTCGGAGTTAGTTAGGGACATGTCCTATCAACTCCATAGATTTCAGAAAGTTTAGAGGCTTTTAGACTACAGCATATTTCAGAAAGTTTATTTTAGTTTTGGGTATTGTTATACCCCATTACAGACATTGATTTATATTCAGTATTGGTTAAGTTTTGAACCTTATGGCCTTACTGCTTATATTTTGCGTATTTACAGTATATTATTTAGTACTCAGTTATAGATATTAGTCATGGGTTGGCTTGTGGTCCTTGGAGATCATGAGCACCGTGTAATATTTCGGGTACCAGATTTAACGCGTTATATTTGCCTCTTAGATGGATTAATGATATATTTTAGGGATTGATATAATGTAGAAAAAGACCTATTTACCCCTCTAGATACAGGTTTAAAAGATTGAAAATTAAACCATCGACGCGCAGACCATCGTGCTGTGTTGTTGGAATCAACACGCTACCTTGAGTCCACATTGGTTCACTAGAAATTGCCATTAAGAGTCAAGGAAAATATTGATCGACATGATGGCCGTCGCGCCATGCTGAGATCATGTTGATATATTGTTTTGGATTCCCAAACGTGGTTCAAACGAAGTCCAAAAAATCTAAAACTCATCCGAGAACTCTTAATGACATTCCTGATCATGAATCAACCTAAAGATTGACATTTTAAGGTCATAGAGGTCATGAAATAGAGTTTCCAACTGATGAAATACAAAATAATACTAAGTTTGAATACTTAGCTTGAATTTTCCAAGTCTGGGACTCCTTAGCAAGCCTAAAAGACTGAGTTGAGCTTACGATTTTGCGGGGTCTTACAATATCTCCCCCTTGGGAACATTCGTCCTCGAATGAGACTAATTAAACTAAGAATACTGATAGACTGTACTTAGACACTGAACATGCATAATGGATGCATGATTTTTTGACAAAAGTTATTGATATACTGAATTATCATATTGAATATGCATATCTGATGCATGAGTATATAGCTGAACATAATTCATAAATAAATGATTGGAATTAGTGATAAGCTAAGTTTATATACTTAAGAATATTTGATGCATGGGTACATGACTAAACTGATTAGTAGATGCATGACTGAGTATGCAACGTTAACTGAATCAAAGCTAGTAGCTATATCTGAACATGAAATTGAATAGAGTTAGGGGAACTATTACCTTGAGTTGAGTCTGAGTTTGCAGAGAAGAGGTGAGGATACTTTGCTCGCATATCTTCTTCTGCTTCCCAAGTAGCTCCCTCAACGGACTGGTTCCTTCAAAGAACTTTGACTAGAGGGACTTCTTTGTTCCTCATTCTATGAATCTGATAATCAGGGATTTCGACTGGAGTCTTCTCATAAGAGAGGCTGTTCGGAACATCTATGTGCTCTATAGGGACTATGCCTGCTGGGTCACCTATGCATTTCTTTAGCAAGGAGACATGGAACACTAGGTGCACTGAAGCTAAGTCTAAAGGAAACTCAAGCTCGTAAGCTACCTTTCCAAAATGGTTGAGAATTCGGTAGGGATCGACATATCGGGGACTGAGTTTCCCGTTCTTACCAAACCTCTTCATTCTTTTCATAGAAGAGATTTTTAAATACACAAAATCATAAATCTCGAACTCGAGATCCTTTCCGCGCATATCTGCATAAGATTTTTATCGGCTTTGAGCTGTCTTAAGCCTTTCCCTGATCAACTAAACTTTCTCTAAGGTATCAAATACTAGGTCAGGCCCTACCACTACAGCCTCACCCACTTCAAATCAACCAATGAGAGATCTATACCTCCTCTCATAAAATGCCTCAAACGGAGTTATCTGAATACTGGAGTGATAGTTGTTGTTATATGCAAATTCAATCAAAGGCAAGTGGTCATCCCAACTACCTTTAAAGTCAATTATACACGCTCGCAGAATATTTTCTAAAGTTTGAATGGTCCTTTCTGCTTGACCATCTGTCTGAGGATGAAAGACTATACTGAGGTAAACTCGGGTACCTAGACCCTTTTGGAATGCTTTCCAAAAATGATAGGTGAACTGGATACTTTTATCTGAGATAATGAACAGTGGAACACCATACAACTTGATCAACTCCCTAATATAGATTTTGGTGTAATCCTCAGCTGAATAAAAGTATGGACTGGTAAAAAATGAGCTAATTTAGTCATCCTATCTATAATGACCCAAACTGAATCATGTTGGCGTCAAGTACAAGGCAAACCCATCACAAAGTCCATGTTTACTACTTTCCATTTCCAGGTAGGAATACTAAACTCCTGTATGGACCCACTAGGCTTCTGATGCTCAATCTTAACCTACTGACATGTTGAGCACTTAGCCACAAACTTTGCACTATCTCTTTTCATCCCACTCCACCAATAGATCTCCCTCAAATCACAGTACATCTTAGTGGCCCCTAGATGAATAGAGTAGCGCGCACAATGCGCTTCTACAAGAATTCGCTACCTCAAGTCATCTACACCTAGCACACATAGCCGACCCTAGCAGCGCAACACACCATCTCCCCCTTAAGAGAAAACCTCTACCTTCTGATCTTTCACTGATTCTTTTAACTTGACCAGATTGGGATCCCTATCCTACCTTTTCTTTACCTCAAAAACTAGGGATAATTCTGAACTATTCTGCACACATACACTACCTTCGGATGAATCGACTAAGAGAACACCAAGTCGGGAAAACTGATGAACTTCTTACACTAACTTCTTCTTACCATCCTCCACATGAGCAACACTACCTATAGAAATCCTACTGAGAGCATCAGCCACTACATTGGCTTTACCTGAATAATACAGGATGCTCATGTCATAGTTTTTCAAAAACTCCAACCACCTTCTCTAATAGAGGTTTAGGTCTTTCTGAGAGAACACATACTGTAGGCTCTTATGGTTAGTGAACACATCAATGTGCACCCCATACAAATAGTGCCTCCAAATCTTTAAGGCAAAAACTATTGCTGCTAACTCAAAATCATAAGTAGGATAATTCTTTTCATGGGGCTTAAGTTGTCTAGAGGTGTAGGCTATGACCTTACCTCTCTGCATTAAAACACACCCCAAACTGACTCTAGACACATCATAATATACCATAAACCCATCTAAACCATCTGGTAGGGTCAAAACTAGAGCTATAGTGAGTCGAGTTTTCAACTCCTGAAAAAAAAATTCATAAGATTTTGACCACTAGAATTTGACTTTGTTTTGAGTCAGTCTAGAAATAGGGGATGCACTAGATGAAAATCCCTCAACAAACCGTTCCTAATAAATGGACAAGCCCAATAAACTCCTAATATCTGATAGAGAGATAGGTCTGGGCCAGTTTCTCAGTGCTTTGGTCTTTTGGGGATCAACTCTAATTTCATCACCAGAAATAATATGTCCAAGGAAAGCTACTAACCTTAGCCAAAATTGGCACTTACTGAATTTGGTGAATAGCTGATGGTTTCTAAGAGTCTGCAATACTATTCTGAGATGGTCTGAATGATCATGATCACTGTGGGAGTAGACAAGGATGTCATCTATGAATACTACGATGAACATGTCCAAGTACTGGTTGAACACATGGTTCATCAAGTCCATGAAATTTGTTGGGGCATTGGTAAGACCAAAGGACATGACTAAGAATTTGAAGTGACCATACCGAGTTATGAAGGCTGTCTTTAAAATGTAATATTCCCTGACCCTGAGCTGATGATAGTATTATATGAGGTCTATCTTGGAAATAAATGGCACCCTGAAGTTAGTCAAACAAGTCATCGATTCTGGGAAGTAGATACTTATTCTTGACTAGACTGAGCTGGGAGACGGTTATACTGACTCTGAGAACCCACCTAGGGGCACTGTCTGACCCTGTGTCCTAGCTTGCCATATTCAAAACACACATCACTGCCAGATCTGCAGATACCTTGGTGGTTTCTACCATACTTCTGATAAAGGAGATTGGTTCGGGCACTGCTAACACTACCCTGGGGTTTAGGGCCTGACGCTCTATCTCTATTGCTATCTCTAAATTTTAACATAAGAGTACTATCTGAGGATAGAGCTAGAACTAGGGATTTTTGATAGAACTGAGAACAATTCCCACCCTCTGACTTAGGCTGAGCAAAGTTAAAACCACCTATTCTTGCTTTCTTATTCTCCTTCTCCTTATTCTTAGACTCTTTTATCTGCTGAGAATGGACCATAATCCTAGATATGTTGATCTTCTTAATCAACATTGTAGTCCTACACTCTTTGACCATACCATTAGACACTCCAGACATATACTTACTTAGCTTAGATCTGCTATCTGCTACCACATGAGGAGCATATCTAGTTAATTAAGTAAACTTGAGAGAATACTCTTGTACTGTCATATTTCCCCATTTCATATTTATAAACTCCAAAACCTTCGCTTCCCTCAACTCTAGCAAGAAAAACCTACCCAAAAAAGTAACAATAAACTCCTTACATTCTATGGGGCCTGCATCTGTGGCCCTTTCTGCTTTCCACTATTTGAACCATGAGTGTGACATATCTTGTAACTAATATATGGCCAACTCATCTCTCTCAACAGTAGTCACTCATATAATATCTGTAACTTTCTGCACCTGATTAAGAAATTCCTAAGGGTCCTCATCTAACTTAGACCCGGTAAAAGATGGAGGGTTCATTCGAGTGATATGTCGAATTCTAGCTGCAGTAGTATTGGCCACTGGTTTGGCCAGAAAAATAGCTGAAAGTTCATTTTGGGCTGCTACAGAATGATCTAGGGTGGTGAAATCTACTCTGAATTCAGCGTGGAAGACGTGTTTGTCCAAAAGATCTAGCTAGATGGGCAAAGGTTCTGGCTAATCTCCCATTCCTTTTCCCTTAGTCCACTTTGGAGGAATATTCAATAAATGGAAGAGAAACTTGGATTAGACAGAGATTTTAACTAGAGCTCATTCTTACTGGCATGACATAAATACTGAAAGAAGGGATACTTTTCCTGAAACATCTCGTAGCCTCCTATCCATAAGTATGGCGCGCTACACACTCATGCATAAAAATTTACTAAATGCGGATTTCATACTTCCTAAGACTCTATTGAACCTTAGTATTTGATACTAAGTTTCTAATGCCCCGAGTCTGTACCCCGGATGCTACATGGTGCTCATAATCCTGAAAGACCAAAAGTTAACCCATGACTGATACCTTCTGTAATAACTAAATAATAATACTATAATATGTAGAAATTAGGCAAAAAACATGCCTTAAGGTTCAATACTATAATAAAACTGAATACGGTATAACAATATCAAAACTAAAACATCTGTCTGAAATTACTCTAGTCTGAAAAAGCCTCTAAACTGTCTGAAAGATGGAGTTGATGGGACAAGTTTCCAACTAACTCCCACTACTAAAACTATACTGCTAAACTAGAATACTAAATAAAATAATCATGTTCTTAAACTATGAGGACTCACCACTAACTCTGACTGCTAAAAATCTGATATGCTAAGGGTGCTCGGGAGCCTATGTGTCTGAACCTATGATATAAGACATCATAGAGGAATCAAAAGATTTTATCTATTTTTTTATTTGATCAATTAATGGATTCTTTGTAATATCATGAGTCACGAATCAATAAGTCAATAGAGAGGACTGAAGAATAAGCTTTCAAGTGAAGGAAGAACCTTAAATTCAGAATGAGAAGTCATTGGAACAAGGAGCACAAGGATGTAGTAGAGCATCATTTTGAGGAAGAGGGAGTGGTAGAGGTAAAAGTCAATTCAGGTGGACAAATAGCCACAGAAATGGAGTGCAATTTTGTAATTGTCACAGGTTTGGACATATAGAAGCTAACTGCTAGCACAAAAATTATCAAGCTGGTTAAGTTGGGAAGAGAAAGAAGAAAGCATGCTTTTTATGGATCGCTTTACCACCATAGATCATAAGATAGTGGATGCTCCCATCACATAACTGGTTAAAGAAAAAGGTTTAAAGAGTTACATAGGATCCAAAAGAGGCTAATATGGCTTGGAGATAATAAAGAAATTCAAGTTGAAGGTGAAGGTATTGTTGTTATCCAAACTAGTCAAGGTAAAGTGAAACTTATTCAAAATGTTTTACTTGCTCTTAGTTTGGCACATAACTTCCTAACTGTTGAACAATTATTAAATAGTGGATTCTTTGTATTGTTTGATTATTCCTCATGTGTTATTAAGAATAAAAAGTCAGGTCAAATCTTAGCAAGTATTCATATGATAGAGAATAAAATATTTTTACTTGAAATTTCAAAATCCAACAAGACCTAGTTGTTAGTGAGAAAAATCTTAACGAGTCTAAGTTATGGCATTTTTTATGGACGGACACTTCAAATATGAGTAAATTGAGATTGCTAAGTCAAAACAAATAGTTCATGGTTTGCCAAATATAGGATCTGTTGACAATGTATGTGAAGGTTGTATGTATATCTTTCTGTATTACTAGTTTTTGATTT